>NC_052325.1:17482451-17824326 GCF_016432855.1 Salvelinus namaycush | reverse complement strand
TCTCTACTTCTTGACCAATCTTCATGTACTCCACATAGTACCCAATGAGCTTGCTACCTCCATCATTTTGGGGGCGAGTCCAAACAAGTGAAACAGTGCTCTTTGTCACATCCATTACCTCAGGTTTACCAGGTGGATCTAGAATAAGAAAATGACAACAGTTTTAATTGACAGATTGCAGATTTCAAAGCCAGTGAGGGACACGGTAAGCCGCACATCACATGCTCATAACTTACCGATGGGTGTTCTTGCTGTGACCCAGTCAGTCTGTTTGCTTGGTTTACCCTGGCCGGCCTTGTTGAGGGCAGACACCCTGAATGCATATTCCAGACCTTCCATTAAGCCTGTGCAGTTGTATTCAAGTCCGCGGACAACAGACTCATTTGCTCTTACCCAGAGAAGGCTGTTCCTCTCTTTACGCTCAATGCAGTATCCGGTAAGAGGACTGCCACCGTCAGTTGATGGGGTCTCGTAGGACAGAGACACTGCTTCACTCTTAACTTTCGTGATACACAGATTTCTGGGCTCGTCTGGGACATCTGGAATTAGAATATGGAGTTAGTTTGCAAGATTAACAAACATTTTGTAAAACAAATTTATTGTACATAATGTACATAAGAATATTGCCTAGATTCAATCAGATCAATGTTAACCGGCGACAGTAGACACCCGCATAACGAATGTTCTTGTGATGGGGGAGGTGGAACTGCATAGGAGCCGTCAAATCAATGAGAAGCTGCTCTTGCGATCATTGTCACAAAGCCACACCCGCCCCACTCGCGTTAGATGTTCAGAACAAGAAAGTGTAGGCTATATAGCAATAATTACTAAATAATTAGGTTTTCTATCAACGAGGTGTAGATTACATCTCACATTCCAGTGTTTGAACTTGTAAACCAGGCTGCATGGGTTTGACTCCATGCAGCCAATGGCGATGTCTACTTTGGGTATAATACCAGGAGCGACTTGTGAAATTGACAGCTATAACACAGTTCCACTTTGGACACCGTCAAAACCACCACTATGCGGATGTTGGATAAAGCGGCTCTGATTGAATCGAGGCCTAGATTACTTAGAAAATCATAATTCATTGTACAATAGGCTTTTTTGGGGTGGTGGGGGGACAATGCTTATATTTTGTCTTCTTTAACTCACCGAAGGGATATCTAGCGATACTTTTCTCTGAATAGATTGGCTCCGAGATGCCAAATCTGTTCTCAGCTCGGACACGGAAGCCATACTCCATTCCAGGGGTAAGCTTGCCAACTCTGTAGCTGGTTGTGGTGCATGAGCCAGAAGCTATGACCCAGTCTCCTCTGCTCACATCACACTTCTCAATGACGTAGTTAGTGATGTTGCTTCCACCATCCTCACTGGGTTGGTTCCACTGGAGTGTGCAGGCATCAATATCAAGCTCAACGATCTCCAGGGGAGCGTCAGGAGGCCCTGGTTTATCTGTGCGATGAAGACATGTACCAACAGCATCCATTTAGGCTATGCATTCTGGCAGTGTATTAGTCAACTATTTAGAGTTTCCTCAATAAAACTTACCCTGTACTATGACTCTAAGGATCTGGCTTATTTTGGCGGTGCTGTTCGCAGCAGAAAGACTGTAGTAACCACTGTCCTTTCTCGAGACGTCTTTCATGATGAGTGAAATGCAGTTTGGAGACTTTTGCACCATGAGACGATCAGATGTCAACAGATCATCGGCTCCTTGCCTCCATTTGCAGAATGGTGTAGGTTTTCCAGCCACAATAGCATCAACTCTCATTTTCTCTCCTGCCCTTACTGTGACAATATCAGGCATGATGATCTTTGGTGCCACTAAAAAAGAGAGGAAAATATGTTCTTAAAATGAGGACTTTTTTGAATACCAAACTAAATCCAGACAAGGTAATTCTGGGATTAAAAAATATATATTTGCGACTTACTCAGCTGCTCCTTGACTTCAAATACTCCCTCAGCTTCTCTTGCCAAACTGGTTCCAGCCACGTTTCTTGCTGCAACCCTGAACTTGTACTTTGTGCCCTCTTTAAGTCCAACGACTACAATGGTTAAGTCTTTAACAACGGAATATGGTGTCCATTTGTCTTCAGGTTCGCCATCCTCTTTGTAATCAACCATGTAGCCATTGATCTTAGCTCCACCATCCCTCAAAGGTTTCAGCCATCCCAGAGTGGCACTGTTCTTTGTCACTTCCAAGACATCCATCTTCTTGGGTGGATCAGGTTCACCTGTTTAAAGAAATGTGAGATTTATGTGAATCAAAACACAAAACAATAAAATCCACTTACACTACCCACTATTTAATTATAATATTAGACATACTGTAACAGTGCACTTACTTATAGGATCAGTTGTCAGGTAGGCTTTTGGAGAGTCTTTAGGAACACCAATGCCATATTTATTGACTGCCATAACTCTGAAGTAGTAGTCACAGCCAGGTGTGAGGCCGGTGACTTTGAAGCTTGTTTTCTTCAAGTCGTTGATACAATTTGACCAAGTCTTCTTGTCGAGTTCACGTTTCTCAACGATGTAGTTCTGGATTTGACAGCCACCATCATTATCTGGAGGGAGCCAAGACAGCTGACAACCGGTGCTTGTCACATCACAGACCTCAAATCCTCCAACAGGTCCAGGAGTATCTATTCAACAAATGTAACATCAATATTGGATACAGTCCATATAACAATACAAACAATTATACTGTAATCAAACAGTACAAACATTTATACTGTAATCAAACTAATAACATTAATATGACATTGTAAAGAATTAAATGTACATACATTTTGTCTTGTTTAAAGTCTTTCACAGTGAATAGTTCTCTGTCATTCCACAGACTGACATAAAAAGTGAAAGGATAGACCTCAGTGACTTACCCAATACTTTAACACGAACAAATATAGCTTTCTCCCCAGCGGAGTTGGAAAGTGTGAGAGAGTATTTGCCGGAGTCGTCCCGAGTGCTCTCAGGGATCACAAGGAAGGACATAGTATCAATCTGATCTACATGCCCTCTCCTGGCCACATTATCAACACCGAGCTTCTTCCAGGTGACTTTGGGCGATGGTCTTCCTCTGATAGTAGCGAAGAGCCTGATGGGGCAGCCTGCTCTAACAGTGAAGCCCTTCCTTAGACTGGCATCCAAGTCAATCTCTGGTGCCTCTGTTAGTGGGTGAGAGAAGGGGGAGAACATACATCAGACATAAAGAAATCATTATAAAATATTAGCTATAAGCTACAGTTCTATAACAACTGGATTTGTTTTCGTCTAGGCCTATATCAAGAAGAATTTATTTACCGAGGACCTCCTTGGGGTTGACAGCCTCTTTGAGTGTAGCAGGACGACCCCAGCCGACCTGGTTCTGTGCAGAGACTCTGAATTCATACATCTGCTTCTCATTCAAGTTTGGAATGGTGAATTCTGTGTGCACCAGCACACCAGCACCGGTGTTACACTTCTTCCAGCCCTCTTCTTTCTCCTTACGTTTAGCTTCAGCTTTAGCTTTAGCTGCAACTGCAGCAGCTTCATCCTCAGCGTCCTCTTCATATTTTTCCTCACCTTCTCCTGCTGCTGCTTCAGGCTTAGCTTCACCTTCAGGCTTAGCTTCATCTGCAGGTTTATCTTCAGGAACAGCTTCAACCACTTCAGGTTTAGGTTCAGGTTTGTCTCTCATTTCAACCATGTATCCAATGATTGGAGCACCTCCATCATAGATAGGCTTGGCCCACCCAAGAGTAATGGATGTCTTGGTGCTGTCAATCACCTTGAAACTGCCTGGAGGACCAGGGGTCTCTGGAATCAAGGAAAACAAAACGTCTGCATGTTAGTACAGCCAACAGGGAAAATCCATAACCAATAATAATAATAATAATAACAATGTCTCAAAAATGCATAAATGCTGTACCAATTGGATCTTTGGCTGCTACTGGTCTGCATGGTTTGCTTGGCTCTCCCAGTCCGACTTCATTTTCGGCCTTGACACGGAACTGATACTCGTGGTTGGGAATTAAGTTGCTGACTTTCATGCGTCTCTCAGAGATGGTACTCTTTGTGCATGGCACCCATTTGACAGCACGCTTTTCTTTCCTTTCCAGGATATAACCAGTGATAGACTTTCCACCATCATTCTCTGGTGGGGCCCATACGACTGTCATTTCCTCCTTGCCGATCTTGGTGATCTCTGGTGATTCTGGTGGTCCAGGTCTGTTGAACTGAGTCCTAGCTGTGACAGGTTTGCTCTCCACTGCGGGACCTGTCCCCATCTTGTTTTCTGCTCTGATGCGGAAGATGTACTCATTTCCTTCTACTAGTCGGGTAACATTGCAATAGTTGGTGACAAGTGAAGCAGAGTATGTGGACCAGACCATTCTTCTTGTCTCACATTTCTCAATGATATAGCTATCAACTTCACATCCACCTTCATCTTCTGGGAGATCCCATGCAACTCTACATTTGTCTACTCCAATTCCAGACACCTTCACGTCTCTCACAGGCCCTGGGACATCCAAGACATGAACAACTGCGTATCCAGTGAAGGTTCCAGCAGAGTTTGTGGCAGTAACAACATATTTTCCGGTGTCAGTACGTTTGGATTTGGTCAAAAGGAATTTTGAGTAATCTGTGCCCGTTTCAATACTAACTCTGGGGTTATCTCCTGTGGCCCTGTCCTTCACCCACTTCACCTCTGGTTGAGGCTTTCCTCTGAGTCCAGCCTCAATTCTGATAGACTCTCTAGCTTTAACCACAAGGGCTCCAGCTAACTTTATATCAAGCACTGGTTTCTGGATCTCCTCTTTAACAAGTACATCACCAGTCTTCACCCAGTCACTTTCTCCACCTTCATTGCATGTCTGCACTCTGAACTGATAGGTTTGTTTTTCCACACACTTGTCAGCCATGAAGAATGTACTTGTAATCAGATCCTCGTGTAATGGCACCCATTCTGCCGCTCCTGCTTCTTTGCTCTCCAAAGCGTAACCAATGTTGGGGCTTCCACCATCATAGTCTGGCCTCCTCCATTTCAAGAAGACAAAGTTCTTACCCACGTCGGTTACGTGGAAGTTCTCTGGCTCACCAGGCGTGTTAATGGGATCGATGGCAAGGGTTGGTTGTTTTGTCTCAACTGTAGGCCCAGGGCCGCATTTGTTCGCAGCACAAACACGGAAGAGATACTCGTGGCCCTCCATGAGTTTGGCTTTAACCATGCGGTTAGTGCAGTCAGATGAGATCATTGACCAAAGCCTCACACTGGGTTCACGGCACTCAACAATGTAGTTTGTAATCTCAGAGCCTCCGTTATCTACAGGGTTCTCCCAGGACACCATACAAGAGTCTTTGGTCACATAGGTGGCCTTCAGATTCTGACAGTGTCCAGGTCTATCCAACACATTCACAGTTATTGTAGCTTCAGCTTCACCACTGTAGTTGTTAGCCTTCAAAACATACTTTCCATGGTCTGCTCTGGTTGCCTCTTTTATTCTCAGTTGAACAACAGGCAAGTTCTGAGTTAGTGTTGTGTGCTTGGCGGTTTCCAAAACGTCTTCACCCTTTTTCCAGATAATCTCTGGATCGGGTCTGGCTTTCACGTAACCGATGATGTTGATGTTATGTCCAACTCGGACAGTCAAACACTCACGGCTTGTGGCATCCATCTCGATCTCTGGAGGTATCATGATGTCTTTGGCAACCACCGATCCAAGGCATTCTCTAGGCTCTCCAACTCCAATCATATTTACAGCACTAATGCGGAACCTGTACTCTGAGTGTTCTTCAAGGCCTTTAACTCTGTAAGCACACTGCTTAATGTGACCATCCTTGTTGATGATCTCCCATTCTCCGCCAACTTTCTGAATTTCAATAATGTAGCCCATGATTGGACTGCCTCCATCTTTGTTGGGCTTAATCCAGACTAGGTCTGCATTTTCCTTACTGTAGTCCTTGATTCTGGGGTTAACTGGAGGTCCAGGAGCTTTAATTTGACGACAGGGTTTTGCTGGGTCTGATATGGCAGAAGGTCCACTGAAACCAGCAATGTTTTCAGCGAAAACTCTAAATTCATACTCATTTCCCTCAAAGAGACCAAGTACTCTGATTCTGAGATCCTTACAGGGTGTCGTGTTGACACGGATCCATTTACCGCCTTTGTGTTTACGCTCAACTATATATCCAGTGATTTGACTGCCTCCATCAAACAATGGCATGGTCCACCCAACAGTGAGAGCATCTTCTGCAATGTCCCATGTGTTTGGTTTGCCAGGATGGGCAGGGGGTTCAAACGTGTGTTGGGCGACAGTTGGTGCACTTTCAAGAGGAGCGCCGATACCCATTTTGTTCTCTGCACGGATACGCACAACATATTCAACACCGCTCTGCAAACGAGAGATCTTAAGCTTTGTAGCTGTGCTACCAGAGCTCACACCTCCCCAGGTTTCCTTCTTAGCCTCTCTCTTCTCAACAATGTAACCTGTTACAGGGCTTCCACCATCATCCTTTGGAGAACGCCAGTCAATAAGCATGTACTCAGGAGTAACCTCAAGGACATTGATTGGTCCAATGGGAGCAGCGGGCACATCAAGAACGGTCACATTCAAAGCCAGAGTCTTGGTTCCTGCAGGGTTGGAAACTGTGAGAATATAGGTTCCACTGTTGGTTCTCATACACTCATTGATGCTGAGAACTGTTGAATAGTTGTCACTCTCAATCTTAACTGCGCCTTCGGGTACAATTTCTGCTCCGTCAATGGACCATTTGGCAGTAGGCGCAGGGATGCCTCTCATGATAGCAGGGAGTCTGATTGTGCTTCCACATTTCACAATGATCCCTTCGATCAGCTTGGCCTCAACTTCAACGATTGGAGCCACTGTGAAAAGATGGAGAAGAAGATGTAGGTTAATTGTTATAATGTGTTTGATGATGGCAATTATGTTGTCTACAAATCAATACATATATGGGCGGTTTCCTGGACACAGATTAAGTCCTGTAATTTAGTCCTGTAATAAGAATCACTTTCAATGGAGAATCTCTATTAAACTTGCTTTTTAGTATACAACTAGGATTAATCTCTGTTGGAGAAACCAAACCATTAAGTAAATATATAGCAAATCTCACCAAGCTTCTCCTGGCAGAGGACGGGGACAGTGGTGTCTGGTCTACTCAGTCCGATAGCGTTCTCCGCTCTCACACGGAATCTGTAAGTCTTTCCTTCCTCGAGGCCAGTAATGTGGCTCTCAGGGATGCTGACGGTGTTCCATTCATCCCACTCTCTCTCTCCTTCCTCTTGGTACTCAACCAGGAAACCTATGATGTTGCTACCTCCGTTGCGGTCAGGCCAGTTCCACACAAGCCAGACCTCCGTCTTGTCGACATCTACATGGTGCAAGTCCTTTGGTGGACCAGGTGGGACTGAAAATAGACCACACATTAGATGAGATGCGATTAGATTACAGATGTCAAGTTAGTTATCAAGATACCACGTACATAACAATACACCCGTAGGTCTTAATGTATTTGGTTTGATTGATACTCACACAGTGGATTCATGGCTTTGACGGCTTTGGTTGTTTCAATGTATTCACTTCTGCCGAACTGATTCTCAGCAGCAACGCGGAACAAATACGATGTTCCTTCCATCAAGTGCTTGGCCATCATGCTTCGTTTCTTAGATGAAGAGCACACTGGCACCCACTGTGCGGCTGCCACATCTTTCTTCTCCACAACAAAGTTGGTAATACGTGCTCCTCCATTGTCCTCAGGGTCTTTCCAGGAGAGATAGGCTGAATCGCTTCTCACCTCTGAAACCCTCAGGTGCTGGATTGGACCAGGTTTGTCTAATAGTGTAAAGAGTAAAGAATAACATAATTATAGCAACCCAGCATGCCAAACACTTTACATCTGTCTTCATTTATTTCTGAAAGAAATGAAAAATCCCTTACCCAGGACGAGGACTGTGCATGTGGCAGTCTTTGATCCAGATGAGTTTTCAATGTTCAGAGTGTAGTCGCCACAGTCAGAACGGGCACAGTAGCGCATCTCCAATTTGGATCCTAGCGGATTGATCTCAATGTCAACTCTTGTGGGGACGTCTTCGTCGTCCTTCTTCCATGTGACTTTGGGGAATGGAATTCCCTTGATTCCAGCAAATAGATTGATATGGGTTCCGGCCATGGCTTTCAACTCACGAGGCATACCGAGTTCAACATCCAATTCAGGAGGTTCTTTTGGGGGTAGAAAAACGATATGTTATAATTCAGTTTTTTATTTCAATGATAATGTATTACCGAAATTATGAAAAATATTTTAATGTAAAATTACCAAGTCTGTCTTCTGCCTTCACTGGATCTGTGGTGTATGCAGGTTCAGATTCACCAGCGAAGTTCACAGCAGTTACTCTGAATCTGTAATATTCTCCCTCTTCCAAGTTAATGACCTTGAACTTGGTTTCTTGGCAGGAATCAGGAGTCTGATTCACCTTCTGCCACTCCTCTCCAGCTTTAGTGAACTCAACGAGATAGCCGAAGATCTTGCCCCTGCCACAGTCCTTTGGTGGCTGCCAAGACAGTGAGACAGACTCTTTTGTCCAATCTAAAGCTTCTGGCAGCACAGGGGGGCTTGGAAGCACTGAGGGAAGAAACAGTTGATTAAATTTGATAGAAATTTTGTAAAGTATTAATTTACTTTTGCATAGTCACTTACCAATTGGATCTTTGGCGAAGATGGGCTTTGATGGAGGGCTGGGGTCACCGAGACCCACAACGTTCTCAGCCATGACACGGAACTCATATTCACAGCCCTCGAGGAGGTCTGGAACAAAGTACTCCACTTTGGGGAAGATGCGGTCCTTTCCGGATGCGCGAGTCCATCTATTAGTCATGGTCTCCTTCCTCTCAATGACGTAGCCAGTGATGGGCTTCCCACCATCAGCAGGTGGTTCCCAAGTCAGAAGGGCTTGATCCTTATAGATCTCCTTTACAATGGGCTGTTTGGGTGCATTTGGCACCTCTGTAATGGGACAGAGAATTGATCAGTTGTAGCAAAATGCATTCATGACAAAATATAGTATGGTTGCATCCCATATGGCACTCTATTCCTTACTTGTCAAAAGTAGTGCACTATATAAGGAATAGGGTGCCGTTATGGACGTAACTTATATATTCTCAGTATTTATCTAATAGCTTACTGAAGACATCCTTAGCCTTTGTCTCGGCAGACAGCAGTGGGTTGCTGATGCCGTGAATGTTCACAGCACAGATTCTGATGATGTACTCTCTGCCCTCAATCAGCTTAGGTACTTTGCATGTTGTCCTGGTGCAAGCTGTTGTCACCGGCATCCAGAGGTCTCTGTTTGTGTCTCTCTTTTCAATGGTGTAGTTGGAGATGGCACATCCACCATCATCCAGAGGAGGGTTCCAAGAAATCACCATGTAGTTCCTGTAGACCTCATTGAAGACCACTGGGCCCTCTGGAGGCTGGGGGCGATCTGAGAGAAAATATTTGCATTTTATCATTAATCATCTATCAGATATGGATCAATCAATAGTCAATAATCAAACATATTTTGATTATAAGGGTTAATTAAAAGTGACATTAGGTTTGTCAATTAAGAACAACAAAGAACACCCTCACCAACTTACCAACAACAGTGAGACTGCAGATTCCTTTACGTAAGCCGACAATGTTCTCCACAACCACCTGGTATCTGCCGCTGTGTTCGCGTTTAGCCTTGGGCATAGCCAAGCACAGTGTTTTACTAGTGTTGGTCATTGTGACCTCCTCATCTGCTTTCAACTCTTCCTCGTTCTTTGTCCATGTTATTGTAGGTGCTGGCTTTCCAGTGAAGCGGCCTTGGAGGGTGCACACGTCTCCCACACGCACAACCGGTCTGTCACGGAAGTCCAAGTCGATCGTTGGGGGCTCTGAGGATGGAAGAACAAAGAAGTGATGTTTTCCATTATTTTTTTACTTTATAAAAAAAATAACATTCACCAATATATTTATAAAGATTTAGAATGACTATCTAACCCTTATTCAACACGTACCAAGTTCTTCCTTGACCTGGATTGGCTTGGTGCAGAAAGAGTGCTTTCCCTGACCAATCACGTTGACAGCACTGACACGGAATTCATAGGTGGAATTCTCTTTGAGACCTCCCTTTGTGAACTTCCTATCCATCAGCGTGTCATCAGTATCGATCTTA
This sequence comes from Salvelinus namaycush, assembly GCF_016432855.1. Lineage (NCBI taxonomy): Eukaryota > Metazoa > Chordata > Actinopteri > Salmoniformes > Salmonidae > Salvelinus > Salvelinus namaycush. Next base: position 17,814,125 of record NC_052325.1, on the reverse strand, counting down.
GTGAAGTTATCCTTTCCAATCAGACGAGCTTCAAGCACATAACGTGTAACCTCAGAACCACCATCGTACTTAGGTGGTCTCCAGGCCAAACTGATGGAGTCTTTGGTGATGGCTGTGATTTCTAGATCCTCAGGACGCTCAGGAACAGCTAGCATGGAAAAAGGACACAAACATCCCATCAGGCCCAATGGAATATTATAAATAATTGCTGGATTTGTATACACTTACGTTACATTTTTGTAACAGCAAATTAAAACGCTGTCATTCGGGTATTAGGCAGGAACTCACAAATAGGGTCTTTGATGAGAACTGGTCGTTCTGATTCAAAAAATGGACCCATTCCGATGATATTCTCAGCTGCGATTCTAAAGAAATATCCTTTTCCGTCGATGAGACCCTGGACCACAGCATTGTGCCTGGTGACCGTGTAAGAGACCGCTGTCCAGCCCATGCGGTCAGACTCTCTCTTCTCAATTATGTAGTTGGTGATGGCTGAGCCACCGTCGTCTTCAGGGGAGTACCAGGTCAACTTGCAAGAGTCAATGGTGAGGTTCACACCAGAGAACGGCTGACCAACTGGGCCGGGAACATCTGAGAAACACACGTGAAACAAGTTTTCAATACCATTCAACTCCTGGGCCTGTATTCACAAAGCGTCTCAGAGTAGGAGTGCTGATCCTGGATCAGCTCTCCTACGCCGAGAAACTTGATACATACTGCCCCGTATATCTCCTGAGGTATAGTGAAGTTTACCAACGAGAAGAAGAAGTAAAGTTGTTTCTTACCCAACACCTCCACAATGACAGCCTTCTTCCTTTCCCCTCCTTCATTCTTTGCACTCAGGGTGTATATACCCTGATGATGGCGTCTACAGTTTTTGATAACCAGAGCAGAGCTGATTGAAGTGGTTTCAACCTTAGCATCTGCTGGTAGAGGCTGGTCATCTCTGCTCCATGTGATCTCTGGCGCAGGCTTGCCTGACACGTAGGCCAGGAGGCGGATGGTACCACCGGCATGGACTACAATCTTCTCCTTCACTGAGGCATCCAAGTCCACTTCAGGGGCAACTAAAATAACAAGTGTGTGTTGGTTTAAGATGGCATACACTCTGTCTACAACCCAACTGCCACCCTATTCCCTATGTAGTGCACTATACAGGGAATAGGGTGCCATTTGGGACAGAGGCCCTATCATGGACCTAACAAATGGATAATCAATCTGTATATCATATCATAGTTGTCTTGTCTCTTACTTGTTCTGTCCTTGCATTCAATCACTTCGGCCACTTGACCGGGCTCACCGACGCCAGCAGCGTTCACTGCCCTCACTCTGAACTTGTACCTTCCCAGCTCTTTCAGTCCAGACACAACAAACTTAGTACTTCTAATCTCCTTGTCTTTAGCCTGAAAAAAATAAATACGATTTTACAAACATTGACACACTAAATGTTATATTATTTGAATATATTTAGACTTTACCAGGTTGTTGCATTTACAATGTTGTTGCATTTAAGATCAAAATAGTTTGTAAAAGAACACGTTCGAGAAATAATTGTATTAGATAATTACCTTTTCCCATCCGTCTTTTATCCCTACTACCTCTTCTTCTTCTTCTGATTCTGATATTTCATTTCCGTCTTCATCGAATATGATTTTCTTAACTTTTTTCTGTTTTACTACTACTTTGTCTGCTTCCGCTGCCTTCTGTTTTTCTATTTCTGCTTCTTTTTCCTCTTCTATGTATTCAACAAAGTAACCAGTGACCTTAGATCCACCATCAATCAAAGGTGGTATCCACTCCAGATCCACTGTTGACTTGGTCCAGTCTGTTACTTTGGGGGTTGGGGGACCGGGGAGAGCTACACACAAACAACATGACATTTACAATGTCAGAAGGCCAAACAATAGAAACAACATAGCTATATAATACATTGAAAATAGAAAAATACACCCTTCCCATTTAAGAAAAACTATATTTCTGCGCCTCAAAAGTAACCATAATTCCCTATTTAGTACACTACTTTTGACCAAGGCCCTATGCTGCACTATATAAGGAATAGGATTCCATTTGGGATGCACACAATATACGTTAACTTACTAATAGGGTCTCTTGAAAGAACAGGATCCGATGGGACACTGGGAAGTCCCATTCCAGCTGCGTTGATTGTGGTCACACGGAACTGGTAGATTGCTCCCTCCTGCAGACCAGTGATCTCATACTCCTGACCCAGGGGCATGACCCTGATGGGGGCGCGGTTCACTTTGGTCCAGCGCTTAGCCGTGGTCTCTTTACGCTCCAGCCAGTAACCACTAACTGGAGATCCACCATCGTATTTTGGCTCGCCCCAGACGATCACCATAGACTCAAGAGTCACGTCTTCCACTAAGGGCTTCTCAACTTGGCCAGGGACAGCTGTTGAGAGGAACATTTAGAAGTTGGTTAGAAGAAATACTGTATATCCACGGTGACATTGACTTATAATACAATAGTACATTCAACTTACTAAAGAGATTCCTTGCTTTCTCATGTTCGCTGTACAGCGGTGGGCCAACTCCATATTTGTTCTGAGCCATGACACGGAACTCATACTCATGGCCCTCAGTCAGCCTCTGAACTGTATACAGGCCTTCTTTGGGGTCGTTGGAAACGTGCACCCATGACTTTCTGTTTTCCTCACGCTTCTCAATTACATAGTTTGTCACCTTGGAACCACCGTCATCTCTAGGTGGTTTCCATGCAAGTGTTATCCTCTCGGCAAACACCTCTTTGAATTCAATCGGCCCGACTGGTACGCTAGGTCGTCCTGAGTTGAGGAAGAAAATGAGGAAATGGTGTCATATTACAACACAATCAAGAGGACTAACCAAACAGAAAGAAAGAAATACATTCAGAGAGAGGTTCCTCACCTAGGACAGTGAGTTTGATGTCCTTAGAGGCTTTTCCCAGACTGTTGCTAGCAGTGATAGCGTAAAGGGAGCTGTCGTCTCTCTTGGACTGCTGGATCAGCAGTGTACATTTGTTATCAATGATCAGTTTGTTGACATGCTGATCATATTGCACTACAGCCTTGTCTTCAGGCTTGGCAATGGGAGCCTTCTGCCATACGAGGGAGGGGAATGGACAGCCATGTATCCTAGCCACAATATGGACATCTAGTCCCTCTTCACCTTCCATCTGTTCCTTCAGTTCAATGGTAGGAGCACCTAAACAATGGAGGATGGAGTCAGTACAAGTCATCCAACATTTTTATTTTCATAGCAATTTTTTTTAAACAAAATGGGTCTTATTTAGAAGCATTTACAACAGCATACATGTGTTGTCATCCTGAAGAATGCACTGTCTGCTGAAATGCTGGTGGTTTACCCATTAAATCATTCAGAGCGAATTTAGTGTGCTTTCTTTCTTTAACTTTCTTTTTCTTAACTGTGCTTTTTACTTACATGTCTGGTCCTTGATGATGACTGGTCCAGCGGTGGCCGACGGTCTGCTTGGGCCAGCCTCGTTCACAGCCTTGACGCGGAACTCATACTCTCCGCCATTTTTCAGATCTTCAATGATGAAGATGGTTTCCTCAACATTACGCTTGTTACACTGCTTCCATGTCTCCTTCTCCGGGCCGCTGGTGTCCCAACTCAAGCGCTCTATGATGTAGTGCTTCACAGGAGAACCACCGTTGTTCTTAGGTGGCACCCATGTCAGGGTCACTGTATCCTTGGTGACCAGATTGACCTTGACGTGGGTTGGGGGATCAGGTATGTCTGAAAATAAAGAATGGGAATATAAATGGGAACTTATTAGTAAGGTGTACACGGTGTAACCTACGTTTCACAAACTTTAATGTGTACATATTACGCATTATTACTATATATACACTACCGTTCAAAAGTTTGGGGTCACTTAGAAATGTCCTTGTTTTTGAAAGAAAATAACATTTTTGTCCATTAAAATAACATCAAATTGATCAGAAATACAGTGCAGATATTGTTAATGTTGTAAATTACTATAGTAGCTGGAAAGGGCGGATTTTTAAATTGATTTAATTACCCCAAACCTTTGAACAGTAGTGTATATATATATACACTGTATACCATTTAGCAGATGCTTTTGTTCCAAATTAATATTACCATGAGTACATTTTAATTTGTTAGTAATTAATTTCAAACTTACAGATGGGGTCTCTTGCCCTAGCAGGCTCAGTGGTCTCAGTTAAAGGTCCCATTCCCAGACGGTTCTCTGCCCGCACACGGAACACATACTCCTGTCCCTCCAGCAGTCCCTCCACAACGTAGGCCTGGCTGAAACAGCACTGGTTTACTATGGTCCAGGCCTTTCCTGTCACATTCTTCTTCTCAATGAAGTAACTCTTGATCCTCTCGCCACCGTCGTTAGCAGGCAGTTTCCAGATCAGCCTCATAGTAGCTCTGGTGATGTCAGTCACTTTGAGCTCTCGAGGAGCACCAGGCACGTCTGAAAACAGAAGTCCAACAGACGTTAATACATTTTATATGGGATACGTGTTGTGTTTCTCATTAATGTTTTATGCCCTAATACATAATGTACATTTGGATATGAGCCTTTATTTATTTTTTCCCCAGGTTTTTGACAGTGTAAGGGTGTCTATCTTTTCTATCCTTCATTTTTATCACTGACCGAGAACATTGACTCTGACGTTGACATGTTTCTGTCCAGCCTTGTTCTTGGCTGTGATGGTGTATCGTCCAGAGTGGGTCCTCAAGCACACAGGTACAGTGATGTTTGAGGTAGTATCAGTAGATTCAAGCTAAACAAAGGAAAATTAACTCATTACTCCTGGTAAGAAAGGTCAAATCGGCATATTTATACATCAAGGTCAGACAACATGATTATTTTACTACTTATAACAAGGGTTATGTGTTACTTCCTCTCTCCTTGATGTATGGTAGCTGTATCTGTACTATGCCTTACCTCTGAGTCAACTGGAAGGACATGAAGGCGATTCTTCTTGTGGGTCTTTGCTGGTCCAGTGAATTCCCAGGTCACCTTAGGAACGGGACGCCCTTTGATGATGGCAGGGATTCTGAAGGAATGACCAGCCCGGACGCAGAGAAAATCTTCCACAACGCAATCAATATGGATTTTCGGCTCCACTGTGATATAAAAAGGCATCATTAAAACAAACAACAATAAACTTGTGACTACTGGTTGAAGGAAAACTTCACTCCAAAACTATCTTTTAGTATTTTCTCCATCAGTCAAATTAGTTTTGCATGTGTTCTGTATCATATGATCCATCTATGAAGGTTTTTGCTTTACTGAAAGTGGTTAATCTCTAAAACTTGACTGCTGACTTGAAAAAAACACATTTTTACAAAATGGATGAATAGGTAGGTCTAATTACCATGTACGTCCTCAATTAGGACTTCTGTCTTGGGACTTGGGTCAGACTCGCCGATGTCATTGACGGCTGTGACTCTGAACTTGTAGTGTTTCAGCTCTTTGAGACTTGGGACAGTGATCTCAGTGGTCTCATGCAGAGTCTCTAGATCAGTGATTCTGATCCAAATAGAAGAGGCTTCATCCTGGATCTCAACGATGTAACCCTTGATGGCGCTTCCACCGTCTTTCTCAGGTGGAGACCATGTGAGGCTGACACTGTGCTTGGTTTTGTCTGCAACCTCTGGTGGTGCTGGCATGCCGGGTTTCACTGTGGGGCACAGAGGGAAAACATCAAGGTCACCATCTCTGGTTATTACATGGCATCCCTGTGTCTGTCAATAGGGCACATACTGACATATTCTTCCAAACAATTTCCAATGCAGCTAAAAGAATAGTCATGTTCTTGTAACCTGTAGAAAAAGGGAGAATAACACTTACTAAGAGGGTCCACTGCGTATGCAGGATCGGAAGGTCCACTGGGGGGTCCAGTACCGGCAATATTGACAGCCATGACACGGAACTCATACGCAGACCCCTCGATCATACGAACGACCTGGAACTCCCAGCGCTTAGGAGCACGCTTCGTCACCGGGGCCTTATTAACCCGAGCCCAATAAGACGAACCTTTCTCCCTCTTCTCCAGCCAGTAGCCAGAGATAGTGGATCCACCGTTGTCTCGTGGAGGGTCCCATGTCACAAGCATGGAGGACCTGGTGTGCTCTGCGATCTTTGGTTTCTCTGGAGGACCAGGGAGTCCGTACAGATCCTTGATGACGGATGCCTCTGTCTCGCAGGCGTCACTCTGTCCATACCTGTTCTCTGCTCTCACTCTGAACTGGCACTGGCTACCTGTTTCCAGATTCCAAACCTTTGAAAAGACATTTGGAAACATTTAGTAAATCATTAAATGAAGTCCACTATTAGCATTCATGATACTGTCTCCACCTATTGCAATCTATGTCACTGTTGTTTCCTTTGATATACAGCATATAGAGAGGCTGAAAAGATAGGATCCTCAAAAAGTTATACAGCTGCACCATAGAGAGCATTTTGACTGGCTGCATCACTGCTTTGTATGGCAAATGCACTACCCTTGACCACAAAGCGCTACATAGGGTGGTGAGGACAGCCTGTACATCACTGGGGCTGAGCTCCCTGCCATCCAGGACCTCTATATCAGGCGGTGTCAGAGGAAGACCCGAAAAATTGACAATGACTCTAGCCACTAAAGCCATAAACTATTCACTCGGCTATCGTCCGACAAACAGTACCGCAGCATCGGCTCTCAAACCAACAGGCTCCGAGACAGTTTCTACTCCCAAGCCATAAGACTGCTAAATAGCCAGACTGCTAAATACTCAATTAATGGTACCCAAACTATCTGCACTGACTAGATCTTGCACTGAGCGCACTGACACTCACTAGACTATATATACAGTACATACCATATACACACTCATTGACCCACACACATACACTACATATACTGAGTGTACAAAACATTAAAAACACCTTGCTAATATTGAGGTACAGCCCCCCCTTTCCCCTCAGAACAGCCTCAATTCGTCGGGGCATGGACTCGAAAGTGTTCCACAGGGATGCTGGTGTTGAGTTCAATGCTTCCCCCAGTTATGTCAAGTTGGCTGGATGTCCTTTGGGTGGTGGACCATTCTTGATATACACAGGAAACTGTTGAGAGTGAAAAACCCAGCAGCATTGCAGTTCTTGACACAAACCGGTGCGCCTGGCACCTACTACCATACCCCGTTCAAAGGCACTTAAATATTTTGTCTTGTCCATTCATCCTCTGAATGGCACACAATTGTCTCAAGGCTTAAAAATCATTCTTTAACCTGTCTCCTCCCCTTCATCTAAACTTATCTAACAAATTACATCAATTAGGGATCATAACTTTTACCTGGATTCACCTGGTCAGTCTATGTGGTCAGTCTATGTAATGGAAAGAGCAGGTGTTCCTAATGTTTTGTGCACTCAGTGTACGCGCCCGCACACGCACACACACACACACACACACACACACACACACACACACACACACACACACACACACACACACACACACACACACACACACACAAGCATACCGACACAACACAACACAAACACACGTACAGTACCAGTCAGTACCAGTACCATTCTACATTGTAGAATAATAGCGAAACTGTCATCAAGGCAAAGACTGGACACTTTGAAGAATCTCAAATAAACAATACATTTTGATTTGTTTAATACTTCTTTTGGTTACTACATGATTCCATATGTGTTATTTCATAGTTTGATGTCTTCACTATTATTCTACAATGTAGAAAATAGTAAAAATAAAGCAAACCCCTTGAATGGTGTGTCCAAATCTTTGACTGGTACTGTACATACATACACACACACACACACACACTCACATACGTCATTTGCTGCTGCTACTCTATTCTGTAGCCCTTTCCTGAAGTCAAATGACCAAATCACCACCTCTAGTGGCCTCATGGGTGTAATGTTTTTGATATTTTTCATAATTAAAAAACATTACTTAAAAGAAAACGCTGAAAATCGGGTGTTTATATCTCAAACGGTTTTGTTATATTTCAGTCTTCTGTGAGGGAGGCACACACAAAATTAATTACATTTCAAATCTATATCTGACAAGTAGATTTGTGTAAGACTACAAAGAAAAAGTAGATTTGTGTGACTCTGATTTAGCCCACTGCTGTAAAAGGTTACTTTACTCTTATTATTATCTATCGTGATGACTACAGTAGTCACTTTATCCTGCGTTCATTTACTGTACAAATCTACCTCAAATACCTTGTACCTCTGCACATTGATCTGGTACTGGGCCTCCCTGTATATAGCTCTATTCTTGTTTATTTTATTCTTCTTGTGTTACTATATATTTTTTTACTCTGCATCGTTGGGAAGGGCTCCTAAGCAAGCGTTTCACGGTAAAGTGTACACTAGCTGTATTCAGTGCATGTGACAAATAAAATTTGATTTGAGACAACATGTTATATGCCTCCATTTAAGACATTATAAAGTCTTCACAGGTCCAAAAATGTGAAAATGAACTGGGGCATTCCTACCCGGACCCTACCTAAATAAATACATTTTTAAAAGATAGAGACCTGGTCCGAACAGACCTAACCAGACCTGACCCCGGTCGGGTCCAGACCCGGTCCAATCCGTGTGAGGGAAACAGCAGAAAAGCTTTTTTTTCTCCTACGTTAATTAACCGGAGCTGGTCTCTGGTATTCGGGTACAGGTGGAGCAGTGAAGACCTCTACCATACATGCTTAAGGCCTGTTATTAAGCATTATACCGGCAGGTTTGAACTAAAATGTTACCAAATATTATATCAATCTGTTTCATGTTTTCACACATATACTGACCCCGAGTCGTTTCTCAATGATGCTGTTGGTGATCACCGTCCATACAGGAATGGGTCTAGGCTCAGATTTAGGCTTAGGCTCCTCATCCTCCTCATCCTCATATTCTTCTTCAGGTTCCTCCTCAGGAAGAATGTCCAGCTTCTCAACAATGTAGTTAGTGAGCTCACTTCCTCCATCGTCCTCTGGCACGTCCCAGGTTAGCTGGCAGGACTCAGCCTTGATGTTACCAATATTCACATTCCTAGGTGGCAGAGGACGGTCTGTGAACAACAATTAGTTGAAAAAAAGGTCAGAAAACAGTCAGTCAACTACAATATCTTCCTTTTGCTAATTGTTATGTTATTTTTCTTGCAGAAAAGTGAGCTAATTGCTTTGTCTATACTGATTCACTAAATATACATAATATCAGATCACTTACCTAACACCTTAACCTTGATGGTGTGACTAGCCGTCCCAAGACGGTTGGAGGCGATCACTGTAAAGATGCCTTTGTCCAGTCTTGCTGCTGCAGGGATACTGAGCTTGGTATTGCACTGCATTCTGTTGATCTCCTTGGTGTCCATCAACAGAGTCTCAGTGGGCTCTACAATAATCACCTCATCCTTCAACCATTCAACCTTGGGCATTGGAAGACCAGTCACCTCAGCAGGGATTTCAATAGGCTCTCCCTTCTTGACAGTGATGGCATCTCCCTTGAAGGTCTTCAACATCCTCACAGTAGGAGGAACTGAAATAGAAGGAGCAACTCAGTGACAAGTTTATTCAATTAAATTCAGTCCAATTAAATTAAATTCAATTCAATGTGTTTACTATTTTAGCATATGGGGGACAAAACAAGAACATAGAACTAGGAGGACTTACCTTCATCATCTTGAATGACAATGGTGAGTGGAATTCCAGGTTCACTTGATCCAATTAAATTGACAGCCTTGACACGGAACTCATACATAAACAGCTCCTCGAGGTTCTCGATGGTCATGAAGAGGTCCTTGCACATCTCTGTGTTACAAGGCTCAAATGCTGGGGCATCGTGCTTCTTCTTCTCAACAAAGTAGCCCAAGATTGGACTGCCTCCTTCATTGCGGGGAGGTCTCCAGGCAAGGCTGATGGAAGTCTTTGTCCTCTCAGTGTAGTGGAATCTCTCAGGTGAAGTTGGTGGAGCTTCAATGAAAATATAGTGATTGACTTCTATTAATGATCTGACCTGCACAGAAAACATTTTCATGACGCAACAATATGTAGACATTACCTTTGGGATCCACTGCAGCAATAGGACCCAAATCAACGGGAGGGCCACAGCCAAACTTGTTCTTCGCTACGACCCGGAAGATGTACTCCTGCCCTTCAACAATACCCACAATCTCACACTTAGATGAGGGTGTCTCGATGGGTTGTCTCCATGTGTGCATCTTGGGATCCCTTCTCTCAATGATGAAGCCGGTCAGATCACTGCCGCCATCGTCATCAGGATCGGACCAGTTCAGAATCATCAGCTTCCTGGTTACCACCACAGGCTTCAGGTCCAGCACAGGCCCGGGAACATCTGACAGAGGATAAGTCAAAGTGTTACATCCAAGTAAAACAACATGTGTGTAAGTTAGTAAGTAGCTTTGTCTGAGCCAGAATGGCCCATAGTGCAGGAGCCTATCTCCTGTATCTATACAGTGAGGCAGCTTGAAGAACACCCCTGGACAGGGTGCTAGTCTACAACATGTAAGGCGACACATTATTATTATTTTGATAGTCCCCAACAGATGGTTTATCGATGTTCCACTAACTATTAAAAACTATTCAACTAACTATCCACTAACTCTACTCCTAGCTTAACGTCATCAAAGTACATCCAAATGTGAAATATGCTCAAAATGTTCTAGTGATGTCATATACAGTCATATACAGTAGCTAATACAGAATCCAAAATACTTACCCATGACTTCAACCCTTGTCCATGTAGACTTGATTCCACTGCTGTTCCTGGCACTGATCTGGTATTTGCCAGGATCCTTTCTTGTGGCAGCCTTGATACTGAGAATGCTTTCCTTTCCAACATTTTCTATCTCGACGTGGTTTTTGTCCGGTGGACCGTCATCTTTGGTCCATTTGATGTCTGGAGGAGGTCTACCAGTGACCAGGGCAGGCAGAATCAGTGGCTCCCCAGCTCTGATCATTACGCCGTTCCTCACAGTCAGATCCAGCTCCACCACTGGAGCCTCTGTAGACACAATCAACGTTCATCAATGTTAGCTAAGTTGTAATAATAATAATACATGGGACTTATATAGAGCTTTTCAAAAACCCAAAGACGCTTGAATATTTTCATGGAGACTAATGAAGGGAGGACGACTAGTAGTAATGTCTGGAATGGAACAGCAGGATTTTATACTATTCAATTCATTCCATTCCAGCCATTACTATGAGCCCGTCCTCCAATTCAATGTTACACAAGCCTCCATTGTTGTATTGTATTAAGCATACATTTGTTGACATTGTAAGCTTTCTGATTACTGTTTACTATACCTTTAGGATCTCTGACTAAGACTGATTCGGTCAAGCCAGGAGTTCCTTCACCGGCTCCATTGACTGCGATCACACGGACCAGGTACTTGGCTCCCTCTCTGACTCCATACACAGTGAAGACCCGGGTCTTCCAGGGTCTCTCTGTGGAGCGGGACCAGTCTTTGGTGCCTGCTACGGTTTTGTCAACATGGTATCCCAGGATGTCTCCACCTCCGTTGGAGGCAGGAGGATCCCATTCCACGTCGATGGAAGACTCAGTGGTATCAATGATTCTTGGGAACGGTGGCCCAGGTGGCACTATGTGAGAAACACATCAACGATGACATATTGTATTTGATCATTGCTAGATAATGGAACTTGAATCATAATGAATCAGTGTTGTATTATATTATAGTGTATTGATTTGGTCTATTTTGTATGCTTAACCTCAAAATGAATTTCCATGCAAATGGACATTAAAAGGTATGGTATCATAATCTTGTTGACTTACAGATTGGATCCTGGCATGTCATAGGATCAGACGGGATGCTGAACTTCCCAGGCCCAGCTTGGTTCTCAGCAGCCACCCTGAAGATGTATGTCAGACCTTCCAGTAGGCCTTCCACGTTAAGTTCCGTATCCTCCAAAATAACCCGGTTGACTCTGGTCCAGTGGGTGCTGTTGATCTCACGCCGCTCCACCCAGTAACCCAGAATGGGGCTGCCCATGTCATTTGGCTCCTCCCAGCTAACCAGCATGGAGTTGGCTGTGATGCCATCAATCTCAGGCTTCTCAGGAGCCTCTGGTGGGTCTAGAATAAGAAGTTAAAATCACAATTGTAAGAACAAAGTACAATCTAACTAACGCAGATGAGAAAAACTGGTTGTACTGACATCATTATTACAATCTGATTTGGAATGTTATAGGCTTCAATGTCATGATAAAACTCTTAAAAATAAATGCTTTACCGAATGGATTCTTGGCAATAAGTGGCTTAGAAATACATGGTGGTCCAGGACCAAACTTGTTCTCAGCAGTGACCCGGAAGATGTACTCCTTCTTCTCTATCAGTTTGGTCACGGGGTATCTACATCCCCTGAGCGTTGAGGTTACGGTGATCCATCCGATCTCCACCTTGGAGTTGTCCTTTTTTTCCAAGGTGTAGTTCAGGATCTCACTGCCACCATCATCCATGGGAGGATCCCACTTGCAGATGACAGAGGTCTTCCTGATCTCCTCAAACCGGAAGTTGATTGCAGGTCCAGGTGCATCTGTAAGTAGTAAAATATGAGGTTTTATATTAGGTTTCCAAAATGTGGTTGAAAAATAACTATGAGCGGCAACAACCCTACTAAATTAATAAAAAAACGTATAAATGTTAAAAGAAGATGATATCTCACCTAGCACATTGACTTCACAAGTTGCAGAGGCAATACCATGGTCGTTCTCAACCTTGATAGTGTACACTCCGTGGTCACCCCTGATGGTGTCCCTGACAATGCAAGAGGATTCTCCCCTCTTCTTGTCATGGATGGTGAGACGTTCCTGGAGGGTTGGGTAGTCAGGGAGTTCCTCCTCCTCAGGCTCCTCATGGGCAGGCTCTGCAGCTGGGGCCTCAGTAGCTGGGACCTCAACCTCTCCCTCCTTGACTTCCTTCTTTTCTTCATCTTTCACCTCCTTCTTTTCACCCTCCTTTACTTCTCCTTCCTTCTTTTCTCCTTCCTTCACTTCCTTCTTTTCCTCCTTCTTCTTCTTAACAATGGGTTTTTCTGGTCTCTTCTTCATGGCTTCTGGTCTAATGACAACGTCGTTCCTGTACCATGTGATTTGAGGGTATGGGGATCCAGAGATGTTGGCGTCCAGTCTGATCTGAGCACCTCTCTTGATGCTCATACCGGACTGCAGGCTTCCACTGAGGAACACCTTGGGTGTTTCTGAAAAGAAAACAAACACATTTAGAAATGACAAATTACCGGTCTGAAAAATCGTAGCATTGGGATGGTTTGAACAAGATGTATCCTTCCTTACCGACAGCATCAGAAGCCTTCACCATTGGTGTGCTGTGTGATGGGTCGCTGACTCCGGCAGCGTTCTCAGCTCGTACACGGAACTGGTATTGTTTTCCCTCCCTGAGATTCCTCACTGTGTAGGACAGCACAGGCACAAGGAAGTCGTTGCATCTTGTGAAGTTCTCATCACCCTTCATCATCTTCTCCAGAACGTAGCCCATAATCTTGCAACCCCCGTCATACATAGGAGGTTTCCATGTGAGGGTGATAGTCTTGGAAGTAGGGTTGTGGGTCTCAACATCCAATGGAGGGTCAGGGCTCTCTTAAATGTTGAAAAAGGAACATTTCATAAATTCAATACACCTCTTTTGAAATGTAGGCGTGCTTGGAAAATAAAATTCACTTTAATTGTGAGCAAGAGTTGCACCTGTTTTTCAATCAATGTATTCCTTGGACACAAAATAAATATTTCACTCACGCTTCTGATCCTCTGCAATCACAGGGTTGCGGAGCTCAAGATACTCCCCACCACCAATCTTGTTGACAGCTTTGACCTGGAAGTAGTACTCTCCATTGGGGATCAGATCCTTGACAGGCCAGCTGACCTTGTTCTCTCCAGACATCATGTTGACGAAGGTCCTCCGGCCTGCCTCTCTGCGCTGTAGCACATAGTGGAGAACAGGGCTGCCACCATCATAGTTGGGAGGATCCCAGGAAACCTTGCAAGAACTCTTGGTGATTTCACTGGCAACAATGTCTTTGCAGGGACCGGGCAGGCCTGTCAAAATAAACATGGATATGAAGAGTCGATCTTGATAGTTGTAGTATGCCTGTACTAGTAACCAAAATTTCAAATATTTTCTGGATCAAATATGTAAAATGTAATGATTACGCTATTAGGGACACCATGGAATATAATAGTATAGTAATATAATAGTATTTTGACACTGAAACGTACCAACAACTTTAACATTAATTGTTCCGCTGCTAGCTCCGAGGGAGTTTTCCAGGGTGACCTTATACTGGCCAGAGTCTGCATGCAGACAGCTCTCGATCTCCAGGTGACAGGAGAGGTACTCCTGTCTGAAGCTCCTTCTCTCATCGTCCTTCAGCTCCTTTCCGTCTTTGTGCCAGGTGATCTTGGGTTTGGGCACTGCTCTGAATGGGATGGGGAGATGCCACTTCTCTCCCTCAACAATCACAATGTCCTTTGTTTGAAACTCAAGGGTTGGGATGCCTTCATGAGGGAAAAATATAATCAGATATCAGTATTTCATGCATTTCTGGGAAGGCTATTATTATGGAATGGGAAATATACATTATGGAAGGTTTACTTACAGTCAGGGTCCTTGGCATAGACCTTCTCAGAGATATCAGATGGCTCACTAACTCCAACAGAGTTGATGGCACGGACTCTCAGGACATATTGTTTCTCTGGGATGATGCCTTCCTCTGTTTTGTATTTGAGCTCCTTGATTGGGCGAGAGTTGATTCTCATCCACTTCTCAGTACCAGCCTCACACAGCTCGATATGGTAGCCAGTTACAGCACTGCCACCAGTTCTCTCTGGTGGTCTCCAAGCAATACACAAATGGTCTCTGCTGGCTTCAGTGAGATGAAGCTCAATTGGAGGAGAGGATGCACCTATAAAAGGCAATGCAGAGACAATAATTATAATCTTGGAGATGTGGGTTGCTTCATTGGGAACTAGACAATACCTAATAAATTACTCATGCAAGTCAAACAAATGTAACCATAAAACACAGTTTTCACTTTAAAAATGGATAAAAACCCACCTGTTGGATCTTCAATAGCAATGATTTCTGTTGGTTCACTAGGATGTCCAGCACCGGCCTCATTCTCAGCGCGGATCTGGAACTGAACCTCGGTTCCTTCAATGACGTCTGTCACTCTGTACTTGCAGTCATCCCCTGAGGTCTTACCACACTTTACCCAGCGGGTGCCAAGTTTCTCCTTCTTCTCAATGGAGTATCTGACGCACGAAAATATTCCCAAATGTTATAAACACGCTTATATGACAATATGACACTCTATGACACTCCTAAAAACTAAAGTTGATCCATCTTTACCTCAGAACTGGTCTGCCACCATCATTCTTGGGGGCGTCCCATTCCAGGTCAACATGTCTCTTTGACACGCCATTGACAGAGAGATTATATGGTGGTCCAGGGGTAGCTGAAAATAGGAAACAGTACTTAACAACCTATGCATGTTGTAAGTGAACAACAGTTACAGAATACTATACGCATAAACTATGATCTTACTATAAGTATCTTTAGCCATAATGGAGTCTTCCAGTTCACAGAATTCACTGGGTCCAACAGCGTTCTCAGCAGCCACACGGAACACATAGAGGGAGCCCTCATTCAGTGGAGTGACAGTGTACTTCAGCTCCTTCACAGTGGTGTCCACTGTCTGCCAGCCCTTACGCCTGACATCCCTCTTCTCAACAATGTAGTTGGTGATGGGTGAACCACCATCCTTCTCTGGTACTGTCCACTTCAGCTCAGCACTGTTCCTGGTGATGGTGATGACATTCATCCAGCGTGGGGGAGTAGGAGGATCTGGAAAATGAATTGACAAGGATGAGTCATCAGAAACCATCAACTCAGCTAACCAACCATGACACACTGAAGAGCTTCAGATGGAAACTATCTCAGTCTGTGTGTCACAATGGACACCATATTCCCTATATACAGATGTAGGATCTTAATTTGATCACCCTGTTGCAGGAGAACTTTCATGCAATGGAAATTTAAAACATGTAATGTATTTGAGGTTTAAAAGGGCTTCTGAAGTTTCCACTTTGAAATGTCAGACTTGATTTTCCCTTACAAAAAATGTAACAACCCCTACAAAAATGTTAATTGATTATAATCCACATAATAATTCACATTTCCTGTTGCTGCAGAATAATTTTCCTGCTGTAGCAAACTGGCTCAAATTAAGATCCTACATATGTAGTGCACTACTTTTGACCATAGCATTATAAATGGAATAGGATGCCATTTGCTTGGCTATGAAAAGCCAACCCGACATTTACTTCTGAGGTGCTGACCTGTTGCACCCTCTACAACCACTGTGATTATTATTTGACCCTGCTGGTCATCTATGAACGTTTGAACATCTTGATGAACAATCTGGCCTTGATGGCCATGTATTCTAATAATCTCAACCCGGCACAGCCAGAAGAGGACTGGCTACCCCTCAGAGCCTGATTCCTCTCTAGGTTTCTTGCCTTTTCCTGCCTTTCTAGGGAGTTTTTCCTAGCCACTATGCGTCTACATCTCCATTGCTTGCTGTTTGGGGTTTTAGGCTGGGTTTCTGTATAAGCACTTTGTGACATCTGCTGATGTAAAAAGGGCTTTATAAATACATTTGATTGATTGATTTGGGACACAGTCAGTTACTTACTGAGTCTCTCCTTGCACAGAACTGGATCGCTAGGATCGCTGGGTTCACTCTCCCCAGCGATGTTGACAGCAATGACCCTGAAGGAGTACTCCTGTCTGTCCATCAGGCCTCTCAGGAAGTGTTCCAGGATATTGATTCCCTCTGAAACACGGACCCATTGCTCAGTTCCACTCTTCAGGAGTTCAATGATGTAGCCCTCGATCTTGGCGCCACCATCGTGCTCAGGCTTGGTCCACTGCAGGAAGGCAGAGGTCTTTGCCACGTCTTTTACGCTTGGCTTACCAGGAGCCCATGGAGGATCTGTAGGAATAGAAGACATGTTGTTTTGGTCAATGACATCACATTTCATAAACGATCAATGGTCTGTTAACAAAACATGTTGGAAGTATTACCAATAGGATCCTTGACCAATATCTGGTCAGTTTCCTTGCTTGATTTTCCAGGTCCGGCGAGATTCTCAGCCATGACTCTGAACTTATACTTCTTCCTTGTGGGTAGTCCTTTGACTCTGCAAATCAGAAACAATCAAATAACCAACCCAACCATCAAATGAATAGCATCAACCAGAAATTAAATCAATGCGGCCATTACTGCCTTCAATTACCAAAATTGAAACACTACGGTGTTCATTACCTAAATGTATTCTAGCGCCTTACCTGTATGTTGTGTCTGTGATTGGGATCTTGTTGCATCTGATCCATCTGTTCTGATCTGGTTCGAACCTCTCAACCCAGTATCCAGTGATAGGACTACCACCATCCTCTTCGGGCTCATACCAATTCAGAGTCAGGCCATCTTTAACAATATCAGAAGGCTCCAGCTTGGTTGGTGCACCGGGAGAATCTGAAAAACAGTTAAAGACAATTTTAGCAACAACCCACTGCACAAAATAATACTAGAAAGAAAATACCATTATATTGTCTGGACTAAATACAAACATAAACTTAACATACCGAAGGCGTATCTGGCAATGATTGGCATATGTTCCGCTGGCACACCAATACCAAACTGGTTCTCAGCGAACACTCTGAAGATGTACTCCTTGAAGGCCGTAAGGTTGAGGGCCTTGTAGTTAGTCTCTTTGACAGTGGAGGAGAGCTTGTGCCAGATTTCGCTGTCTGCGGCTCTCCTCTCCACAATGTAGTTGGTGACCTTTGCACCTCCATCATCTCTGGGAGGGTTCCAGGCCAGGAAACAGGACTTGTTGGTGATCTCAGAGATATCAAACGCAGCTGGAGGACCAGGCTTATCTGTTCAAGACAAATAGAAAACAATGTTAGAACATTAATATATTTTAAAGGAGTGTTTCCTCAGAAAAAGGTTAGACACTCCTCACAAAAAAAGATAACAAAATAGGGTACCTAGAATGTTGACATCAATGGTTGCAGTAGCACGACCACAGCTGTTGTGGGCTTCAATGATGTAGGTAGCTGTATCCTCTCTCGTTGTCTTGCTGATCGTAACAACGGAGTGACCTGGCTTGTCGTCAATAGAGACTCTATCATCTCCCTTCAGGACCACATCACCCATGGTCCATTTCACTTTAGGTAAGGGTTTTCCAAGAACATCAGCTGGAAGCTCAATCTTAGATCCAGCTTTGACGGTCAGTCCAGCAAGACACTTGACATCCAGAAGAATCTCTGGGGGGTCTATACAGAAAATGTGTTATACAGATTATACAGAAACATATTTCCGCCACTATACAGGATTATTCACAATACATATACAAACATGGAGCATTTATACAAAACATACCTTTAGGATCAACAGCCAATATCTCATCTGTAGCCTTGCAGGGTTTGCTGGCACCCAGTCTGTTCAAGGCCTTCACGCGGTAGGCATACCACTGTCCCTCAATCAGACCAGTCACTTGCAATCTAAGAGAAAGTAAGATGTTAGTCTTTCAAAATGTACAAAATGATTTTTAACAACAAACTTGGAGCCTATTTTCTGTAGTTCCACTTACTTAAACTCAGGGACCTGATCTCCGCAGGATTCCCAGTTGTCTGTGCCACGCTGGCATCTTTCTATGTTGTAGCCCTTGATTCCGGTGCCGCCGTCCCACTTGGGTGGTTCCCAGGTCAGAAAGATGGCAGATGCTGACTTGTCCCTCCATTTCAGATTCTCAGGTGAGTCTGGCACAGCTATAATTCAAATTCCAAGTATCTAAATGACTGAGAACAGCTATAATTCAAATTACAGGTATCTCAATGATTGAGAACAACTATAATTCAAATGACAGGTATGTCAATGACTGAGACATCAAAACAATAGATTAAGTTCCCTTCACTTGTGTGCACAGTATAGGCATTGTCCTTGCTACTGTACTTAGCGAATACTTACTGGCAGGGGAGGACACATTAACTGGCTCGTCAATGTAGGCAGGCTCTCCTGGGCCACACTTGTTGCAGGCAGTAACCCTGAACAGATATTCTTTGCCCTCAACAACATCAGTGACAGTGAACTCCTGGTCTTGAACACCAGTGATCACCTGGGGAAAGACAGTCAGTGGCACGCGTTATTATATTTATCTTAATAATATTTCATGTATAACAGGGTACAAGCTGTGGCCAAAGAAAGAGTACAAAAGATTGTTTGTCCCAACCGGGACAAAGAGGACTAAATAAGTAAGTTATTACATGTATATTGCTGGGTGGTTTGAAGACTTATGTTCATCCATACCTTGACCCAGGTCTTGCGGGATACGTCACGTTTCTCAATCAGGTACCCAGTCAGAGGGCTTCCTCCATCATGCTCTGGTGCCTCCCACATCAGGTGCACATGCTGTCTGGTCACCTCGGCAACCTTAAAGTCTTTGGGTGCACTTGGGGATGCTGAACAAATAGAAAAAGAGAGATATGAAGGGAAAAGTAGGGACTTGCAGTTGACAATATAAAGATACAGTATGTTGTGTTTCACCACAAGGCTCATCACGTCACTTACCGATAACATTGACTTCAATCTCTCCTGAGCAACTGGTAATATCATTCTCCAGGGTCAGAGCGTATACACCTCTGTCTGGACGCACACTTGGAGTGACGGTCAGTTCTACATAGGTACTCTTTGTAATTATGTAAACACGTTCACCAGCAGTGAGCTCCTTATCAGCAAAGCTCCACTTTGCATGTGGTGTGGGATATCCAGAGATAGGGACACGGATAGTAAGGGGATGGGGAACAATGACCTCAAGGCCATCCTTCAATCCACTCAGGTCCATTGTGGGGCCAACTGAAGATAGAAAATAATGATAATTGTTATGACAAATGCACAACATTTAAAGTGATGAACTACATCAAGTTTAGTTAAAAGTTAACCAAATGTACCATGTGTATCATCAGCCAGCATGGGTCCCAGTGTGTTGGATGGGTCAGACACTCCAGCTGCATTCTCAGACATCACTCTGTAGTTGTATTTCTTGCCATATTTCAGGCCAGATATCTGAGGAAAAGAAGGAAGAGCCCCATTCAGAGTTGAGATAAGTGTGAGCAACTCAGACTTCCAAGTAAATGAATGTCAATGGGAGACTTCCATTCAAGTCAGAATACCACTCAAAACGTATGACAATTACACTACCAATATGATATGAAATCTCTAAGAAACCATTTAGCAACTTTTCATCTTATAGGATAAATACCTTGTAGGTGAGATCCTGGCAAAGCCTGGCGTTGCATCTGAGCCAATGGTTTGTTTCGTCCTCACATCTCTCAATGATGTAGCCAGTGATCATGCTGCCTCCATTCTTCAATGGGGTCTCCCATGTCAGCTGGACTGAGTTCTTATTCTGTTCTGAGGGCACCAGGTTCTGTGGTGGGCTTGGCCTCTCTGGAATAACAAAAACAACATGTTAGAACAGTGCATACATTTCAGTAATAACATTTCAGAAACTAAAATAACTGAAATAACTCACCAATGGGGTCCATGATCTTAACTGGATTGGTAGCAGCGCTTGGCTTTCCAATGCCAGCCTTGTTTTCAGCCTTGACACGGAAGATGTATTCCTTGTTCTCAATGACGTCGTTGATGATTGCACTGCGGTCTGTTGCTTTACTGATCATAGCCACGGCCCACTTCACAGAGGTCCTGTCACGGGACTCAATTATGTAGGAGGTGATCTCAGCCCCTCCATCAGACACTGGTTTTTCCCAGGAGACTGTGGCTCCAAACTTACTCACGTTTCCAACACTCACATCCTGAGGAGCATCAGGAACATCTGAAATATAACACAAGGTTGTAATTCACTTTTCTGGTAGGCAGTTCATTGTTGAAAACTGTTACTTTGAACAAACTTATACTGTATGAGGTGATACAATATGAAATATTTTGCTTACCAAACTTGTTCTTGGCATAAACACCAGGTTTCTCTGTCTCAATATTTGGTCCACTGCCCACTCTGTTGCGAGCAGAAACACGAAATAGGTACATGGATTCCCTCTGGAGTCCAGTCACAGTGTATTCTGGAGCGTCAGAGCAGTCAGTAGCAAGAGTCCATGTCTTGCGCTTGACGTCACGCCTCTCCACCACGTATGTAATGATCTTGCTGCCACCGTCGCTCTCTGGCTCTTCCCAGGCCAGACTGACCTCACCATCAGCGGTGTCAAGCACTTGAAGACTCTTCACAGGTCCAGGGACATCTGTGGAAGACAACAATACATTAATAAATGGAATCCATGAACAAGAACAGATTCCAAGAAAAATATCCTTCCCAAGAAACATCTATTCAAATATAAGAATGGATTGAAGGCAACTTACCAATGACATCCAGATTAATGAATGCCTCTCCCTGTCCATGTTTGTTCTTGATGACAACCTTGTAACGTCCTTGGTCGGACTTCTTAGGGTCCTTCAGCCTGTACTCTGTCCTGTCTTCAACAGTGTGGATGTTGTCCTTAGGTAGGCTGACATTATCATAGAACCACTCAGCTTCAGCTTTAGGATACGCGCTGTAGGGCACGAACATGACGATGGGCTTTCCAGCATCTGTTACTAAGCTCTGATCCATAGTCTTGATATTTGGCTTAGCTGTAGAGGGATAAACAATTATAAGATCAAAGAATAAAAGAATAGATGTATTGTGGAATCAGAGAGGATATAACAGTTATGACAACTTACCAGCCAGTTCCAATTTGGCTCTGGCATCCTTGTCTTTGGCGATGATTCTGTACTCTCCTTGGTCCCGAGGCCTGATCTCACATACCTGGAGTCTGTGGACCTTGCCCTCGCTCATCATCTGGTACTTGTCACCCTGGACGATGGTCATGTTGTTCCTCAACCATTTTACCTCAACTCTGTCTTTGTTCAGTTCAACTTCATATACAACATCTGAGCCTGGAGGCTCAAACACATCCTTTGGTGGTCTGACGATCTCAACTGCACTCTCTGGAATAAACATTACACACAAATAAAAAATATAATTAGTGAAACATTAATTCATACAGAACAGTTAGAAATATGGACTCACACAAACAGAATCATATAATGAATTCAAGAGGCTTGCCTTCAACGAAGAGATTTGCGTGTGATCTCTTTTCATCTATGCCACAGGAATATTCACACTCATCATCTGGTCTGCACTCGTTGATACGCAGCCTGCAGGTCTTGCCCTCTTTTTCAAAGACGTACCTTGTAAAAAACGAAAATGGATAATGTTACACTACTCCTTTCATTATTGAATTCAGTTCCTATGGTGGCCCTTAGGGGCAAAGTAGCTTTTAAGATTTAACAGTGACAGTAAAGCAACAGTGACCGTGCCTCATAGCAGTTTAAACGTGTTCCTACCTGGGTCCCTCTCTTATTTCACGTCCATTCCTGTACCATTTCACCTCAGCCTTCTCCTTGGTGAGTTTGCAGGTGAACTCAGCATTCTCAAACTCGGGGATGGTCTGGTCTTTGAGTTGTGCGGAGAAGTCAGTGGGGGCTTCACTAATGATCAGCTCAGCTGTAGACTTGTCATCACCAGCGATGGCGGTGTATTCACCTTCATCAGCAAGAGTACAGTCCTTGATGGTCAGTGTGTGCTTATATTGGTCCAACCTGTAGATTATGCGTTTGCTGAAGGTGATCTCCTGACCAGCCTTTGTCCATTTCAGAGTAACCTTCTGCCTGTTGACCTTGCAAGAAAAGCTAACAGTCTTCTTCTCCTGTGTGTCGCAGTCCTCAAGAGGTACAATGATCTTCAGACTCTCCTCTGTAGATCAAATTTTAAAAATCAGTTAGTCATATAGCTAACTTCAAACAAAAATAAGACATACTACTACATCAAATTAGCCGTTGGTAGAATCGATAACAAAACTATGTTCACCTTTTACTGTAAGTTTGCCAGAGCTCTTGGCATGTTCACCACGTTGGTTTGTCAATGTAATAGTATAGTTTCCTTCATCTGACTTCTCAGCATCCTTGATCCTCAGAGAGAACACGTTGTCTTTCTGGATCATGACAAACTTGCTGCTCTCAAACATGGTCTCCTCATTCTTCAGCCACTTAGCTTTAGCTCCCTCAGTGTTCACCTCACAGTTGAAGATGATCTCTTGTCCCTCTTTGGCTTCTGTGTCTTTGATTGGTGTGTTGATCCTGAGTTTTTCTGTGGAAATCAAAATTAAGGAAGTTAGTAGATGGAATTAAATATTTCACCAAGGCTGCCTCAGGTAGTGCCACACAAGAATATTTTAGAAGATTACTTTACTGCCCAATTGTACACAAAGGTCTAACAGAAAATCTACTTTATCTCAACCCCTCCAAAAGACACAAATACACATACAGGTTGGTGAGGTTGTAATAGAAAAGAAAACCAACATTGATGACCTACCAAGAACAAACAGATCAGCTGTAGCTCTGGTGGTGCCAATGAGGGCAACATAGGCGCCCTCATCCTTGGGTTCAGAGTTCTTGATAACAAGTATTCTTCTCTTGCCATCACAGACAATGTCATACTTGTCCCCTTTTTCTAGCTCCTTATCATCCTTCATCCATTTGACAATGAATGTGTCTTTAGAGACTGAGCATACAAACTCAGCCTTTTCTCCCTCAACCACCTCCTGACTCTGAGGCATGGCGATAAACTCAGCAGCCAATTCTAGAAGAACAAAGACAGATTAGTGTATATGCTCTTAATTACACAAATACTTTACCTGCATCCCATGATTTGATTTTCATAACGGTACTGGTGTGTAGCCACTACCCAGGATATTTCACTTTCTCCACCTGATGGTCTTTAGCTGACTAAATTAAACAGAGCTTATGTCTGATTCCATTACCATTTATTTTCAGGTTTCCAGTTGTCTTTGAGCTGGACAGTTTGCAATAGTACTCTCCAGCATCATCTGTTTTGAGATCCTGGATGATAAGTATCCTCTTCCTGCCGTCTACGATCTGATCGTATCTTCCTCCCTCGGGAAGTTCCTGGTCTTCCTTATACCACATGACATCAGCGTCTGCCTTCGACACTTCACAAATCATCTTCACACTGTCTGCTTCTGTTCCCTCCACGTTATACAGGTTCCTGGTGAACGTAGCTTCTTCCTCTGCAAAGGAAATACAATGTAACCGTCAAGGCAATATATTATGATAAGTCAATTACAGTATATGACATCAAAATTAATCTATTTTTCTGAGTCCCAAATGGCATATAAGTGCAGTACTTTTGACCAGAGCCCTATATGAGCCCTAGTCAAAAGTAGTGCACTATATAAAGAATAAGGTGCCATTTTGGATGTACCTTTTGAGACAGAGAAAGTTTGCCAGACTCACCGACGACTGTAAGCATGCCGGAGGATTTGGAGACCTTCGCATCACATTCATATTCTGCTTCATCATCGAACACTGATTTGTGGATGATGAGGATGTGTTGGCGACCTTTGGCGATTATTTCATATTTCTTTCCCTTTCTGATTTCACTGCTGTCCTTCAACCAACGGACCTGTTTCCAGAAACAGTCATAAAACCAGACTACAATGACGGTATAATACTTTTAATATGTACTGATAAAGACTATGATGGAAACAAAGGGAGTAAAATGTAACAGCACACTAGCATGAAACACAGTGTAAGACAGGAAAGACAACTAACTCTCAGTCTTAAAGGTCCTGAACAGTCATTCTGAAAAATTAATTTTTCTCTCATGGCTAACTACCAGAAAGGTTGAAAATACAGGCTGAGTCTTTAGGGAGCTTATATTCATGAGCTGACAGCTCATTGAAACACCTATATCAAGCAACTTGGATGCAGTGAGCAGAGTTGCAGTAAATTCATCAAGCTAATTTGGTCATACACAAAGCAACTCAAAAACACTGAAATTGCATCAATGATATCAATTTAATTGTATACATCTCCCGTTTGGCATGTCGTTTGTGATGCGGTTCACAGCAGCACTGACGGATGTGTTGACTTGACAACTGTGTCAGAGTTTGAACAACCCACCCACCCTTTTGTTCAATGCTGGCTGAAGACCTAGCTACCCAGTAACTAGCTAACACAGACACAGATGAAGGGGGAAACATATAAGTATATTTGCCATAGATGAATAGGATAAACACTTAATTATATTGGCTGACACCATACAGTAACATGTTGGCACCAGTAGAGTAGTTATCTAGCTATATAAACCATACCCCTCTGCAAACACACCTTCTCCAATATTGGTTCTAAAATTAGTGTTAAGGTGATGTCTTAATAATGAATCCAAGTGTTTGACATGCGGGAGAGGACCAGTATCTTTATGATCAAACTTGATCAATGTACACTACCGGTCAACAATGAAATAACACATATGGAATCATGTAGTAACCAAAAACGTGATTAAGTTGAGAATAGCAACCCTTTGCCTTGATGACAGCTTTGCACACTCTTGGCATTCTCTCAAACAGCTTCATGAGGTAGTCACCTGGAATGCATTTCAATTAACTGGTATGCCTTCTTAAAAGTAATTTGTGGAATTTCTTTCCTTCTTAATGCGTTTGAGCCAATCAGTTGTGTTGTGACAAGGTAGGGCTGGGATACAGTCAGTCAATACGGAAAATGTCAAGAACTTTGAAAGTTTCTTCAAGTGCAGTCGCAAAAACCATCAAGCGCTATGATGAAACTGGCTCTCATGAAGACCGCCACAGGAATGGAAGACCCAGAGTTACCTCTGCTGCTGAGGATAAGTTCATTAGAGTTACCAGCCTCATAAATTGCAACCCAAATAAATGCTTCACAGAGTTCAAGTAACAGACACATCTCAATCTCAATAACAGACACATCTCAATTGATGCAAAGAAACCACTATTAAAGGACACCAATGAGAAGAAGAGACTTGCTTGGGCCAAGAAACACGAGCAATGGACATTAGACCGGTAGAAATTTTTCCTTTGGTCTGGAGTCCAAATTTTAGATTTTTGGTTCCTACCGCCGTGTCTTTGTGAGACGCGGTATGGGTGAACGGATAATCTCCGCATGTGTATTTCCCACCATAAAGCACGGAGGAGGAGATGTGATGGTGTGGGGGTGCTTTGCTGGTGACCCTGTCTGTGATTTATTTAGAATTCAAGGCACACTTAACCAGCATGGCTACCACAGCATTCTGCAGCGATATGCCATCCCATCTGGTTTAAGCTTAGTGGGACTATCATTTGTTTTTCAACAGGACAATGACCCAACACACCTCCAGGCTGTGTAAGGGCTATTTTACCAAGAAGGAAAGCGATGGAGTGCTGCATTAGATGACCTGTCCTCCACAATCCCTCGACCTCAACCAAATTGAGATGGTTTGGGATGAGTTGGACCGCAGAGTGAAGGAAAAGCAACCAACAAGTGCGCAGCATACGTGGGAACTCTTTCAAGACTGTTGGAAAAGCATTCCAGGTGAAGCTGGTTGAGAGAATGCCAAGAGTGTGCAAAGCTGTCATTAAGGCAAAGGGTGGCTATTTGAAGAATCTCAAATATAAAATATATTTTGATTTGTTTAACACTTTTTTGGTTACTACATGTTTCCATATGTGTTATTTCATAGTTTTGATGTCTTCACTATTATTCTACAATGTAGAAAATTGTAAAAATTAAGAAAAACCCTTGAATGAGTAGGTGTTCTAAAACTTTTGACTGTTAGTGTAGAAGTAACAGTCATTTTTCATACTTTGGTCATCGTACTTTATCTGGTTTCCTTCAAATATAAACCAAGCAATTTCATGAAAAACATGATTTTGACTATTCATGACCTTTAATATTATATTTTGTAATTCCACATGCAACTATATTATATTATTCTAAAAAATAAGAAGGTGTGTTTGTATGTGCATGTATTGTGTGGGGGGTGGGGAGAGTGGTAGGGTGGGGGAGGTGAGGTGAGGTGAGGGGTGAAGGATCAGGAATCAATACCTTGGCATTTTCGCGCGATACTTCGCATTCAAATCTGGCAGATTCCTTTTCTTTGACCTCAACATCATGGAGTGGCTTAGAGAACTCAACATGTGGAGCTGTAAGGACACAGTCATAGTGTTACTACACCAGTATGGCAAATACACCAAAGTCTTTACAAACAAACTATATGAAAGGTTTTAATCAATACTTTACTTACGTTCAACGTTAAGGAAGCAAGAGGTTTTGAATTCTGAGGCGTCGCAGGTAAATGTTTTTGAATCATCAAGAGTGCAGCCATGAATGATGAGTTTTCTCATGCGGCCATCGGCAACAATGTCATATTTCTTCGTTTTGCGGATCTCCTGTCCATCTTGGAACCAACTGACCTCAGCGTTATCCCTGGAGACTTCACACTCCAATATAGCAGTGGCCTCTTCCTCAACTGTCTGGTCCTCCAGAGGTTTGGTGAACTCAACTGGTGGTTCTGTGAGGTCACACATTAATTACACTTGACTCGTGCTTTACATATCGTAACAGCTTAGGAAGCCAACAAAATAATTTTACCAAATTCTATCACTGTCACCAACTACTTTTATTGTTATAGTCCTTCTTAAGATTAAGTGGCCTAAAACCTATGTTTTGACTTTGTAGTTACAGTTACAGTGTAGGCTACACATTATGGTACATAATTCCTTCAACCTGTTTGTTGTTTGTACAATTACACATTTCATACATTTGTAAACAAACTTAACATCGTGGGGACACCTTTCTTCCTTCTAAAATAATTGGTTTAGATCACACCATTATATTGTGATATTGCAAGGGATATCGCTATATCGTAATTATGCAAGGCATATACTGTTTTATACTTCTTTAGTGCTTCTTAGGAACACTTATGTACTGTTACAAAAGCATACATGACTGTGTCTCACAGTCTCTCAACTCATATTTAATGCATACTTCTTTGCTGATGGGCAATCAACCGTGGATGGGATTCCCATTGAATTCAGACTGGTTGGGTAGGCTCCCAGAACATTAACACCTGGCCCACTTACATTGTTGTCTGTGCTTTGCATAGCGAAGACAACTATTGTCTAAAAAAAATCTAAATCCATGTCACAATGTACTTACAATGATCCCACTTTACATAAAATGGCCTAAAATATGTGGCTTTTGCATTTTTACCTTGCATTTACATAGGCAGGTGGAGTATGTTACCATGAACCTGGTCTATATAGCATCTTCCATAGTGGTTTATCAGTCCAATATGCTTTATAGTGTAAATATTTTAACTATATTGTTGTTTAACCTAATCATATGCACAATATCGTACCACAAATGAATTTGAAGAAATCAACCAATTAGGACCTTCGAAGCTTGACAATTATACATTTGGAATGGAAATAGAAACCAAGTGTCCATGGGGGGCAAGAATCCCAACTACAACAGCAACCAAACACCACAAACAGTAATAGCAACCTATCATTCACATAACACACATAGATTAACCTACCATTCACATGTAGTCTGGCCTCAATCTGGAAATCCTTTGCAGTGAGTTTAATTTCTCCATCTTCTGAAATCTTGACATCTCTGAGAGTCAGCGTGTGAGTTTTGTCTTCTGCTCGGGTGACCACCTGTGCAAATCAAGCAGTTTGATAAATCAGATGGACGGTGATAGCTATGCAGGGTCAAGCTATTTACTTCTTCCCGTGAATGAACATCAGCAGCTGGTGACAAGGGACCGAAGGCTCCCTGAGGGAACCCTAGGCTCAATTTTAACTCCAGTTGCACCCTGACCCTTCCCTTTTACCAGAGGTTTGGTAAGGTGGTTAACTAAGACCAAATTTCCCCAGTCTTTTACAGTAGGTGTTCCATAAAGTCAAAATGTTCCTCTTGAATGTAAACAATATAGGTCTACTGCTTATGGTGCAGTGGTACAGCAATCACAGTCAACATAGGTTCTATACTTTTCCCCCATTACAAATAGTCATGATATGCCTAATGACATAACAACTATGTGAAAACATGAAGACCATGGCAGTTCATTCACAGGCCTTTGACAAATGGTTACAGTATATACAAGTTATTTAGCTATCTCTGTTGCAAGGTAGACTATATATTATTTTAAACTTAACTTTAAACAGCCACTTTTAAAAAACACCTTCAGACTCTTATATTGATTTCATAACAGTGCAAATGACACCACATGCAATCATATTTTCCAAACAACATTTGACAGCATAAATCATCATGTTTTGGACTATTCAGCCATAGCCACAATAAAATAATAGCCTACATATTCTGAATATATTATTCTAAATGTAAGATTTTTAGTGGAACAAAAGTAATCACAGTTATCCTCAAAATAATAAAATGTTCGCTAACATTGTATATGGCAACACATCAAATTATCAAGGATGTGAATTCAATCATCATTAAAATAGGTAAGAGGACCCATATAACTGTATGTAACTGAAGGGCAAACCAGGCTATGCAACATCGTAAATCAACCTATCATATAACATTTTCATACCTCAAACACACTGGAATTAATTAAATAACTAGGCTAGACAATATACATAGGTATGTAAGGACCTAACAAATAACTCAAAGCAATTCAAAGCCAATTTCTACATGAAATTACAACACGTTTCATATTTAAAAATGATAACTGTCAAATAACTCTTCAAGCCACCTGCCATTGGACACACACACTTGAAGCAGTTAAAAATAACTAGAAGAACGCTTGCAGGGCAGAAAATCCCTCCTGCGTTATCTCAAAACCCGGATCAAATCCCCAACTGGAATCCTGATCCTCACAGGTCCTTATATGCAGAAAGCATGTAGGTTGCACAAGAGAACATTAAAACCAAAATGTAAATAATGCAACATGACAAACTGGCTAAGATCCATTTCAATTCAAGACAATTTGGAATAAGATTAAGTAAAACCAAGGACAATGTTTCAATCTTGTTAAAACATTAAAAGTATTTGGGATATGAGAATATGCTATAATCCAGGTAGTAAATCCCATGACAACAGGTATTTGTCTGCCGTATTGGAAAAACTGTTGTTCATAAGTACAATTCAAAGTCTTGGCATGTTTCCATATCAATTACTTGAGGGAGTGTCAGTGTTGTGGTAACATAAATATTTCAGATGATACAGTATAAACACTTACTCTGTCACTTGGCTCCAACTTTGTACCCCCTAAGAACCATTCCACAGCAATTCCTTCATATGACAGTTCACAGTCGAAAGTGGCGGTCTCCCCAGCAGTAACAGTAACATCCTTGAGAGGCTGCAGCAGGCCGATTACCCGCGCTTTAGATTGAGGAGAAGACATTGTTAGTCACTCCCAAATCCCAAGATAAACCTAATTGCTAATCCTCATTTTGCGGATGCCCTGACGGCTGGCCACTGCTCTGGAGTCCTGTAAACCACCAGGACAACTGATAGGACTAGCGCAGAGGGACTTGACATTGGGGGGCCTTCCTCATTTGCATACCCGGTTTCCTTGAGATGTATATGGTCAGCAAAAAACTTTGAGAGGCAGGCATGTTGTAGCTCTGCCAATCACTAACCGCCCACTCTAGATAAGGCATGTAGATTCTAAAATAGCCACAACACCTGATTGGCCTTTAACCCACCCCCTGCCAAACCACCTGCTAGGCAATCTGTCCCTGTCAATCAACCTCTCTGAATTTTGGGGGTACGCTGTTACCCAACTTTTACCCCAAAAATGGTTGCATCATGGCTAAGTATTGCATTGCATTGCAATGCCTTGGGTGTTTTGCAAGCAAGTAGATATTTAGATATATAAAAAGTGTGCCAGAATTGAAATCCAAACCTCAACACTTTTTATGACACACTTATTTGATAGCTTTAGTCCTCCCTTGTAAAACCTTTGACACCTAATTAAAAGGGGCTGTAAATGCCTGACTAAACCCTCATCTGACAGCTCTGGGGTTTACTTTACTTCAACCAACAGTTGGGAAATGTATCATTGAAGCCCACCAAAAAACAAATGAACAGATCAAACGTTTTGATGGTGGCCTACTTGCATATCTTACAGAGTAACTTTAACAAATAAGTGCTTATCTCATTGTCAAATAAAAGTGTGAGTATGTGTTAAATCATTCTCACCTTTAACTCTAAGCTGAGCATTGGATTTAGCATTGGCAGCTTGGAAGTCAACTTCTCCGGCCTGATCCTTGCGAACGTTGTACAGGATAAGGACATGCCTTGTACCCTCCTCCTTAATCTCACAGTCCTTGAAAGAGAATACACTAACAGTTACTAAGTGAACCTCGTCAAATTATACATACCCTCTATTTTCTTTTACTTCTCTGTCTCCTCAACCGCTAGGAAATTTACTAAGGAATGTCCAATTACTGTATGTAGTCATAATGAAGTGGATATTTTTCTTACAGGAGACTGATGAAGGGCCTCTCCATTGAGCTTCCAGTGACCATGGACATCCTCGTCAGAGATCTCAGTCTCAAACTTGGCGATTTCAGTTTCTGTCACTTCCACGCTGTACAGGGGCCTGACAAACGTAATGTCACGATCTGTAGAAGAAACACAAAGACAACTCAAGTGTTTGTATAAATGAAATAAAATATATACTGCAATCCTCAAATGCTGAGCTAAAAACACTAAAGGCTACTACCTTCAATGTTGAGCTTGGCCGTGGTTCTGTCCGTATCACAATCACAGCTGTATTCTCCAATGTCGGCTTTCTCTGTCTTCTTAATGATCAGCATACGCCTCTTTCCATCGGCTTTGATGACCACGTTCTTGGAGGAAGTGATTTGCTGGTCACCTTTGAACCATTTCACCTCTGCATTGGGCTTGCTCAGTTCACAAATCATCGTCAGTTCATCTTTCTCAGTGACTGAGTAGTCGTGCAGTTTTGTCGT
The DNA here is from genome assembly GCF_016432855.1 of Salvelinus namaycush. Classification (NCBI taxonomy): domain Eukaryota; kingdom Metazoa; phylum Chordata; class Actinopteri; order Salmoniformes; family Salmonidae; genus Salvelinus; species Salvelinus namaycush. The sequence continues at coordinate 17,782,115 of NC_052325.1, read as the reverse complement.
GAAGTAAGGCTTTCCCTCTGTTTATGAAAAAGGAACCATGATGAGTTGTGTGTGTGATATTTAAGTTTCGACAACGGCTTATTTCCATCTACAGATTCTATAGATTTATTTTGATTGAACGTTTCAAGGGTTTTAACGATATACTAACCGAGAACTGTGTGCATGGCCTCTGAGATTTTGTCCATGGCCTCTACTTTGATCATGGATGTGTCATCAATGGACACCCCCTTGAAGGTCAATTTGTGCATCTTGCCATCGTCTGACATGTGCACAACTTGGCTGGGATGCAAACGCACATTGTTCTTGTACCAGGTGACCTGGATGTTGTCATGTGATACTGAACTCTGCTGTCTAGCGCTCAATACTGAACTCTGCTGTCTAGCGCTCCTTGACCATGACATCTTTAATGGGCTTCACAAACTCAAGGCGAATTCCTGATAAGACATTCAATTCATAAGAAATTTAATCATTGTCATCGTGAGAAGATCAATTTCAGTCATTTGTAATGAATTGAGTCAGGATTTAAACAGGAAGCACAGAAACATTTCTTCAGATTACATTGAATAACTAGTTCGCCAGTGGTTCTCTTGCCCTCTGCCTCAAATATGTACTCAGCTTCATCCTCATATGCGGCAGATTTAACCACCAGAGTGTGTCTCTTTCCCTCATGGGTAATATCAAACTTATCATCAGCTGTCAACTCATGAGATCTCCTGAGCCAACGGAAGCCCTTAGGCACTCTGGACACCTCACACTCAAATCTGACCTCATATTTTTCATACACTTGTACATCACTCAAAGGTGTGACAAATGTAATTGGACTCTCTGTAGTTCAGAAGGTAACAGAGATAACGTGGCATCATGGCAATGCGTAGAGAACCACCACTGAAAATATTCACATTTACATGATCAAATATAAAAATCTCACCTTTCACTTTCAGATTAGCAACACATTTAGCATTAGCAGCTGTAAATAGAATCTCCCCTGACAAGGGGGCCTTGAGGTTGTATAATATTAATGTGTGCTTTGCACCGTCCTCTATCGTTTCAATGTCCTATAAATGATAGCAACATTTGTATAGAAAATAATCCACATTAGATGAAGATGAAAGGGAAAAGGAGGAAGGAAGAGAATTCTATAGGCTGTTTCATTGTATTATTTCAAGATCACGTAAAGGATGTGAATGGATGATCACGTAATGGATATGAATGGTAGAATGGTATGAATGGTAGAATGGTCAAACAACAGTTAGAATGATTTGGTCAATGTAACATACAGGGGATTGAGTAAGGACTTCTCAGTTCAGTTTCCACTGGCCATGGACATCATCTTCAGAGATTTCTACCTCAAAATGAGCAGTCTTGCCTTCAAAGAGCTCAACGTCATACATTGGGCGAGTTATGTCTATATCTCGAGCTGCAATTCAGGATGGAGAACACTACAATTACAAGAAAATCGCAAGAACGTTCTCAAAATACATGTTTGTTACTTAACAAACATTTGTATTTGCTTATCCTCAATGTTAATATTTGCCATGGTTTTGTCCGTTCCACAATCACATACGTATTGTCCCTTATCTCAGTCCTCCACTTTCTTGATGGACAACATTCTTCAATTCGCTTCAGCCCTTATGGTTACCATCTTAGAGGCCTTCATTTCAGTCTCATTATGGTACCACATGACTAGGACATCTTTGCTGAGTTCACAGTCCAGAGCGACTTTGACTTTCTCGACTGCAGTATAATCCTGCAACCTCACTACGAAGTATGCATCCCCCTCTGGAACATGGAGTCATGAGGAGGATGAGTGTTTTGACGTGATCTTCCTGTCCAGGTTGGTGCCCCCCTCGGGTTCGTGCCATGGGGGAGATCTTTGTGGGCTATACTCTGCCTTGTCTCAGGGTAGTAAGTTGGTGGTTGAAGATATCCCTCTAGTGGTGTGGGGACGTGCGTTGGCAAAGTGGGTGGGGTTATATCCTGCCTGTTTGGCCCTGTCCGGGGGTATCGTTGGACAGGGCCACAGTGTCTCCCGACCCCTCCTGTCTCAGCCTCCAGTATTTATGCTGCAATAGTTTATGTGTTGGGGGGCTAGGGTCAGTCTGTTATATCTGGAGTATTTCTCCTGTCTCATTCGGTGTTCTGTGTGAATTTAAGTATGCTCCCTCTAATCCTCTCTCCCTTTTTCTCTCTTTCTCTCTCTCTCTCTTTCTCTCTCTCTTCTCTCGGAGGACCTGAGCCCTAGGACCATGCCTCAGGACTACCTGGCCTGATGACTCCTTGCTGTCCCCAGTCCACCTGGTCATGCTGCTGCTCCAGTTTCAACTGTCCTGCCTGCGGCTATGGAACCCTGACCTGTTCACTGGATGTGCTACCTTGTCCCGGACCTGCTGTTTTGGACCCTCTCTCTACCGCACCTGCTGTCTCTAACTCTGAATGATCGGCTATGAAAAGCCAACTGACATTTACTCCTCAGGTGATGACCTGTTGCACCCTCTACAACCACTGTGATTATTATTATCTGACCCTGCAGGTCATCTATGAATGTTTGAACATCTTGGCCATTTCCATTTATAATCTCCACCCGGGACTGCCAGAAGAGGACTGGCCACCCCTCAGAGCCTGGTTCCTCTCTAGGTTTCTTACTAGGTTCTGGCCTTTCAAGGGAGTTTTTCGTAGCCACAGTGCCTTTACATCTGCATTGCTTGCTGTTTGGGGTTTTAGGCTGGGTTTCTGTACAGCACTTTGTGACATTGGCTGATGTAAAAAGGGCTTTGTAAATAAATTTGATTGATTTTGCATTCTGTATTTATGTACTGTAGCGTGGTGCAAATCCTTGAATGACAAACAATTTGAATGAAGCAACAAAGCAAGGGTTACCTATCACTGTCAGTTTTGCCATTGAGAGAATTCCTTTAGCCTCTGCCTTAACCTGGCAGATATCATCAAGAGTCAACTCCTTGATTTCTAACGCGTGTTTCTTTCCACGACTATGGATGAGCACGGTTCTGCTCACATGGAGTTCTATTTCATTTTTGTACCATGTCACAGGTACATTCTCATGAGAGAGCTCAAGCTCAAACCGAGCAGTGTTACCTTCCTTCTCAGTTTGGTCCTGAAGTCGCAATTCAAATTTGAGCCTCATACCTAAACTCAGCAAAAAAAGAAACGTCCTCTCACTGTCAACTGCATTTATTTTCAGCAAACTTAACATGTGTAAATATTTGTAGGAACATAACAAGATTCAACAACTGAGACATAATGTGACTAACAGAAATGGAATAACGTGTCCCTGAACAAAGGGGGGTTCAAAATCAAAAGTAACAGTCAGTATCTGGTGTGGCCACCAGCAGCATTAAGTACTGCAGTGCATCTCCTCCTCATGGACTGCACCAGATTTGCCAGTTCTTGCTGTGAGATGTTACCCCACTCTTCCACCAAGGCACATGCCAGTTCCCGGAAATTTCTGGGCAGAATGGCCCTAGCCCTCACCCCCCGATCCAACAAGTCCCAGATGTGCTCAATGGGATTGAGATCCGGGCTCTTCGCTGGCCATGGCAGAACACTGACATTCCTGTCTTACAGGAAATCACGCACAGAACGAGCAGTATGGCTGGTGGCATTGTCATGCTGGAGGGTCATGTCAGGATGAGCCTGCAGGAAGAGTACCACATGAGGGAGGAGGATGTCTTCCCTGTAACGCACAGCTTTGAAATTGCCTGCAATGACAACAAGCTTAGTCCGATGATGCTGTGACACACCGCCCCAGACCATGACGGACCCTCCACCTCCAAATCGATCCCGCTCCAGAGTACAGGCCTCGGTGTAACGCTCATTGCTTCGACGATAAACGCAAATCCGACCATCACCCCTGGTGAGACAAAACTGCGACTCGTCAGTGAAGAGCACTTTTTGCCATTCCTGTCTGGTCCAGCGACGGTGGGTTTGTGCCCATAGGCAACGTTGTTGCCGGTGATATCTGGTGAGGACCTGCCTTACAACAGGCCTACAAGCCCTCAGTCCAACCTCTCTCAGCCTATTGCGGACAGTCTGAGCACTGATGGAGGGATTGTGTGTTCCTGGTGTAACTCGGGCAGTTGTTGTTGCCATCCTGTACCTGTCCCGCAGGTGTGATGTTCGGATGTACTGATCCTGTGCAGGTGTTGTTATATGTGGTCTGCCACGGCGAGGACAATCAGCTGTCCCTCCTGTCTCCCTGTAGCGCTGTCTTAGGCGTCTCACAATACGGACATTGCAATGTATTGCCCTGGCCACATCTGCAGTCCTCATGCCTCCTTGCAGCATGCCTAAGGCACGTTCACACAGATGACCAGGGACCCTGGGCATCTTTCTTTTGGTGTTTTTCAGAGTCAGTAGAAAGGCCTCTTTAGTGTCCTAAGTGTTCATAACTGTGACCTTAATTGCCTACCGTCTGTAAGCTGTTAGTGTCTTAACGACTGTTCCACAGTTGCATGTTCATTAATTGTTTATGGTTCATTGAACAAGCATGGGAAACAGTGTTTAAACCCTTTACAATGAAGATCTGTGAAGTTATTTGGATTTTTACAAATTATCTTTGAAAGACAGGGTCCTGAAAAAGAGACATTTCTTTTTTTGCTGAGTTTATATTATGTTAGGTGAGTGCATAGTGGACTTAGTTAAGAGAAAATGATTTCAACTCGCGAAATAATGAATGAATCACAACTTTTGATGATATCAAACAAAAACCACTCAAAGGGTGTCAAGTCTAATAACAATGGTTCCATACTTACCCTCCACAGTGAGTGTAGAGGTTGAATTTTTGCCCAAGGCTTCTATACTGTAATTTCCCTCATCATCAAACTCACCATTGTTTATGACCAACATATGTATTATTCCATCATTGATTATTTCATATTTTTTGTCTGATGTACCAATAGTGTCTGACCCCTTTAACCACATGACTTCAGGCACATCCCTTGTGATAGTACATTCAAACATAGCCTGTTTCTTTTCAGGTACAGACAGCCGTTTAAGGGGACTGTGAAGTCCATTTCCATCTCTGGGAGGTACGAATAAGGCTCTCTTTGTCAATACATGCATAACATCATCGATACATACATTACATGACCAAAAGTATGTGGACACCTGCTTGTCGAACATCTCATTCCAGAATCATGTGCATTAATATGGAGTTGGTCCCCCCTTTACTGCTATAACAGCCTCCACTCTTATGAGAAGGCTTTCCACCTGATGTTGGAACATTGCTGCGGGGACTTGCTTCCTTTCAGCCACAAGAGCATTAGTGAGGTCACTGATGTTGGGCGATTAGCTCTGGCTCGCAGTCGGCATTCCAATTCATCCCAAAGGTGTTTGATGGGGTAGAGGTCAGGGCTCTGCGCAGGCCAGTGAAGTTCTTCCACACCGATTTCGACAAAACATTTCTGTCTGGACCTTACTTTGTGCAAGGGGGCATTGTTTCCTGAAACAGGAAAGGGCCTTCCCCAAACTGTTGCCAGAAGGTTGAAATCACAGAATCGTCTAGAATGTCATTGTATGCTGTAGTGTTAAGATTTTCCTTCACTGGAACTAAGGGGCCTAGCCCAAACCATGAAAAACAGCCCGAGACCATTATTCCTCCTCCAGGAAACTTGACAGTTGGCACAAAGCATTCGGGCAGGTAGCGTTGTCCTGGCATCTGCCAAACCCAGATTTGTCCATCAGACTGCCAGATGGTGAAGCGTGATTCATCACTCCAGAGAACGCATTTCAACTACTCCAGAGTCCAATGGTGGCGAGCTTTACACCACTCCAGCCGACGCTTGGCATTCGCATGGTGATCTTAGGATTGTGTGCGGCTGCTCGGCCATTGAAACCCATTTTATGAAGCTCCCAACGAACAGTTATTGTGCTGACGTTGCAAAGAGGCAGTTTGGAACGCGGTAGTGAGTGATGCAACTGAGGACAGATGATTTTTAAGCGCTACACACTCGCTGGTCCCGTTCTGTGAGCTTGTGTGGCCTACCACTTCGCGGTGGAGTCGTTGTTGCTCCTAGACGTTTCCACTTCACGATAACAGCACTTACAGTTGACCGGGGCAGCTCTAGTAGGGCAGAAATTTGACGAACTGACTTGTTGGAAAGGTGGCATCCTATGACAGTGCCACATTGAAAGTCACTGAGCTCTTCAGTAAGGTCATTCTACTGCCAATGTTTGTCTATGGCGATTGTATGGCTGTGTGCTTGATTTTATCACCTGTCAACAACAGCTGATGGTGAAATAGCCAAATCCACTAATTTGAAGGGGTGTCCACATACTTTTGTATATACAGTATAATGCAAATACATACATACATACATACATACATACATACATACATACATACATACATACATACATACATACATACATACATACATACATACATACATACATACATACATACATACATACATACATACATACTGTGCTCTTGGAACAATTGCTTACCCTTGACTGTGAGCACAGCACTAGTGACAGCATTCAGAGCTGTATAAGACACTTCACCAGACGCGTCCAGTGGAACACTTTTCAGAGTGAGGAAACGTTTATTGCCCTCCATTTTGATCTCACATGTCTGAAAATGCACAATAAAAAGAAAACCGATATCAAAGACTGTTCAACATTTCTAAAAATTGTGGTTACGCTTAGTGTTCGTGCAAATATTACAGTCAAATCATAAGACAAGTCTTACCGGTGATCTTGTTAAGACCTGCCCTTTATGTTTCCATTCTCCAGGCACATCCTCTTCAGATATCTCAGTTTCAAATGTAACATCCTCTTTCTCGACCACCTCGCAACTTGAGAGAGGTTTCAAGATCTCAGCTTCACGTTCTGTAAAAATATCAAAAGTATATAATAAGCATTCACTAGGTAGCCTTACTGGATTCAACAGCATACAAGATATGAGTGATTGTGCAACCAACCTCCAAGAGTCAGGTTAGCTGTGTATCTGTGGCCTTCAACCTCCATGGTATATTCTGCAATATCTTCGGGCTGTGCATTCTTTATTGTGAGAGTCAGGACTTTGCCTTCTTTCTTGACCTCAGTCTTGTCAGTAGGATCATTAGGAATCTCCTCGTTGCCTTTGAAAAACTTCCAGTTGGGGGTTTCTTTGAAGAGCTCACATTTGAAAGTGGCAGTGGCCTTGGGTTTCACATGCTGATCTCTCAATGGTTTCACCAACCAGTCTCTGACAATTTCTGTAAACATTTATTTGTGATCAGTTTTCGTACGTAGACTAACAGATTCAGTATATTTATATTGTTGATGAGTGTCAACGGTTTATTTAGGGAATTCTCTACATACCAATGATTTTGACAGTTGTTTTAGTCCTGATGAGTTCACACTCGCATGCGTAGATTCCAGCGTCGTCATCTCCCATGTTCTGGATCGTAACGGCTTGTTGCATTCCAATAACGTTGATGGCCACCTTTCCAGCGATTACTTTGAGGACTTTACCACTCTTCATCCAGGTCACTTCTCTCTCTTTGTTCAACTCACAGGTCAGGTACATAGGCTGCCCCTTCAGGACCGACGTCTCCTCACCCAGCTCTTTCACCCACTTCACGGGCAGTTCTGAACAGGTAAGTATTAGGTCATTATTTACATGAAAATGTGCATACAAATGATTTCCATCAAAATATAAAGGTACAATGCATCAACCCATATCAATAATATATACATATAATTATCATCACAACTTAAACGTGACAAAAGCTACATAGATTAGGGAATACTTTATCAAAAAGGGGAGTACTCTCCATCAAATTGTGTAGTTATACGGAATACATTTTTATATGACAATATAAAATATGACATTAAGTAAACAATCGTTATTTAAGCTACATCACCTGGAAATTATTTGTTATCAGCTTTTCAGTGGTTTACATGATTTTGTACAGAAATATGATTCTTATAAATACATAATTAATTAAGTGTTAGTCATTTCTTATATAATGGAAATAATTCACATTCTTTCAATTAAGAAAATTCTCTGAAATACCTTCAACAATGAGTTTGGCGGTTGTTGTCTTTTCCTTGTTGCCCAGCTTGGCAACACAAGTGTACTCTCCAGTGTCCACCAGTTGGACGTCAATAATGGCCAGTCTGCGATCTTTGCCATCAGAGGTGAATTTGTGTTTTGGACTCTCTCTTAGGTTGCTGCCATCTTTCATCCATGTAGTTACAGCAGTAGAAGGTGAAACTTCACACTCAAACGTAGCAGATGCACCAACAGCATCACCTTCTTGTAACACTATGTCTTTGAGTGGTTTCGTAAACTTCAGTGGAACTGCTTTGAGCTGGAATCCAAAAGGATTAGCATCTGGGGGTTTGTCTCCTCCACCACCACCGGGTTTCAGTCCTCTACCCCTGCCTTCACCAGGGGATGGAGTTTTGCCTGCTACAATTTAGACACAATTACACAGATTAGATGTTTAGCGTGTTTACAGCAGTTAAAAGTGTTAACATTTTCAAACTAATATTTTTTTTACACTTACCATGATATTTCCTAATAGAAAATGTGAGTGCTGCGTCAGCTGTCCAAAATAATTTTTATGATAGTGGAAGAAGTTTAGAAGTTTAAATTGTTAAAGGCTGGCTAGTGTTGAAAAATGTAGGCTAGTGTAGTAGAATCAGGCTAATGACTGTATCATAAATAGTAGTGGGATAGTAGCCTTTCTAAAATGGAGGTTTGGATCATGGATGCAGATTGGTTGATAGGCGTTTGTTATTCACAATAATTCATGGCAAATGCCAGTTCTATTTGAATTATCAATGCGCATCCACTGTCCCCCAGTGACCCGGACGCAACAATTGGTGACTCAGACCTGGACTTGGACTTGACCAGTAGCGACACTGTTGTTATTAACTCTCATCCTTGCTTAATTTTCAACATGCTAGATACAACAGCAAATGCTACTGTATTAACTGCTAGCCTTACTATTGTAATATGCAAGACAGTAAGATAGCTTCCTTATTATGAAGAATTAATAATTAATTTAGTTGGCTAGCTAGCAAGGGAATGTTAGCCAGCCTGCATAGCAACTATTTTTGTTATAACTAGCACACAAAAAAAGAAAGATGTATATTCTGATTGCTTATTTGAAAAGCAGTGAATGAGACAAAGATTTTGTCCAACTTGTTGGGAAAGTGGTCAAAGTAGCTAACTTCTTTCAAAAGCAAGTGTTCACAGTGAATAGAATGTTGGATGTCATTGCTGAATTATGAGAGGTTTAGAATATTGAAGGTTTTGGGAAGGACACACATCTTAATAGTTTAAGAAGAATAAATTATATTAAAAAGCTATTGATAAGAAATGTAAGTTTAACCTGTCTGCACGTTTTAAAGTTTGAACAGTCATTATAATGTAAACCGTTCAAATTTAGTTACAGTGACAACACTGTGAAGAAATAGAATAAGCTTAAAAATACTATGCAGGAAAAGAGTAGTGTGCTAATGCAGCACTCTAAAAAATCTATTATTTTCACATGGATACAGTCTTACCTTTGAGGCTTCTGCCTCTGCCTGCACCTCTACCTGCACCTGCTTCTTCTGCTGGCTTTCCATCTGTTTAAGATATTTAGAATGACTACAATGTAAAGACAGATCACATTCAAATCCCTTGTAAAATCCCTTCCATCTGTTTATAATAGTTCAAATGACTACAATGTAAAGACAGATCACATTCAAATCCCTTGTAAAATCCCTTCCATCTGTTTATAATAGTTCAAATGACTACAATGTAAAGACAGATCACATTCAAATCCCTTGTAAATATTTTTACTCAGAATTGTACACACAATAAGGTGAGATAAATAAAGATGAAGGGTGATGATGAAAACAAATTGACAATGGATGATGGGAAATGGGTATATAATACACAATGTCAAATACCATGTAGAATAACAACATGCTAAATATGTGCTTTTTACATGGATTGACAGACAAATAACACAAACATGGAGACTGACATGGAGAAACAACACACAATGATGACAAACATCACATAGAATAAGATGGAAATGGATGAAGATTGTTTGGGATAAAATACTTTTTCTGATGAAAAGTATCGACATGAAGAAACAATACAGAATGATGACAAACATTAACATGTAGAACATAATTTTTTGGGGGATGGAAATGGGTGGAGATTATTTGGGGTGAAGGACTTTTTATGAGCCATTAATGTTGATTCGCTGCAGCCTTCATCTCACCTCGTCTTGGCATTCCAGGGGTCTCAAGTGCATCACCTTCCTCTCCCCAGTCTTCTGTGGACCCAGAACTATCACGAGGGACAAGTTCCCATCCCCAACCTTCATTGTCAGATTCCTCCTCAACCTCTGGCTCCTCCTCAAAGACTTCCTCCTCCAGCTGAGTGGAGATCTTTCTTAACTGTACCGCTTTGGGAGAAAGCTCTTTCATTCCTGGCACCTTCTTTGGTGGTGCTCCATCACTTTTCTCTTGTGGTGATTTCCTTTGAACTTTTTTTAGGGTAACACATTCAAATGAATCTTTTGGTGAAACTTCTTTGGGCAGCTTTTTGGTCCTTTCTGCCCTGGGCTTCCTCTCCATAGTATCTTTTTCTATTTCTTGTGGTTTTTCAACCTTAGGTGAAGGAGTCTTTTTCAGTTCCACCATTTTCTTAAGTGTCTCTTCATGCTTTAAAGGTTTGTCTTCTTTGTCCTCTGGTTCTCTTGGCACGCGATCAACCTTTTTTAACTGTACTGGCTTTTCCACTTGAGGACTCTTTTCCATTTTCTTTACGGGTGCTGTCTTTGGAGGACTTGACTCTTGTTGAGGTTTTTTTTCAGCTTCTTTTGTCTCAGGCGCCTTCTCAGGATTCACAGCTTCTGTGTCAGCTTTAGGTGACTTTGAAAATGGATTCAATTTAACATCTTCCTTCCCTTGCTCCTGTGTTGGAACCCTTTTCACCTTTGTCAGTGGTTTGTCAGAATCCCGGACTTGTTCATCTTCAGGAACTTTGGTCACTGGTTTTAATTTGACTGCCTGTGGCTCTTCTTTAGCACTAGGAAGTCTATCAGCTTTCTTACGATCAACAGGTTCTTTAATGTCTTCATCTCTTGGTTGTCTCTCACCTCTCTTGAAAAACACAGATTCTTTGTCTTTGTCCTTCTCTGGCTCAACGGTCAGAGCTTTAGAAGATTTTTGGAACAGTTTTAACTTCACAGTTTCTTGTTCTTTTTCATCTGATGGTAATCTGGACAGCTTCTTTCGGGCTAAACTTGGGTCTGTTGGTGCCTCTTCTTTCACCCCCTTGGGAGTTTGCTTCAAAGTAATTTTGTCCTCTTCTTTTTCATCTCTGGGAATGGTCTTCTGAGACCATTTGTCTTCAGTTGAGTCTTTTGGTTCATTTTCTTTAGGTGTCTTTACTTTAGCAGCTTCAGGTATCTTGCTGATTGCATCGGTCTTGCTTATTTTCTCTGCCTCACATCTTTCAGATATTGTTACTTCACCTTCATCATACACTCTCTCTTCAAAGTCATGGATTGTATGCTTTGTCATTTTTGGATGTTTCTTTAGTGGTGCTGGCAGATCTTCAAAGGGGACTGAAGGTACTTTCTTCAGTGATATAATATCCTGTTCTCCCTCCACGTCTTTGGATATCCAGGTTGTTTTCTTCAAGGTTGGCGTGACAAGTTTTTCTTTTTCCTCAATGTGAATTTTAGCTTTTTGACGGAGAACTGCAGCAAAGGTTTCACATTGCACATAACAGCTCACTTAACAAGATAATAACATTGAAAACATCACACCAGACAACATTCAAACCCTGAGGTTTTACACATTGAACAATAGACACACAACAAACAAAGAAACAAACAAAATTCACAGAAAACAACAATGCCACGGTACACAATAGTACTAGATATTGAAAAGTTTGAGCTGGATATTTCTTTTTAAGCAAGGAATATGGAAATGGGATTATAAATTAAGAAGAAAACAAGTATTCATCATACCTTTCTTAGCTGGTCCTGGTGCCTGCTTGCCTTCACCTAGCAGGAAAAGTATAGAAAAGTTTTTTTTTTTAAATTGTCCACTTAAGATACATTTGAAGATATATGGGATACAAGCCTCAATGTATCATGTACGGTTAGGACATTGAGATATGATTGAGGAAACCAACGCAATCACGTTCTATAAGAGATTGATTAATTTCTCTTTGAATGGTGTTGGGCATTAGTCTTGAGGAACCAATCCTGGAATTTCAAGGGATATTCCTCCCATAACCAATCAAAGATCAGGACAATTGAAGTAATATTATCAAGTGAAGATATAAATGAGGGAATATATTACATGCTCCCATTTTTGTCATTAATACATTTCAGGATGAGAACTTAGTTAAGACAAACAAAATGGCATGACATACAAAACCCCAGTATTGCTGAGGAGATTAGAGGTGGCACCTACCTGATTTAAATAGTATAACAGGCACATACAATATTATATTAAGGACAGACAAAAAACAGGAATGCTTTGTGAAATGAAGAGGTAACATTCTTGTTGAATGAAATTAACACTAAAACCTGTTGTTAAGTGACTTGGAGAAACCCAAGCCAAATATACTAGCCTCAACCCTCTATGCCTAGAATAAGGTTGAAGAAAGCATGCTTGGTTTTATTTGGATGGTATGGTATTCAGAATATTAATAGGATATTAGTTTGTGATTTTATATCCAGATTATTTGGAACATTCTTAGCTGAATACCTGGCTTTATATTGTCTTGTTCTTGCTCTTGGATGACAGGCTTTGTCTCCTCTGTAGCCTTTTTCTCTCGAGGTGCTTCAAAATAGTGTTTAAGATTTAGATTTGCCCAAGAAGCATTCATTCACGAATGTATAGAAATAACTTTAAGAAAATAAATGACAAACATTTAACAGAAATGTACCTTTAAGAGGGCTGACTTTCTTTGCAAGTTGCTCAGTGGGCTTTGGAAATGTTTCCTTCTCCTTTACTGGTACTTCAAATAAAATTATACTATGATCATAATCAAGACACTGGATGTTGGGGGCAAGCATTAAACCACCGAGAAGAAACATGTTTTCAACACACAAAGACACATAATAGATAATATGTAATATCCCAAATACATCACACAAACAAACATAACAGACAGGATAGCAAGGATTGGCCTTGTTATACCTTTTGGGGGAGCAACATAATCTTCACTTGAAAGAGACACCACTTCAGCAACAGCCTTCTTTTCTGGTTTAGACTCAGACTTAGGCTCAGGTTTAGACTCTGGCTTAGACACTTTCTTTAGAAGTGGCTCTGCTGGCTTTGGAGGCTCAGCAACAGCATTCTTCTCTGGTTTAGACTCAGGCTTAGACACTTTCTTTAGAAGTGGCTCTGCTGGCTTTGGAGGCTCAGCAACAGCCTTTTTCTCTGGCTTAGGCTCAGACTTAGGTTCAGGTTTAGACTCTGGCGAAGACAATTTCTTAAGAAGTGTCTCAGCAGGCTTTGAAGGTGACTCCTTCACCTCTTCAGCAATAGCTGTTTTCTCTGGCTTGGGCACTTTCTTTGCAAGAGGCTCAGCAGGCTTTGGAGCTGATTCCTTCTCCTTTGCTGGAACTTGAAATAAAATGATATCGTCATAATCAAGATACTACAGAGCATTGGACCACTAAGAAAGTATCAGAGAAAGATGTTATCAAATATAAACAGAGCACACACCACACAGAGAAAAACATAAAACATGCATAACATAGACACAAACATAACACACAAAATATAAAGATTTTTTAAAAATTTGTATTTTAGGTTTTCTTGTTATACCTTTTTTGGGAACATCTTCTTCAAGAATAGCTATCTTTTCTGGCTTAGTCTCTGGCTCAGCCACTTTCTTTACAAGTGGCTTAGTAGGCTTAGGTGGTGATTCCAGCTCAGCAATAACCATTGTCTCTGGCTTAGGCACTTTTTTAGGAATTGGCTCAGCCGGCTTAAGAGGTGATTCTTTCACCTCCTCAGCATTCATTTTTTCTGGTTTAGACTCTGGCGAAGACACTCTCTTTACAAGTGGCTCTGCCGGCTTTGGAAGTGTTACTTTCACCTCTTCAGAAACAGCTGTTTTCTCTAGCTTAGGCACTTTCTTCACAAGCGGCTCAGTGGGCTGTGGGAGTGTTTCCTTCTTCTTTGCTGGTACTAGAAATAAAGTTATTTTATGATTAAAACCAAGACACTACAGATTGGGGTAAGCAGTAGAGCACCAAGAAAGTACCAAGGAAAGATGTGATCAAACAGAAAACATACAAAAACACACAAATAAGAAAATATCCCAAACACAAAAACACAAAACATACAGACAAACAACAGACCAAAAAGCACGATTTTAAGAGGGATGCAAGAGTGAAGATTTGTATTTCAAGGATTGCCCTGGTTATACCTTTTTGAGGAGAAACATCGTATTTAATTGACAGAGACACCTCTTCACCTATAGCCATCTTCTTTGTATTGGTCTCTGGCTTAGACTCTGGTTTGGCTACTTTCTTTGCAAGTGGCTCAACAGGCCCTGGGGGTGATTCTTCCACCACATCAGCAATAACTGTCTTCTCTGGCGTAGTCACTTTCTTTACAAGTGTCTCAGCAGGCTTTGGAGGTGATTCTTTCACCACATCCACAATAACTGTCTTCTCTGGTGTAGTCACTTTCTTTACAAGTGTCTCAGCAGGCTTTGGAGGTGATTCTTTCACCACATCAGCAATAACTGTCTTCTCTGGCGTAGTCACTTTCTTTACAAGTGTCTCAGCAGGCTTTGGAGGTGATTCTTCCACCCTTACAGTAACAGCCTTCCTCTCTGGTGTAAGCCTTTGCCTAGCATCTATCTTAGACTCTGATTTAGCCTCTGGTTTAGGCTCTGGCTTAGCATCTAGTTTAGGCTTAGGCTCTGCCTTAACCTCTGCTTTAGGCTCTGGCTTAGGATCTGGCTTAGCATTTAGTTTAGGCTTAGGCTCTGGCTTTAACACTTGTGGCTCAGCGGGCTGTGGTAAATTTTTCACCTCTACTTCAATAACATCATTATTTTCTGGCTTAACCTCTAGCCTAACCTCTGGCATAGGATCTGGTTTAACCTCTGGTTTAGGTTTAGGCTCTGTTTTAGCCTCTGGCTTAGGCTCTGGCTTAGACTCTGGCGTAGACACTTTCTTTACAAGTGTCTCAGCAGGCTTTTCAGCAATAACCCTCTTCTCTGGCTTGGACTCTAGCTTGATTTCAGGCTTAGACTCTGGTTTAGCCACTTTCTTTGCAAATGGCTCAGATTCTTTCACTCCTTCAGCAACAACAGTCTTCTCTAGCTGAGACACTTTCTTTGTAAGTGGTTCAACAGGCTGTGGAGGTGATTCCTTCTTCATTGCCGGTTCTTGAAAAAAAATTATACCATGGTCAAGATCAATATACTACAGATTGGGGTAAGCAGTCGAGCACCAAGAAAATACCAAAAAAATAAATGATCAAATGGAGAACACAAAGGATACACAAAAAATACACAGAAACAACACAGAATCACAAAACAGGCGCAAGAGTGGCGCAGGAGTTGTGTATTTTGACCACATAAAAGGATGTATTGATATGGGATGGCAAACACTGGAATGAAAAAAGTTGATGATCAATACTTGGCAAAAAAAAGTTTAATTTCAAACTAAGCATGAAATGGAATTGCTGGCTGATTTTGCTGACAGACAATTGCGATAATGATGAGATGAAACATGTAACATTTACTTAGTATACCTCTTGAAGGCGAGGCTTTTGAATATATATTGTCCTCCTTCTGTGAGACAAGAGTTTCCTCCTCAGATAGAATAACTTTAACAGGTTTTCCTTTGTCAGTGACCGGTTTCTTAGTTTGGATGTCCTCAACTATAAGAGGTATCTCTTCGAGGGGTCCTCTCTCATAGAAGGTATCTTGTCTGTGTCTTCCTTGGATTCAATTACTTTGGCAGGTTTTCCTTTTTCAAGTATCTGTTTCTTTGATTCAAAGTTCTCAACTCTAAGAGGTATCTCTTCAGTGGTTTCCTTTCTCTTAGTAAGTCTCTTGTCTAATGTTTGCTCCTTGGATGGAGTTACTTTGGCAGATTTGCCTTCCTCAACTACTTGTTTCTTAGTTTGCTTGTCTTCAACTGTACGAGGTATCTCTTCAGTGGTTTCCTCTCCCGTAGTAAGAGTCTTCTCAAAAGTTTCCTCCGTGGATTGAATTACTTTGGAAGTTTTGTTTTCTCAACTACCTGTCTCTTTATTTTGAAGTCCTAAACTGTACGAGTTATCTCTTCAGTACAAACTAATCCCTGTCCTTTCTCTTTGGGCAACGCAAGGTTTTTGGTAGAGAAACCTTCTGACAAAGGTGTTTTGTCCTTTCCTGTATCAACTTGAAGATTTGATATGTTTTGCCTTAATGATTCTACTCTGATAGAAGATTCTACTGGTTCTGTGGATTCTACTGGTTGAGAAAAACTTTCTTGGCTAGATCTACTTTCAGAAGCATGTTTATCTGTTGGTTTGGGGAAAATATTATCTGTGGTTCTCTTTCTATTCTGTGAAACATCCATAACAGATGCCTCTTGATTCAAAGTGTATTCTTCATGTTCCTGGGTAGAAGCTTCTCTTGGAGAACTATTGTCTATCCTAACAGAGATCTCCTGTCTTCTGCCTGACTTATCCTTCTTCTCTGATACCCTGGTGGTAATTTCCTGTTTCTTGACCATGTCTGCTTTCTCTCTTTGCACTTTCTTATCTGTTTCTATTACCTTGCTTTCACCCTCAACTACCGACGGTCAATCAATAGACTTTTTCATAGATATTTCTTCACTTATACTAGCACTCCCTTGTTTCATGTCAGTAACTTCTTCATATTTTTTAATAAATCCGGTGTCCTGTTTTTTGTCAGATAATACTTTCAAAGATACAGTATCCTTCTGTATAGGTAACCTGTCCTTTGTATCATCTTTGTCAACTTTTTGGACAAAATGTTCTTCTATAGATTGAACTGCTTGATGGATAGGTACATATTCAATAATAACCTCTTCTGTCTTTAACTCAATTACATCAACATAAATAGTTCCCTTAGTTTGATGCATGTCTCCTCTTCCTCTCTAAACACGATACTTGCAGGGTAAACACTTAGCAGTGTTTCTTTTACTTTTGTAGACAATTCAGGAGACTCCCTCTGAAGAGATCTATCCTGTTTGACTGGTAAATATGCATCTAGATCAGACCTAGTAAGAACCTTAGTAGCTCTATGTTTCCTTTTGGAAACCTTGCTAACAGAGTGTTCATGTTTCATATCTGACTTTTTATATTTTTGGTCAGATACTTTTTCTGGTACGGTATCTTCTGTCTTTACTGAAATCTCCTGTCGTGACATCAATGTAGTGCTCTTGTCCAATATATCCCCTTTGTCTTTGTATGATACCTCTGCATTTGCATGCCACACTTCTTCATGCTGAAAGACTTCTTCTATTGGAGGAGCTCTCTCCATCGTGTAAGAAACCTCCCGCAACTTGTGAGTTTTCAAAGATCTCCTTTTCTCAGCCATCTGCAGACTGGAAGTCATTTGAAGTTCTAAAGATATTTTCAAGAGTTCCACACCAAATGGTGGTTGCAAGAGATTATTGACAAAACACTACATAAAGACAAACATTGCGTAAAAAAACCCACAGATTAAAAAGAGAGTGGTACTGGCGTACCATTATAAATATCTAAGTGAAGTAAGATTTTAGAATTTTGAACACATAAACATACAGAACACTTAGAATACCTGTTCCTTTTCTTTGTGGCATAACTTCTATTTCTGAAGTTGGA
Source organism: Salvelinus namaycush (assembly GCF_016432855.1). Classification (NCBI taxonomy): domain Eukaryota; kingdom Metazoa; phylum Chordata; class Actinopteri; order Salmoniformes; family Salmonidae; genus Salvelinus; species Salvelinus namaycush. The sequence goes on along the minus strand of NC_052325.1, from coordinate 17,764,292 downwards.
ACTTTCTTTTCTTCTTCCATCTCCTTTTTAGGTTTAGTAACAGGTACCTTTTCAGTAGGTTTTTTCTCAGGTACCTTCTCAACAGGTACCATTTCAGTAGGTTTTTTCTCAGGTACCTTCTCAACAGGTACCATTTCAGTAACTTTTTTCTCAGGTACCTTCTCAACAGGTACCTTTTCAGTAGGTTTTTTCTCAGGTACCTTCTCAACAGGTACCTTTTCTGTAGGTATTTTCTCAGGTACCTTCTCAACAGGTACCTTTTCAGTAGGTATTTTCTCAGGTACCTTCTCAACAGGTACCTTTTCTGTAGGTATTTTCTCAGGTACCTTCTCAACAGGTACATTTTCAGTAGGTTTTTTCTCAGGTACCTTCTCAACAGGTACATTTTCAGTAGGTTTTTTCTCAGGTACCTTCTCAACAGGTACCATTTCAGTAGGTTTTTTCTCAGGTACCTTCTCAACAGGTACCATTTCAGTAACTTTTTTCTCAGGTACCTTCTCAACAGGTACCTTTTCAGTAGGTATTTTCTCAGGTACCTTCTCAACAGGTACCTTTTCTGTAGGTATTTTCTCAGGTACCTTCTCAACAGGTACCTTTTCAGTAGGTTTTTTCTCAGGTACCTTCTCAACAGGTACCTTTTCTGTAGGTATTTTCTCAGGTACCTTCTCAGTAGGTATTTTCTCAGGTACCTTCTCAACAGGTACAGGTTTCTGTTTGGGCTCCATCACTTCAAGCACACACAAACAACACACACACAAAAGACATTGGCAACACAGAAGATTGACAGAAGTCTTCTCACATGAGATACGTCAAATTCGACAAAGAGATCGTCAACACTTTACATACTGTCAACATGGTCACAAACATATCATGACCAATGTCTGAAACAGTCTTAACAACTTATGATAAACTATAAGTCTAATAGGATGTTATATTGTAACACCATGAAGTCAGCATCATGATGATAGTTCAAGTAAAGTGTTACCCTTGTGTATAGACTATCAAACAGAGAAAACTGAGTGGTGGAAGGCGGTAAACATAGGACAAAGAAGAGTTCAAGAAGACCCTTAAGACATCACAGTACACAGTATGTACAGTACATAAGTCAGTATATAAATCCCTACCTTTTTGCGGTGTATCCTCTTTTGGAGTCACAATAACTGATTCAGGCTTTCTGACAGCCTTTGGAGGTTCTGGTTTTCTTTCCTCCACGTGAACTTAAAAAAACATTTAAGTTTGTTAAAAACATGCATATACAGTACATGAAGATATTTAAGACAGAAGATTCAAACACAGACATTCCACAAATCACACTCTGTCGAGTGGTAAGACTGTATGAAAATTATTATGACGAGACAATATAAAGCATCTGGTGCAAAGACTTTTCAGTTGTGCACAAACATTTAAAAAGTCAAACAGTTCATATAACATTGTGATGTAGAAGTTAGAAAAAATACCGAACATAGATAAAAACAAGATAGAGATGTTCAAAGCTGGGGTTGATTAGAAGAAAGCCATTAAACATGAATGGAAGAAGCATTGACAACCTATAGTGAGTATACCTTGTTCTGGCACAGGTTGTATTTGAGGCTCTATGTCCTCTCTGTCCACTTTTTGAAGGATGGTAGCTGGTTGCTGCGGAGTTACCTCCTGCCTTTTTAGTGCTTCTGGCACTTCAAAAGAAAATGCAAATGATCAGTAATATACTATGTGCTGTGATGAAAGCACAGAAAACAGACATATTACTGACAAACAGAAAACATCAAATACAGATTCCAAATATGGATTCCATTATGCCAAAAACAAGACAAAGAGTGACAGATTACACATAAAATCGACTTGAAATATCGGATAAATAATTATGTATAGCAGAGATAAATATACATACATGAGACAAACATAAATGTGGTTGCAACACGTCCTCAATTGAGGAGACGCTAGTCTTAAACGTTGTAATGCCATAGTCAGAAAAAGACAGGTAAAGATGGACTGACAAACAGAAGAGTATAAAGAGCAGACATGTTTTTAAAAGACTCAGAATGCTGCCTCTCTTTTGAGAGATACTGATACCTTGTGGTGATGGGACCTTCATTGCAGCAGGAGTAGGCTCTGGCTCCTTTGGAGCACGAGTAGAGGCGGTCTCTGGCTTTGTAACTGCTGTCGGCTTTCCTGGTTCTGGCTTTGAAGCCTCTGGTTTCTTAACCTCCTCAGGAACTTAAAGTAACATGCACTTTGATTTAGAGTTCACTAACCAAGGTAATACTTACATTTTACATACACATATGACACAAAATAAAGATTTGCTTCTATGTTAGAAGCTATTTAAACATATTAGATACAGAAACACGTACGATTCCACAAACAAAGGAGAGGTGCATTAGAGAGGAGAATAAATCTTCCACACAAAACATTATATAAATACCTTTGGTTGGTGGACTCTCTGGTTTCCTTATAGGCACACGCTTCGGTTCAGGTTCAACCTTAGTCGCAGGTGAAACTTCAGGCTCTGGTTTTGGTTCAGCAACATGGGGTGCAGCTTGAGGCACATCTTCAGGTAATACAGACATCAACATTAAAAACAATATAAGCTATGGGCTATCAAGAAAAAGCAGGTGCAAGAGTGAAAGCCATAAAATGGTGTGCCAAGAGTAAGATTGAGACAACTTCTCTAAACGCAATTCAAAAAGTGACAAACGTGAACAAACTTAGTCACACAGGCTTATTCACACAATCCCTTGGGATAATAATATGCAATGTTAGAAAGCACTGCATAGAAGATTTAGAAACTGTGTAGACAGGTATGAAACTGACAAGAAGACAAAATATTCCAGAGCTACAGCAGCAGCAGAAGGAGCATTTCTGAAGCACTTAGGAAAACGCAGTATACCTTTCTTTAGTGGAACCTGTTCAGGTTTCTCAGCTGGCTTATGGGCAGGCTTCTTTGCTTCTTCATGTTCTTCTAAGATATTGAAAGGGAGCAATTACATACACCAAAATAAAAATAGTAGAATATAATTTACAGAAGTCATTAAAATAAATACTAAATAGTTACAGTTAAAGGAAAGTAATAAGTTGATGAAAATAAAGAAAAATCCACATGAACAATGAACAAAAACAAAGTCACTGCTTTAGTTAATAGAAAATGATGAATACGTGGCAAGCATGACAAGATGGTTAGACAAGCCCATCATTTCTGATGTAAGACTATACCTTTTGGAGAGGGGTGTTTCTCTGGGACAACGTTTGCAGTTATCTTCTCCTCCACTGGCTTTTTGGCTTCAGGAACTTGGAAATATCATCACAGTAAGTTAATTTTCCCTATTATGCCAACTTGTATCTAATAATGTAAAATGTATCTAATAATGTAATTTACAGTAGTGGAAGTTGGTTACTTTACGCAGACAAACAGTCAAGCAAAAGTAGACAGGAGGGACAAACTTAGGTAAATTATCGACATGTACACACATCAACCAGATTAAACACGAAATAAACAACTTAGAAATACAGATATTTGGATACCTTTATGTGGTTCTGCTGCCTCAGCTGGTTTAGCCTTCTCCTCTGGTTTCTTGTGAGCTTCAGACACTTTAAAGACACTCAATGTGTTAGCCCAAAGTAGCAAAGCTCTATCTAATGTGGATATCCAAGAAGCACATAATATTGGGTACAGACAAACACATAAGCCACTATGCGTGATCAATTTAAGAGCAAAGAGTAAAAGATTATTAATACTGACTGTACAAACTAAGTCTAAACTAAGACATGCAAAAAAATTGAGCACAACATTATAGGGAACACCTTTGACACAGTTAAAAGAAAAGAAAGTTGTAAACAAGGAGTTTAATTAATTACACATGAACAAAGATTATGAACTTCTTTTGCCAGAACATTGACAACAACTTACATTAAGGTTAAAACAAAAACAAGCTCTCAAAGAGTTTACCAATTGAAACAAACAAGATTATGACCATGTTTGCCACACATTAACAAGATAATGAACTTTGCCATAACATTGCTGTAAACAAAGACAAACAAAAGCTATTCTTCCAATACCTTTTTGTGGCATTTCCTCCCTCATTCCAACCTTCTTACTCTGGACAGACTCCTCCTCAACAGGTACTCTCTGGGCTGATAAGACAATGAGAATATATTAGTATCTTTGTTTCAACGAGGCTAAGGACAGAGGTTTACGGTTCTAACACACACATATAAACACACATATGAAATGACTCCTGTGAGACAACAAAGGAGAGAGAAAGACCTGAGATGTGTGTCTGAGTTCCAAACACACGCTAGTGCACTACGGCACGATGACACATACAAAGAGTAGGAGCCCATATATTCTGTGCCAAGATATTTTCAAAGAGTGGCTCAAACATACAAAGACAGACAATAATGTATTTTAAGCACCAAACATGTTAATACCAATGTAGTAGCATAATGTGTCTCAAGGTGGAACGTTAAAGATGAACTGTTTGCCCGCTTGAGTTAGCTGCTAGAAGACAGACTCCAATGGTAACATCTATTCTAAGGGATACCTGTGGCTGTAGAGATTTTCTGTACTACAAACGTTTTGGAATTTGAATAAAATATTTAGTTGTGTAGATGATCTTGGAGATCAGGAGGAAATGCTGGAATACTGGTTAGGTCGTGTTACAAAACTGAATAATATTTTTAGAAGGTTTTACAAACGTGTACAAACATGTTCAAATGGAGTTGGTTAATTTGATGGTGGTGAACTCTGACAGAAACAGTAGTTAGGTCATGTTACTAAGTTATTCATACAAACGTGAATAAACAAGTAAAAACATGTAGGTAGTGATAATGGTGATGGTTACTATTAATATGACGTAAATCTCACACAATAATCAAACATTAGTGAATTATTTTATGATGAATTTAAGGGGTTTGATGTTAATGGAAAGATGATTAATATAATACCTCTCATTTCCAACTCTCTCCTTTGCATCTCTTCTTCATAATAGTATTCATTCATAATAGTATTCATAAGATTCTTTAAAAAACAGATATATGTTGAGTATTCAGATTCATAAGGTTCATTTAGATTTAAAGTACCAGACACAAGTACTCATTCAAGGGTTTTTCTTTATATTTATGTAGAATAATAGTGAAGACATCACAACTATGAAATAACACATATGGAATCATGTAGTATATATATTTTATATTTGAGATTCTTCAAAGTAGCCACTCTGCCTTGATGACAGCTTTGCACACTCTTGGCATTCTCTCAACCAGCTTCATTTGCAAAATAACACAGACACTGGACAGAGGAACTCTGCAAACGGCTAATAATCAATTAGCCTTTTAAAATGATCAACTTGGATTAGCTAACACAACGTGCCATTGGAACACAGGAGTGATGGTTGCTGATAATGGGCCTCTGTACGCCTATGTAGATATTCCATAAAAAATCTGCCGTTTCCAGCTACAATAGTCATTTACAACATTAACAATGTCTACACTGTATTTCTGATCAATTTGATGTTATTTTAATGGACCAAAAATGTGCTTTTCTTTCAAAAACAAGGACATTTCTAAGTGACCCCAAACGTTTGAACGGTAGTGTACATGTATTATCAGAGCGCCCAGGACTAAAATTAAAATGTCATATGAAAAGTTTAAAAAAATTGAAAATTAGTGAAAATATTTAAATATTAGTGACAAAATATGTGACAAAGGAAAAAAATAGGTCAGGTTGGGATGACCTTCACTCCACAACATGAAGGTAGATGCAACATCAACCCATTCCATGGTTAAATCTATACAAACCTTCAACCAAGAGATCTGCAGTTGATTCGAGGTTTTCATATTTGCAGGTATAACGTCCTTGGTCTTCTGGTCTGAGGTCTTTAATCGAGAGCCTCTGAATGTTGTTGACCACCTCATACGAGTATCTGCGTTTCATTTCTAAGAGCTTTCCATTCTTAAACCATTGGGTTTTGACATTAGGGATAGAAAACTGACAAGACAGAGTACATGTTTGGCCCTCCTGTCCTGCAACTTCCTCCAGATGTTTCTCAACCTCAGCATCTGTAAAGAAACAAATAACAAAAGTGGATCGCTATTAGTATTTACCGATACAGTATAAAGACTTAAATCAATAACATTAATGTAAGTACAAAATAAACAAATGCAGATCCATGGATACTCACAGATAACAGTCAGTTTGGCGCTGGAGATATGTGGGCCACATACAACACGGTAGTTTCCCTGGTCTTTGGTTTGACACTGCTTGACCTTCAAGATGTGACGGTCACCAACAATGTTGATTTCATATTTGTCATTGTTGTCAAGCTTCTGAGTTCCCTTGTACCAGGACAGGGTGATCTCAGGGTAGTTGATTTTGATGTCACACTCAAAAGTAGCGATCTTGTTGGTGACTGTAGACTGATCTGTTATGTCCTTATTCACGGTGACCGGCTACAAGCAGATAAATAAAAAATATATGCTTAGACATTAATGTAAATGAATATGCATACAATATATGATGAATTACTGCTGTTGTCATTGTCAAACAGTTCATTGTGACAGCTAATGAGGAACCTACCTCAGTACATTCCATTCTCTTTTGCAAATCAGCCACAAGAGCGACCAAATCCTCATCCAACTCTCTCTCTCTCTCCGGTTCCTAAATCACACCAAAAGACATAGCAGAAGTAGTTAGAGTATCACCATTATGTCTTTAAAAAAGCAATGAAATTCAGTATTGAATTGAATTGTGTTCAGAAAAAAATTAAAAGCCATTCAATTCAATTGAATACAACTTAATGTTAAATGAACTTACCGGTCTTCCACTTCCTTCTGCTTTCTCCCTCTTCAGCTGCTCAATGGCCTGAAGAAGTCCACGGTAGTCAGTGATTCCATACATACGGGCGTATTTCTCATACTCCTTAGGGTCCACATTTCTGAGCAACTCTACAATGTCAATGTCTTTCTCTTCCTGAGGACTCTTCTGTTTAGATGGAGTCCTGTGGAGAAAAAACATAGAAGAGATATGCATGGAAAATATTATTTGTGTAGTTTCTTGTGAAATGTGGAAGGTAGCGGCACAATCGTCAAAGAGAGATTCACTTACTTCTTCAGTTTTGCTCTGAAGTCTCCCTCAACTCCAGCATCCTCTTTCCTTTCGTCAACATGCATGTCAGTGCTGCATTCTATTTCTCCAGCTTTGGTAGTTGCGACACATCTGTACTGTCCGGAGTCAGACTTTGTTACTTCTCTGATCTCCAACTTGGCCTCCTGTCCCTTCTGCTCAATAGTGATGCGTCCACCATGAGTGATCTGCCTCCACTTGCCCTTCATCCATTTCACATTAGGAATAGGATCACCTCCAACTTTGGCAATGAAAGTTGCAGTGCCCTCTGTGAATTTAACACAACATATTGAAGACATCACATGCTATGGAAATGTTAGATATCCAACTATTAATAAAAACTGTAGGCTGTTAATGGAATACTAATTAAATGCTTCTAAATCTCTTTTCATCACACTTACTCTCGGCTACATGGCAAGGCTTGGGCTCCTCGATGAAGAACAAGTTGTCCAGTTTCTTTACTGGTGCTGCTGTTGGTTCCTCTTCAGCGGGTTCAGGTGCTGCTTTGGATTTCTCTGCTATTAAGCATAATTCAAGAAGTCTGTTATAAAAACCATAACCATTCATTCATGACAGCTGATTCAACAAATGTTTGGATATGATTTGAATAAAAATATGGTCCAGAACGTGTACCTTTGATAGTTACTTTGGCCTTGCAGAATTCACTACCAGCCTCATTGGTTGCCTTGCAGAGATAGTCCCCTGCATCATTCTTTGATACACGCATGACCTCCAAAGAGGCAACACCATCGGCAAAACTTATTTTACTGCTGGACTTGTTTTTCAAGTCTTTCCTGTCCTTCATCCACTGAATCGTCATAGAAGGGGATCCATGGACATGGCAGCTAAGGTGCAGGTTCTCACCCTCGGTCAGCGTGACAGGTTTGAGAGCGGGGTCAAATGTAGGGGGCTTCTTGTGTTCTGGATTAATAAGGAAGAGTCATGGAAAAACATACATGGCATATGGTAATGCAGACACACATTATTTATATCTAACTTTCTATGGAGAAACACAACATAGTAGACAAATAATAATATGGACCTACCAGTTATGGTAACTGTCAATTTGCAAGAGGCAGTGCCTGCTTCATTGGTGGCTGTGCCGGTATACCTCCCACAGTCTGAGACTTTGGAGCTCTTGATACACAACACAGCCACGTTGCTCTTGAAAGACATGTCATAGTGATCAGAGCTGTGAATCTCACTGTCATCTTTATACCAATTAATGGTCATGGGCTGAGATCCAGACAAACGTGCCTCAATTTTCACCATCTTGCCCTCCGTTTCCTCTAGGGTCTCTGTGGGCTTTTTGGTGAATGAAGGTGGGATTTTGGGCTCTGAAAAAAATGTTAAAGCATTAATGGTTTACGAAACAAGATTGCAATGTTCACTTAATGTGACAAAGGAGGCTAAAGCAAACAGTACTATACCAAAAGTTTCTCTCAAGAAACATGAGGGACTAAAATTGTGAGGCAGTGGGCCAAATACCTTTGACAGTAATTTCAGTGGAACAAGAGTCCTTTCCAATGTCATTAGTGGCATGGCAAAAGTAGCAGCCATAATTTGATGTATCTGCTTTCAATATAGTGAGGTGTGGGGTGTTATCCACACAGGACATCTTGTAATTTCCCCCTGTTCGAATATCTTTGTGATCTTTTGACCAAGTGACTTTTAATGGCAAAGATCCAGTCATGTGGCATTCCAATTCCACACTATCACCCACTGAAACGTCCACCACGGGTGACAGCTTTTTATCAAAGACAGGGGGATATCTTGGCTCTAAAAGTTCAATGATGGGAAAGAGTTGGAACATACAGCATACTTTGAAATGAAAGCGTTGATACTGTACAATATGATACTGTACTAATACAGAACGTGCACTGTCTCTCAGTCAGCAAGTAAAAAAACAACCTCTTTGAGGAACAACTGACCGACCTTTAAGCGTGAGTTTGGCTCTGCAGGATGCAGTCCCAACACTGTTGGTAGCAACACAAGTGTATTCCCCAGAGTGTCTCATTTGACCTCTGGATATTTGTAGGACAGCAGTGTTATCATCATAACTCATGGTATAGTCGTTGGATTTCACAGTTTCACCGTCTTTAAGCCAAGAGACCTCAATGGGCGAGGAGCCTGCCACACGGCACTCAAATTTGACTTCCATTCCTTCAGTCTGTTGAATGCTGGTTATTTTCTTGGGGAAGGTAGGTGGCGTTTTTGCCTCTGAAAATAGGATCATTTAACAAACAATATGACATTAGCTGCAAAAAATTATGAAAATTCTTCAAACTAGTTGTTAATTTCATAACCAATGCAGAGTCAAAGCTGAATATTTTCTGATTAAAAAGAGAACATTCCTAAAAAAAGACAAAGGGCATCACCTTGGACAGAGAGACGACAGCTGGATGAGGCTGATCCTATTCTGTTTTCAGCTTTGCATGTGTATTCACCAATATCAGCCTCGGCTGCTTTGCTCAATTTCAAGCAAGCAATGCCTTTGGAATACTCTATTTTGCAAGTAGGGGAGGACCTCACTTTTCCGTCGGCCTTAAACCAAGCCACCTTAATTTCAGGGGTTCCTCCAACATGGCATTTCAAACAAACTGCATCACCAGCAGTAACTTCCATTGGCTCCAAATGATCAATGAAATGAGGTGGTTCTAAAGTGACAGATATAAACAGTTAAATCAGAAACATGCACATGTACATCAGATATATACAGCATAGGACAATCCCAATAAATTACCAGGTCAATTTAGGCAAACGAACCTAAAATGGACACTTGTGCTTTGCAGGTATCCTTTCCAGCATCATTGGAAACTTCACAAACGTATTCCCCACTTGCTTCCTTATCGTCACTGTTTAAACACTCCAAGATGCAGGAGGTCTCTGTGGTAGTGACGTGGTGCTTATAAGAGGCATATAGCTGTTTGCCGTCCTTATACCAGGTGACAAATATCTTTGGGGTTCCAGTGTATGTGCACTCAAGTATCAATGATTTTCCCTTTTCAACAGAGTGGTCGTTCAGCTTCTTAACAAAGCTAGCAGGTTCTGAGTAAAATCATACAGAAGTTTATTAGTCCACATTCTGATAAAAAAATGTGAATGTTGTTTTAATTCTATTAATAAAAATATATAATAAAAATATTATTTTCAATTATTGACCAACCTTTCACAGACAGGTTAACTAGGAAACTTTCCTTCCCAGCATCATTAATAATCTGGCATGTATACTCTCCAGCGTGGAATTTGTCAATTTTGGATAGCTCCAGAGTAGCTGTATTGTCCCGTAGAGCAATTTCACAGCCTTTTCCAGACACAATTTCCTTTGTGCCTCTGAACCATTTCAGTTTCAGTGGGGCACTTCCTTTGACAATTGCTGAGAAAGTTACATTTGTGCCAGGCATTGCTTCCAATGGCTGAGGTGGCATCACAAAAGAAGGAGGTTCTAAATAGAAAAAATACATACTTTTTAGCTTGCAGACATCTGACATTAAATCAGTTACATCAAAAATCAATAGCAATTACGAAGCCCAAACAAGTAATGTATATTTACTGACCTTTCACAATGAAAGAGGCACTGGTCTCATTGGTTCCGGCCTTGTTTACGGCTTTGCATTTATACACTCCAGAGTCAGACCACTTAAGAGTGGGCACTTTAAGTGTGCAGGTGTTGTCACTGAATGCAATCTCATAATTTGGTCCAGTTTTGATCTCCTCTTCATCATGGTACCAGGTAATGGTGAAAGGTGCAGAACCAGAGACTTTGCAGTCCATTTCTCCAGCTTTTCCAACAATAGGTTGAGATTCCTTCAGTTTCCGTGTGAATGTTGGAGGTATGGTTTTATCTGTTATAGGAGGACAGGGTTAGTAACCAGGCATTAGGCAAAACACTAGGCAATTAGACAATTAGAAAAATGTCATATCATACTGTGTATAGGAAGGGGCTACCAACCTAGGACAGTGAGGTTTAATTTGGTGAGATCACTGCCAACCTCATTTTTGACCTCAAATGTATATTCTCCCATATCAATCCTCTCTGCAGACAACACTTTCAAGCTGGAGATCATCTTTGAGAAGGAGATGTTGTACTTCTGGCCAGAGGAAAGCTCGACTCCATCCTTAAACCATTTTGGTTTCAGCTTTGGTGTCCCCGACACTTTGACTTCTAGAGCTGCAATATCACCTGCAGTCACGCTGAAAGACTCTGGTCTCTCCACAACTTTAGCGGGTTCTGAAAATAAAGAACACGAGCAGAGGTGTGCTTACAGAAACGGAATAATTTAAAAAAGCAATGACTGGGGAAAAAATTAAGCGAATTAGGGGAGAAAATGGAATTAGAGACCAAATGGAAATGTACAAACCTAATACAGTTATGTTAGAAAAACATTCCACAACTCCGGCATCGTTTCGGAGTTGGCCCGTGTATTTGCCCATTACCAGTGAGTCTGCTTTAAAGACTTTAAGAGGGACCTGGTTGTTTTCAAAGGTAATTTTCTGGATGTCACCATCTCTGAGAATGTGATCCTTATCCTGTATCCAAGATGCAGTCATTGGCTGAGAGCCTTTGACAGTGGCTGTCAGGGTGACTTCTTCACCCAATGTGCATGTCGTATTCAACAATTTCTCCACAAACGTTGGTGGTTCTGAGAGAGGACAAAAATGGAGAGGTGAAAAAAAAATCATCATGAAGGAGTAATTCATGGTTAAAAGCTGGATCAATTGGGAAAAAATACCCACCGACGACGCATTTCTACTAACCTCTGAGTTTAACTGTAGTACGGCATGTTTCATATCCTATACTGTTTGGTGCCTTGCACTTATATTCTCCAAAATATGAAGCTTCCAATCCAATTATATGAAGAGTGGCAGCGGTAACCTCATTCACAATCTTATATTTCCTACTTTCCTTTAGTGGCGTTTTGTATTTGGCCCAGGTAATCTCAAAGGGTGCTGTGCCAAACATCTCACAGTGTAGGCTAGCATCCTTTCCTTTCATTCCTTCAATTGGCCGAAGTACTTTGAGGAAAGATGGTGCGTCTACAAAACATTGAGAATCGTTAAGAAGCAGCTGTTTGCTACACGCAGCAAACCTTCAAATACATACCGGTGTAATACCACCAACAGACACTATACTAATAATGGATTATTATGGAATATTAAATGGAATATGGAAAACATCAAAATCCAATGTAATTTATTACTGGCTAACCTTTGACTCTAAGAGTTGTGCTGCAGCTTATACTTCCAGCGTCATTGGTTGCTTCACAGGTGTAGACTCCATTGTCATCAAATCTTGTGGTGCGCAGCTCAAGGACTGCCATTGAGTCAACAAATGATATTCTATAGTTGTCACCATCTGTGATCTTAGTGTCATTTTTGTACCACTGCATTCGCAGAGAGGGCGCACCCTTAACTTTGCATTCAAGATGGAGTGGCTCGCACTTCTTCACAAACTTTGTGACTGGCAATTTTAGCACAAATTCAGGAGGTTCTGCAAAGCCAACATATTGCAAAATTAGCTTATTGAAGCACATGCACCTTGACACAGTGAAAGAATATGAGGCTTGCAAAGAACTGCAAAAAGATGTGATTTGATGAATCTGTTAAGGAGTAAAGGCAAGAAGAATGTGTCAAGGGAAATGGGAAGAGTGACACAACATTTGTTGGTGTGATGGAGGAGCAGGTAAAGGTGCTGTGAACTGGTCAGGGAGCTGTGAAAAGGAGGTGGTGGAGGAGCTGTGAAAATGCAAAGCAATAGAGCACAGATAAAAGCAATCGACGACAGACGGAATAATCGAAGCCAGTTGAGGAAAAATGGGGAGATGGAAGCCAATGCATTAGTTTAAATAAGAGCATGTTGCAACCTTTCACCATTAAAGCGGCACTACATCTTTCAATGCCAGCATAATTTTTAAATTGACAAGAGTAAATTCCACTTTGCAAAACTCCAACTGAGTAAAGATCTAAGAAGCAAGATAATCCTTCCAGTCCGATAAAACATGATGGTCCAGTGATCAATTCAGTGTCATCCTTAAACCATTTCACTGTGAAAGGAGGTGTTCCTTTAAACGTGCTCTTAAATCGCATGTTGGAGTTAGGAAGGGCTGTATGAGACTCAGGCAACAGCACAAAGCTTGGTGGCGCTAAAGAAACAATGGCAACCAAGTTAATCAGCTGGCCTGACCCTAACACGAGAGAGAAATATATAAAATATATATCATTTTGATCAATTCTGACCTTTCACCACTGCCCCACTGCATTCAACACTTCCTGCTTTATTTGTCAGTTTGCAAGAGTAAGTGCCGGCATCAGCTCTCTCTAACTGTCTGATTTCCAAAGACATAGAAATGTCTTGACGAACAAGTTTATATTTTCCACCAACGTCAATTCTGTTCCCATCTTTCTGCCATTCCACAGTGATAGGAAGAGATCCAGATATTTTGCAATTAATTTGAACAAGCATTCAACATCATATTCACCAACATCTACACCATCACATTTCTGTATTTCAAGATTCAGAATGTCCTGTACTTGTGAGAAGCTGTGCTTTGTGCTGGATTTAATTTCATTTAAATCCTTGTGCCACAGGTCCTCAAACGGACTTGTGCCAATGACTTGACACTTGAAAGACACATTTGAGCTCTTCACAATATCAGCAGTCTTGATCTCTTTCTCATCTTTGTATCAGATTACAGATATGGGCAGAGAGCCAAACAAAAGACATTCCAAGTGGGCAAATGATCCTTTGATACTCTCCGTTTCCTTCAGTTTTTTTGTGAAAGATTGTTTCATGATTTGATCTTGCATAAATAAAAAAGAAAGTAATGAGAATACTGTCCAATCAGGTATACCTGTACAAAAAGCTCAAAATATTGATTAAAATATTTATAAATTAGCTGACCTAGGACAGAAACTGTGGCTTCACAAGTACTGCTTCCAACATCATTGGAAAGAGCAAAGGTGTAATCTCCACTATCGCTTTTCTCTGTATGGAGAATATTTAGTACAGAGCTATTATCTGTGCTTTGCACTTTGTATCTTTGTCCTGATGTCAGCTCTCTTCCATCCTTCAGCCTTTTTGATTTAAGGACCTTGGTTCCTGAGAACCAACACTGAAGTTCAGTGATATTTGCTCGTTCTGTGATAAATATAACATTAAACAATGAGTTTTCAACATCAGAGTATAAAATCCAAACTGAAAAACATCCTCATAAACGTCAACCAACCTTTGACTACCAATAACGCAGAGCATTTCTGGCTGCCAGCTTCATTTTTGGCCTGACAAGTATATTTCCCAGCATATTTTGTTTGAATATCTGAAATACGCAGCAGTGATGTCCTGTCTTCAAAGGACATCTGCTCATGTTCACCATCTTTGACCTCATGGTCATCCTTCAGCCATAACACAGTCATAGGTACTGATCCTTTCAGAGTACACTGCATAGAAATCTCACTGCCAACTAGGGAATTCATATTCTCTATCTTTTGTGCAAATGATGGCGGTTCTATAGGCGGAAAAGCATAGAACATTTTAACTGAAAGTATACCGAAATTAACAGATAAATATACTTAAAAGTAAGGTTTTCACACCAACCTTTCAGTGTCATTTCACAATCACAAGATGACTTCCCAACTTCATTTTCTACTGTACACTGATATTTTCCAGCATCTCCGGCTTCAATTGCCAACATCTGGAGGGTAACTATGTCATCCTTTAAGACTATCTTGTGTCTTTTATCATTTCTGATCGCCTTTGTGTTTTTGTAAAAAGATGTGTTGAATGGAGCGGAGCCTGCAAGCTGTCCTTCCAACATAATATTAGACCCTTTGATAAGTTCTTTGGATTCAAAGGTCCTCGTAAATATTGGAAGTTCTAAAAGAAAATGGCAATGAAGTCAGAATACAATCATAAAATAACATTTTATGAATCTAAAAAACAGAATACTCAACAAACCTTTAACTGTAACTCTGCTGCTGCAGCGGTCACTACCAGCATCACTTGATGACACACAAACATAATCTCCACTATCATCAACAGAGCAGTTGGCAATCTCCAGTGAGGCAACTGAGTTGGTAACAGCCATTTTGTATTTCTCATTTTGTCTCATCTCAATCTCGTTCTTAAACCACTTAAAAATGATCTCAGGGGTGCCGGTTGCTTTACACTCCAGCTTCACAGCACTTCCTTTCACCACTAGTTTCGTAGACTCAAGCTTCATCACAAACATTGGAGGTTCTAAAAAAGAGTTTGACATTGATTATCAGACAAGTAAACCAACATTGATGCAAGAACAACAAATGCATATTGAGCTGGGAATGTACATGAGGAAATGGCACCTTTCACAAACAAGACAGCCGTGCATGCCACCGTTCCAGCGTCATTGGCCACTTGGCATGTGTATTTAGCCAAGTCGGTGGGTTTTACTGGGTGAAATTCCAAAAAACTTGAGTAGGTCTCCTTCTTGATAGAAAATGTGCCTCCACTTGATATCTCCTTGTCCTCTCTGAACCACTTAATCGTAAAAGGAGCTGTTCCAGTGAAAGAAGACTTCAAGACAATGGTAGATCCTGTAACGGTCCTGACCTGTTTTATGTTGTTTTTGTATGTGTTTATGGTCAGGGCGTGTGTTTTGGGTGGGCAGTCTATGTTATCTGTTTCTATGTTGGTTTTGGTTGCCTGGTATGGCTCTTAATTAGAGGCAGGTGTTTTGCGTTCTCCTCTAATTAAGAGTCATATTTAGGTAGGGTGTTCTCACTGTTTGTTTGTGGGTGATTGTCTCCTGTTTCGTCCATGTCTGTACCATACGGGACTGTTTGGCTGTTCGTTCGTTTTGATGTAGTCTGTTCCTGTCCGTGAGTTCTACGTTTAGTTTTGTAAGTTCATGTTCAGGTTTCGTCTACGTCGTTTTCTTGTTTTGTAATTTTGTAAGTGTTTTGTTTTCGTGTTGCCGTCGTATTCTAATAAAGAGATGGCTTATTTCCCGAATGCTGCATTTTGGTCTGATGATCCTTCTCTCCTCTCCTCGTCCGAGGATGAGGAGATCGACAGCCCTTACAGAATCACCCACCACGCTAAGACCAAGCGGCAAGGGAAAAATAAACGGAGTAAGGGACAGGAGAGAAAGGAGCAATGGACTTGGGACGATATATTGGATGGAAAGGGTTGCTACACATGGGAGGAGATCCTGGCTGGTAGGGATCGCCTCCCATGGGAACAGCTGGAGGCACTGAGGAGAGCAGAGGCTACCGGAGATTATGAGGGAACGCGTCTGGCACGGAAGCCCAAAAAGCCCGTAAGTAACACCCAAAAATTTCTTGGGGGGGGGCTAAGAGGTAGTGGGCCAAGGGCAGGTAGGAGACCTGCGCCCACTTCCCAGGCTTACCGTGGAGAGCGGGAGTACGGGCAGGCGCCGTGTTACGCAGTAGAGCGCACGGTGTCTCCTGTACGAGTGCATAGGTCAGTGCGGGTTATTCCACCTCCCCGCACTGGCAGGGCTAGATTGGGTATTGAGCCAGGTGTCATGAGGCCGGCTCAACGCGTCTGGTCTCCAGTGCGTCTCCTCGGGCCGGCATACATGGCACCTGCCTTACGCATGGTTTCCCCGGTTCGCCTACATAGGCCGGTGCGGGTTATTCCACCTCCTCGCACTGGTCGGGCGACC
This sequence comes from Salvelinus namaycush, assembly GCF_016432855.1. NCBI lineage: Eukaryota > Metazoa > Chordata > Actinopteri > Salmoniformes > Salmonidae > Salvelinus > Salvelinus namaycush. The sequence goes on along the minus strand of NC_052325.1, from coordinate 17,747,513 downwards.
GGGAGCATTCAACCAGGTAAGGTTGGGCAGGCTCAATGCTCAAGAGTGCCAGTACGCCTCCACGGTCCGGTATTTCCGGCGCCACCTCCCCGCCCCAGCCTAGTACCTACAGTGTCTACACCACGCACTAAGCCTCCTGTGCGTCTCCAGAGCCCTGTACACACTGTATCTTCTCCCCCTACTAATCCTGATGTGCTTGTCCTCAGCCCGGTGTCACCAGTGCCGGTACCTCGCATCAGTTATAGAGTGGGCTTTGAGAGTACAGTGTGCCCTGTCCCTGCTCCCCGCACTAGTAGGAAGGTGCTTATCCTTAGCCCGGTGCCTCCAGTTCCGGCACCACGCACCAGGTCTACAGTGCGCCTTATCCGGTCAGAGCCATCCGTCTCCTCAGCGTCATCTGAGCCATCCGTCTCCCCAGCGCCATCTGAGCCATCCGTCTCCCCAGCGCCATCTGAGCCATCCGTCTCCCCAGCGCCATCTGAGCCATCCGTCTCCCCAGCGCCGTCTGAGCCATCCGTCTGCCATGAGCCTGCAAAGCCGCCCGTCTGCCATGAGCCTGCAAAGCCGCCCGTCTGCCATGAGCCTACAGAGCCGTCCGCCAGACAGGAGCCGCTAGAGCCGCCCGCCAGACAGGAGCCGCTAGAGCCGCCCGCCAGACAGGAGCCGCCAGAGCCGCCAACCAGACAGGATCTGCCAGAGCCGCCAACCAGACAGGATCTGCCAGAGCCGCCAACCAGACAGGATCTGCCAGAGCCGCCAACCAGACAGGATCTGCCAGAGCCGCCAGCGAGCCATGAGCAGCCAGAGCCGTCAGAGAGCCATGAGCGTCGAGAGCCGTCAGCCTGCCATGAGCGTCGAGAGCCGTCAGCCTGCCATGAGCGTCGAGAGCCGTCAGCCTGCCATGAGCGTCGAGAGCCGTCAGCCTGCCATGAGCGTCGAGAGCCGTCAGCCTGCCATGAGCGTCGAGAGCCGTCAGCCTGCCATGAGCGTCGAGAGCCGTCAGCCTGCCATGAGCGTCGAGAGCCGTCAGCCTGCCATGAGCGTCGAGAGCCGTCAGCCTGCCATGAGCGTCGAGAGCCGTCAGCCAGCCATGAGCGTCGAGAGCCGTCAGCCAGCCATGAGCGTCGAGAGCCGTCAGCCAGCCATGAGCGTCGAGAGCCGTCAGCCAGCCATGAGCGTCGAGAGCCGTCAGCCAGCCATGAGCGTCGAGAGCCGTCAGCCAGCCATGAGCGTCGAGAGCCGTCAGCCAGCCATGAGCGTCGAGAGCCGTCAGCCAGCCATGAGCGTCAAGAGCCGTTCAGTCAGGATCTGCCTGAGTATATCAGCCGGGACCTGCCCCTTGTCCCGGTGCTGCCCCTTGTCCCGGTGCTGCCCCTTGTCCCGGTGCTGCCCCTTGTCCCGGTGCTGCCCCTTGTCCCGGTGCTGCCCCTTGTCCCGGTGCTGCCCCTTGTCCCGGTGCTGCCCCTTGTCCCGGTGCTGCCCCTTGTCCCGGTGCTGCCCCTTGTCCCGGTGCTGCCCCTTATCCCGGTGCTGCCCCTTATCCCGGTGCTGGTCCTTATCCCGGTGCTGCCCCTTATCCCGGTGCTGCCCCTTATCCTGGTGCTGCCCCTTATCCCGGTGCTGCCCCTTGTCCCGGTGCTGCCCCTTGTCCCGGTGCTGCCCCTTGTCCCGGTGCTGCCCCTTCTTCCGGTGCTGGCCGTTCTTTTAGGGGATGTTAGTTTTAGGGTGGTCATTGGGAGGGGAAGACAGAAGCGGGGAGTGACTATGGTGGTGTGGGGACAGCGTCCAGAGCCTGAGCCACCACCGTGGTCAACTGCCCACCCAGACCCTCCCCTGGACTTTGTGCTGGTGCGCCCGGCGTTCGCACCTTGAGGGGGGGGTTCTGTAACGGTCCTGACCTGTTTTATGTTGTTTTTGTATGTGTTTATGGTCAGGGCGTGTGTTTTGGGTGGGCAGTCTATGTTATCTGTTTCTATGTTGGTTTTGGTTGCCTGGTATGGCTCTTAATTAGAGGCAGGTGTTTTGCGTTCTCCTCTAATTAAGAGTCATATTTAGGTAGGGTGTTCTCACTGTTTGTTTGTGGGTGATTGTCTCCTGTTTCGTCCATGTCTGTACCATACGGGACTGTTTGGCTGTTCGTTCGTTTTGATGTAGTCTGTTCCTGTCCGTGAGTTCTACGTTTAGTTTTGTAAGTTCATGTTCAGGTTTCGTCTACGTCGTTTTCTTGTTTTGTAATTTTGTAAGTGTTTTGTTTTCGTGTTGCCGTCGTATTCTAATAAAGAGATGGCTTATTTCCCGAATGCTGCATTTTGGTCTGATGATCCTTCTCTCCTCTCCTCGTCCGAGGATGAGGAGATCGACAGCCCTTACAGATCCTGGTACAACATCTTGGTTGTCAGTTTTCAATGTGAAAACTGGAGGTTCTAAAATCCGTTAAGAAGAAGAAAATATTTATTTTTCATCAGCATATTATCCCTAGAAAATGTGATAGGCCTACTTCAATTGGATGTGAGAGTGTGACATAGGGCTAGAAAATGACTTAAGCTTTATAAACCTTTGACATATAAGGTTCCACTGCTTTCTTTAGATCCTGTAGAATTTGTTGCCCGGCATGTGTACACTCCAGCATCAACCTTTTCCAATTTAGTCATTTTCAGTGCAGCTGAGTTGTCTTTGAATTCAGGTAGATATCCATCTCCAGACTTTATCTCTTTCTCATCTTTGAACCAAGACAGAATCATAGGCTGGGATCCAGATACTTTGCAATCCATTGAAATATCCTTACCCATAATTCTATCAAGTCTTTTCAGAGACTTTGTGAAAGAGGGTAGTATGATATGATCTGTTTATTGGAAAGAAAATGTTACTTCACACTGCAAGTTAAAATAGATTTCATGAAAACAAACTATTAAAAGTAGCGAAGAAGAAAAGCTAACCCAGCACAGTAATAGAGCACTGGTCCTTTCCAACACGGTTGGACACTTCCATCCTGTATTCGGAAGAGTCTGCTTTTTCAGACGCAATAATCTTTAAGATGGCAATATTATCTTTTAGAGTGATTTTATATTTTCGATTCCCTTTCATCTCCTTTCCATCATGGAACCATTTCACTCTAAGTTCTGGGCTTCCAGCGATTTTGCATTCCAATGTTGCAGAGTCCCCTGAAGTCACATTGATGGATTCTGCTTTCTCTAAGACTTTAGCAGGTTCTACAATAAAGTCAAATGAATTAGATTTAGTTGTCACAAGAGTATTATGTGTGTAAATGTTACAAATTTATAAATTATGTATATGTTTTATATAAATGTTTCAATAGTTGTTATCCAACCTTGAACTGTTAGAGTGGCATCATATTTGTTTTGTCCAGTCTCATTCTCTGCTTGGCAAGTGTACTTGCCGCCGTGGCTAATGGCAACAGCTGTTATTGACAGAATAGCAATGTTGTTCTCAAATGTCATTTTGATATCTGGATCATCATCTCTCAACATTTCAGTGTCCCTCATCCATTTGATGGAAATGGGGGGTGAGACTTTCAATGTGCCCTGCAGTTTCACAGAATATCCCAATGTTGCTGTAATGGTTTCAATCTTCTTCGCAAATGTTGGTTGTTCTATACAAATATAATCGATTAACCATGTTATTTAGAAAACATATTTAGACAAATCAATATGAGTTTTCTATTTACCAGCTATACCAACCTTTAGGTTTGGCCAGCGTCTTAGTGGTGATTTGACCAACATCATTGGCTATGCAACATTGGTAATCTCCAATGTCTGCACTTTCAAATGAGCAGAACTCCAAACGAGCAATGGATTCCTGATAGATGATCTTATACTTTTTATCTGTGGCGACGACCGGTTTCTTATTCTTCAACCAGATGATTTCAAACGGAGCTGTTCCTGTAATTTCACATGTGTGTACGGCAGGAGTTCCCTTCACTGCCTCAACCATTTGCAATTCTTTTCGAAAGGAAGGGGTATCTAAGAGTAAAGATCAGATTAAATAAAATACAGCTATCTGTAATTTGTGATTTGTTGAAAAATAATTTTAAGCAAATAAAATATGTAATGGTGGCAAACCTTTTACAGATAACTCAGTGATGCTGCTCTCACTACCAGCTTCGTTTGACACCTCGCAAGTGTAGTTTCCGCTATCTAACACATTTACATCAATTATTTCCAAAGTTGCAAGACCAGCCTTGAAAGTGATTGTATGTTTATCTCCATCACTGAGATCGTTGTCATTCAGAAACCAGGAAGCTTTGAGTTCATCTGATCCTTTGACTGTGCACTGCATCCGAGCAGCTATGCCCTGCTTCCACATTAGCTTTGGTTCCATTTTCTTAACAAAGGTTGGGGGTTCTGAAAGAAGTATTGCGTTGCAAAACAGTAAACGTGTTGTCAAACAATAACCAATACGTAACCACCAAAGAGAATACTGTGACATAAAAAATAACATACGAATATGTTGTAGCTGCATAGCATTAGTGTCTTAAAATATAATTAAATGATCAGTCTTTTTTATTTAAACGGTTGCATTTTCTAAACTAGTATCTGTAGTCACACACACACTGCATTACGACAAGAAATCAACTTAAAGACCTTACCTTGTGCCATCAACATCGTAGAACAAGTTAAACTCCCAGAATCATTTGAAGCTGTACGGACATATTTCGCTGAATCTTTCAGATTTGCCTTAGTAATTTCAAGAACAACAACCTTTTCTTCAAAAGATTGTTTACAGTCCATTGTTTGATGGAGCTTTTTGCCATCCTTTATCCAGGTGATGGTCACTCCAGTGTCCTCGTCCACTTGACTTTCGAGCCTCAGTGTATTACCAATGGCTGAAGACACTGAGGTCTCGAAGGTCTTTACGAAACTGGGTTTGTTGATAACCCTCAACTCTGAACTGCATGTAGCAGTGCCAACGCTGTTCGATGATTTGCAAAGGTAAGTACCCTGATCGATCAGCTGAAGATTTTTGATTTGTAGGGAGTATTTGGTCTTGTCAGACGTTATCTGATAGTTCCCCCAAGAAGAAACAGCAATATTGTCTTTGTGCCAGACAATAGTCATTGGCGAAGAGCCAGTAACTACACACTGGAATGATGCTTGTTTGCCCACGTATAAAGTCATGGGCTCAAGCATTGTACTGAATACTGGCGGGTACATCTCTATAAAAAGTAATTAAAGATAGGGAAAAGGTAATAGGATATGGATACCTAATTTACATGACAAACCGGTACACTATACAAAGGTTGAGACAACAGGTGCACATTACAATTCTTTGTCTAACATTAAACCTGAAAAGAAAACATCAATATACTGTACATACAGTTGTATAAATAATGTTAAAGGAAACAGTTCACTCACCAGTCACTGTCAGTATGGCAGCACAGGTGTCACTGCCATGCTGGTTTGTAGCCTTGCAGGTGTATTCACCACTGTCAGCTTTGGTTGGGCTCAGGAGCTCCAATGAAGATGTCAGTTGCCGACTGAGGATGCAGCAATTTGCACTCTCTTTGATCGAAGTGCCAGACTTGAACCATTTGAAGTTCACATTTGGTGCATCTTCAATTTCACATTCGAACTTGGCTCCGCTGCCAACATTGATCTCCAGGGGAATGATTTTGTACCTGAAAACAGGTGGCACTATAATGTGCACAAAAATAAAAGTAAATTAGTACACAGGTAGATAATAATGCGAAAATGAACATGTAAACAAGTGCACAGAGCTGGAACAGGGATGGTGGAATGCAACGGTATGGTGGGATACATTCCAGGAGTGACTGTGAAGAAATGGTGGAATGGTTAGAGGAGGAAGAAGGAAAGTGACTTCATCACATCATGAATAATGAAACCATGACAAATTTGCTCTTGAAAACATGCAAAAAGTTTTCAGTGCCAAGTGGAGAATGGCCAAGAGTGAAATGTAATAGTTAATGGGTGACGCTAACTTTTTTTATAAGCATGAAAAGTGAAAATACCTGAGCATGATATAGAATAAATAAGCATGTGGATAATGATATAGAACAATACTAAGGTGAATTAGTGGTGGATTGAAAGTATGGTAAAAGCATTCTGACAATTATATACATTTCAATATATGAAATAAAGTATGAGTTTGCTGCCAAGATGAGAAAAAAATGTAATGTCACATTAGAAAAATGTAGTTCTTTATGTGTATGGTGATGAGTAAAAATAAAACTATCCTCATTATCCAACCTTTGGAATCAATTGTGAGTCTTGATGATGTTGTGGTCTTTCCAGCTTCATTCACAGCCTCAAATAAATACTCTACTTCGTGCTTCTCCTTGACAATTTTCATGATTGTAAGTGTGTATGTGTCATGTTCTTTTGAACACTTGAACTGTGTATGTAACGTAATGTGACATTACATTTTTCATTGCTGGAGCACCCAATTTGGATTGAGTTACTTTGGACTCTTGCACCACACTACGTTCCTTTCGTGCAGCAGCCTGAGCTTTAGGTGATGAAAAATCAACTACACTCTCTGCTACTTTGACAGTCTCCACTAACGATGACAGCATTTCTTTGGAAGCTGCACTGCTAACCTGTAGTCTTTGGGGCTTGTTGATTTGCATTGTGCCGGGTTGGTCAGATGTAAGAACATGCTGCTCGCGATAGACAATTGAGTAGAAAGCTGCCTGGAATTCAGTCCTTAGATCTGCAGTCTGGGGGTATTGACCTTCAAATACAATTGTTATTTCCATAGGGGCACCTGGTGTTGTGATAAGATAAGTGAACATTGCATGTTTCGGTTCCTTGCGTACCTTCACTTCCTGTACCTTATTAGCCTCCAAACTTCCAACAACATCTGCTAGTATAAGTGGCTGATCAAGAGCTACAGCAGACTGAAGTGCATCTTTCAACTGATGTCTGATGTCCAAACTTGTTGGTTTTTGAAACCGAATAACAAATGTGAGCTCCTTTGGAAGAATTTGACTTTCTCCAGACTCTGAGATGAAAACAGTCATTTTGGGCTGAGTTTTAACACTCACTGTTGTCGACTCTGATTTGGTTATTTGTTGGGACATTTCACCGATCAACATACACTTTTCATCCATCGTTATTGACTGACTTTTGCCATCCTGTCTAAGGATGGCAAAATCTTGATCTGTAGCTTCCAGAAGTGCACTACTCTCAGTTGCGATCTCATTCTTCACTATTTGTATGGGCTCAATAGGTACTGTAGGCTCTATTTTGGTTTTGCATGTACATTTGTCAACAGCTGTTAAACTCACAGTATGTCCTTCCTCTAATGCTTGACTATCTGCCACACTTGTATGATGTATGATGTTCCAACAATCTTCTTTTTGGATTAATGCACGGTGCTGTTTGACATCACTAGTAAATGGTGTTTCTTTGGGTAGCTGCATGGGCTGTTAAGTGACCTGAAGAATGTTCTGTGGTCTGGGTTCTGTTCTAAGCTCTGACTGAACTCCTGTCACGGACACATCAAGATCTTTGGAATAATCTGCGCTAAGCTCCCTTCTTTCCTCTGAGGTTGCTGCATGTTTTCTATCTTTCTCCTGCTTCTGTGTTGCTGTCTGTTGGTCTGGATTTTCAATGGTAATAATTCCCTCTTTGGTTAAGGCACCTTCTGGATGAACTGATTGAAGATGTAATGGGGTAGGGGTTTGTTTTTGGGGCTGAATGGTCATTGTGTCTCTCTTGGCCTCAAACTCAGTGGTATCTTCGCAAGTTACAGATCTCCGTTCATTGTGGGTTACTGTTTGTAAAAGAGTAGGGCTTTTCCTGGCACCTGCTTGTTCTACAGCTGGTTTCTCACAAGTAAAGGGTTCCTCGGATGGTAGGATATCCTGATCTCTGATTATCTCCAAATGCAGTACCTGTTCACCTTCTGCCTGAGAATATACTGAGATAGCACTTTCTAAACTCTGCACTTGTTCTGTGTGGTCCGCTTGTAACATCTGCTTCTCCTCAGCTGTCAGCGCAGATTTCATAATGTAATCCTTACGAAGGAGAGCCTTCTCTGCATCCGGTCTCTGCATGGTGAATTTAGTCTCTTTTGATAATGCTTGTTTAGTCTCCGAAACTAAGGCGAGAATTGGTTTGAACAATCCTTTTGTCACTGAAGATTGAAGAGCAGAATCAGCAGAGGGCACATCTGTTGTATGTCCCTCAGGAATCATCTGTTTTTCAGTTGACATAGCGGAATACAATATCTTAACGCCTTCTTTGACTTTATTACTTTTCTCCTCCTGTGGCTTGAGAATTTCTTGTGATCGTTCTTTTAAAATTGACAGTTGGGATTCAACTTGATGACTACTGACAAGATGTTTTGGCTCGGAGGTTGGCTTTACTTTATCTGCATTCCTGTCACCTGATATCTCCGTGCTTACACTCGCCAAGGTGGTTATCTCCTCAGAAGAGGCAGACATTAATTTTGAATGCTTCTCTTTTGAAGATAGACGCTCTATGACTTCTGGGCTTTGGATACGGTCACAGTGCTGGTTTGTGAGCTTTGGGTTCTCCTGAACAGCAGATGTATGAAAGGCAGTTGTACGGAGCTGTTTCCTAGGAACTACTGAAACTTGAAGTGGAAGGGTGACACGCACAGACACTCTCTCTTGTACCTCATGTGACTGCAGAACTGCAGCCTGATGGGTGACCTTCTCTTTTTGGAAAGTAGCCGCTGAGTTATCCAACTCTCTAAGGGTTTTTACAACGTGGCTGTCCTCTGTGCCAATGGTGTACACCATCTGATGTCCTGCCTGAATGCTGGCCCTGGCCTCTCCAGGAAGTTTGACCTCGTACAAGTGGGACTCTGTAGCTTGTTCAGCTGACATGGATACTTTATAACCTTTTTGAACAACCATGTGTTCCTTATGCTGAGATACAGAGACAGACTCTTTAAACACAATTAGATCAGCACTACAAGAGGCCTGCCCAGATGGGTTGGAAGCCTTACATGTGTAGAGACCACTGTCCTGCTGTTGGATGCCCTTCATGTTGATGAAGCCAGAGCCATCTGGGTTGTTCACTATAATGCAAGACTTACCACACTGAATTTGATGAGCACTTTTAAACCACTGCACATCTGGAATTGGTTCACCGGTTACTTTATACTTAAAGTAAGCCTCACCTCCCTCTTGGAATTTTATAGGTTTGATTTGGCTAGTGAAATTAGGTGGTTGGCCAGTGGCTTTGAAAAATGTTTCAACCCATTGCTCAGCTGTAGTTGAAGCTCTCTTTCTCACCTCCAGGTAAGTAGTACAGGTTGTCTGGCCAAATCTATTGTTAGCTGTACAAGAGTACTCACCTTCATACTCTGTTTTTACCTCAGATATTATTAAAGCATACTCATCTTTTTCATGAACCAATTTGTAAATTGATGAAGTAATGACTTTCCCATTATGAAACCACAAAACAGTAGGCTTTGGAAGGCCAGATACTGTGATAGTAAATCTAGCTGCCTCTCCAACATTGACAGCTGCTGGTGAGAGTTGGGTCAAAAAGATAGGCTTTTAAAAAAAAATCTCTAAAGTACTAGAATAGCGTTTGTTTTGTGAGGTAACTTAAGGCCAGAAGTGTAGAATTCTTGTTCTTCTTCCACTGTTGTCACAGTCGAGCTAGAATATTCTGAGTAAAAAATAATGAGTTAGATTGAGATAAAGTTTCCATAAAAGAAAGGGTCATGCTGGTTAGTTGTGTGTCCGTTGCATAAGCATAAAGGGTGATATCAAGACAACACCATACAATAATTTACATCAGCATATACCTCCTTTATTTATACATAAATAAAAACTGTTAGAGACAAACTGAAGTGATTTCTGTACAAATAAATAATGTATTTCAATTACTCCCATTTCCAAATGAATACATTGCTTGTTCATTCAGATCAGTCAAATTTGTGAATATTTTATAACCCCAAATATATAGTATTCATTAAGAATACAATTGCCTCTTAAATATACAGTGAATCATACATGTATTTACAGCACACACAGTTTGTATATAATGAACCTTTTAAAAAATACGATTTTACAGCCAACCCCAAGGTTTTATTTTGAATGGTGAAATTTTACATTGTGGTCCTAATGAAAAAATATACTCTACAATACATTTTAATTGTGTTCGATAAATGTTTTTGTTGTGTACCAGATTGTTTTCAAAATCATTCATTCATCAAAAGATAAATAAAACTAACTAAACTCTGCACATCAGTGATTCTAAGCACTACGCCATAAAGAATAACATATACTCTATCATGCTAACAACACTGAGTTATCATGGATGCATACGTATATGATTAATTTGAAATATTTGGCTATTAAAACATTGGACATTTTGATACAAGATCTTAATATGGGCCTAACACGAATGCCTTGATAACAATGTTTTGATTACACATGGGTGGTAAGTATTCATACGCATTTTGTCACCTTAAATAAAACAATATGCAATAACATTTTTTTAAACTGTTTTGAAAAGCAAACATTCCCCTTCACCAAACATGATTATAACATGTATAATCATTCTGATGTGTGAAGTGACTACACACTATACACAATAAATAGGATCTACACTTAATTTCAGAACATTTTTCACAATTGTCACATTATAATGAATAAAAGTGACTTTTCTTACATACAATAAAAACATTTGAATTGAGTTCAACGTCAACATGAAAACAAATGACATGAAGAGGTTAGAACACGTTCAACAAACCAGTTGTTTCAGTATATCCAGCTTTGTTTTGGATAAGACACTTGTACTCTCCGGCATCCTTTTGGGTGACATTTGTGATGATCAAATTAAAATGTCCAGATGCTTTCTCTTGGATTATGTACCGAGTGTCTTTCACTGGATCGCCATCTTTGTACCATTCAGCGGTGGGATGAGGCTTACCATTCACTAAACACTGGAGGACCACTGGAGTTCCTACTGCTGCAGTGACGTTTGTCAAAGGAATAATGCATTTTGGTGGAGTTTCAGTCATTTGAAACCGGAAACTACACAATTCTGATGACTTTCCTTTGAAAACTATTTTATCATCTTTGGCGGGCTCTGCGAAAACGCCAAAGTTGATACTGACATATTTCTGTCCCTGCTCGCTCATCTCATTGTTCGTCATGGCTACAAGTCTAACAGCCTTTTGTGATTCATCAGCTTCCTGCTCAAATTCAAATTCCAGCTCTATTTCTGATGCCTGCTCACCGTCAAACTCAGTCCCAACAACCAAGTCAAACTTTTGAGGCTGAACTTTAGCACTACCAAGAGACACAGCTGTCAATTCTCTCCCTCTTGTTTTTCCTATAAAGCTTTTAGGATTCAACACAAGAAGAGATGCCCTGCAAAGAGTTTCCCCAACCACATTGATGGCCCGGCAGGTGTATATTCCACTATCATGAGCGCTGACGTTCCTAATCTTAAGAAAATGATTGTCTCCATCAGATGAGTGTAAGTATTTATTGTTATTGTGAGGGATCTTTTTGTTACCTTTAAACCATGATACTATGGGTGATGGAATTCCCATCAGAGAACACTCAAACATTACAGTTGTATTCTCAGGGGTTTCCATATCACAAATTGGGTTGATGAAGCGAGGCGGCATTTCTGTAACCTCAAAAGCTATTTTCAAATCATCCCTTTCCTGCGTTACAAAGTCAACTCCACTCTCCTCGTACATACTCGGAAGAACATTGAGTGATATTATCATACTTTTATTGTCAGCGGTGTATTCTGGCATGGTAACTATCTTCACCTGTCTCTCAAACTCTTTAACCTCATTTTCATCCAACTCCACCTCCAATAAAATCTCCTGAGGGGAGCAAGACCTCGATGAGTCATCGTCTTCCTCAACATCAAACTCCATCACATGCTGATGGGTGACTGATGGTGGTGGGAGCATATATCTGGCCTCGTTGGATATAACTACAACTAGTGCAACGCTTTTTGCCTCTCCTACATAGTTAACAGCTTCGCAAATATATTCACCTTGATCAGCTTTCGTAATGTTCTGAATAACAAGCCAGATATTGTCACCATCTCTGTCCATTGTAATCCTTTCATCTGCAACAAATTGGGTTTTGTTTCTAAACCACTTCACTTCAGGTGAAGGCAACCCAAACAACTCAGCATAAAACGATAACGAATCATGTTCAAAAACTCTCCTTTTGGTGAGAGGTTTGAGGAAAGCCGGAGGGATTCCCTGGACTTTTTCCTGTAGTCCTCCAAGGCCAAGGGCACGCTCTGAGAGGAAACGTCCTTCATCTAATCTAAATGCAGGGGGTGTTGTCTCAATGCCCTCATCATCGGGTGACCTCAAGAACTTAGCAGGAGAAAATAACCTCTCACTGGAGTCAGTGGATGGTCTTTTACGTTCAAGAGGAGAGAAGGCATACTCATTAGGGGTCATATAACCTGCCGGGGTTTCAGTTTCAGGAGTGTGGAAAGATTCTGGAGTTTTAGGGAGCTGCAAATTTTCATTTGAAGAATCTGGAGTATAGAACTGCTCAATTTCTGTTAATTCCTCACTAAATGTGCTACCACACTCAATGGACATATCTGACTCTGGTGATAAGGGTCTGCCCCATTCAGTTGGTGGGTGGTAGTAGTCATAAACAGTACTGAAGGTCACTACCTCCTCCTCAAGTGAGGTCACACCTGAAGCACCTTCACTGACAGCCGTACTTAGATCAGCACTTTCCGGTTTAGCCTCTGCTTGATGTTGTGGACCTTGTGCAGCAAGATAATCTGTACACCCATCTCCTTTGAGCTTGACGCTAACTGATTTTGAAACCACTGAAAGCTCACCACTCTCAGCAACAGCATGTTCCTCGTTTTCCTCTGCTGTTTCTTCACTAACAATTTCACTATGTGCCCAAGTAACACTGACAAACGCGCTATCCTTTGAGAGTTCAGATAGAGACAAGTTTTCATTAATATCAGTCATGTCATTGCCAACAGAAGACTGAGTGTCCAATCTATGAATTTCTGGAGCTGCAAATGAGCCAGATAATCTTTTTATCTTTACAGACTCATCACAGACTGACGCTGAAACATCATCTGGGGTCACCAACACTGGGACTTTTTCACAAAGACTGTCCTCTATCATATTTTGATCTTTTACATGAGGTCCCATACATTCTGTTGAATGGCTAGTCTTTACTGCCTTAACTGCCTCAGGTCTGACAAGCGTTGGTGACACCTGCACCTCTCTTATACTTAAGTGACTGTGGGTGTCAATTATGTCAGCTTCCTCAACAGTTTCTCCAGAAATCATACAGATTTCATTGTCTTCCTCCAGAGTATCAGACATGGCCTGGACACCCTCTGGGGCACATTTGGGGGAGACTGATTTCACTTTGGCAGAAATCTGTGCACCACCTAGTAACACAACCTCTGGCCCACTTTTGGCTGAAATTAACTTTGCTCTCGGAATCTGTGTATCACTACCTTCTACTAACATACTGTTTTGTTTGGACTGCAGTGGAGTTCCTTCCACAACATTAGTTGCCAATGACTTATCATCATGATCAAGATGGATTGCAACCTCTGGGATATACTCCTCAGGGAAATATGACTCTGTGGACTTTTTCACTTCATCAACAGAAGTGGTATCTAACAAGTCAGGTGCCTCTGACAACCCAGGTGCCTCAAATGCCTGCTTCATTTGTGACACTTTGACTGGCGTAGCAGATGATTGCAGACCACACCCAGTAATAGTAGGTGCTTCTTTTGAAACACTTTGTTTTGGTTTAGATACGTTTGAAACATACTCTTCAGGGCTGTGGGAACCTATAGAGTTGTCCAGCTCCTGCATTAATGCCTGATCAGTAATATCACTAGTATGGCTGAGAGGGGAATGCCTCAAATCTTCAGAAAATCTGGATAGTATATGCTGTTTGCTCTCATTTGCCATGTCTGCCTCTGATCTAGCTAATTCTGAAACATTATCCTTAGGGTTGTGGGAACCTACAGATTTGTCCAAAGTCTGCATCAATGTCGGGTCAGAAATATGCCCAGTATCACTCAGAGGGGACTGCCTCAAATCTTCAGAATTTCCAGATAGTATATGTTGTTCCCATTGACCAGCCATGGTTGCTTCTACCTCAGAAGATCTAGCAATAGTCACAGCAGATTGGAAGGACACATCAGATCTGATTTCAACCTTTCCGGTTTGGCCTTCTGAAGAACTTATCTTCTCAGATTCACTTACTACCTGCGCGGCATCATAGCAGAATGTGAATTTGTGTTTCATAGGATGGGAACTGCCATCGTCCTCAGACATCTCTGTGTCTTTTCCAATCATTTCGAATGGGACTGGTGTTGGAGCAGTGATCCTGATCTCGACAGGAGAACAAGAATATTGTGAAGTGTCTGAAGCACAAGGTCTGTGCAAGACAGCCTGTGGCACCTGTAGTAAAGATTTCTCATCCATTTCAACACCATTGTACGATTCAAGTTCATCGTCAATCATTTGGTCAAGATCTTCTTCACTCATTTCATACTCTGTTGTCACTTTCACTTTGTACGAGGCCTCTGGCGATGGCAATTTTCTTAATTGCTTACTTTCAGTAACTTCTAGTGTAGCAGAGGAGGTTGACTTTCCGAATGTATTAGTTATAACACAACTAAATGTCCCTTCATGGTATATAGTGGGATAGTAGATGGTTAGCGTTGTTTCGTTCAATTTGGTGAGAACATCAAAGTCTGGGTTTTGACCGATTGGTTGGTCATCTTTGAGCCAAGTGACAATTGGTTGAGGGTCTCCCCGAAAACTACATTTAAAGTCTGTCATCTCTCCCCTCTTTACTTTCAAGGATGAGATTTCTCTCACAAAGATAGGTACAGAAGTTTTTGGTGAAGTCTTAACTTCTTTAGTCCTCTGAGGCATGTCTATTTGGTGAAGGTTTTCTTTTGATAGCATTTCTCTATGTCCTTCTTTCCTCTCTGCAGTCCTAATAGCCACATTTTCATTGTGTCTCAAGTCAGATTCCCAATTGGAAGGCCCTTCCGCACCAACTTCAGCTTGAGAGCCATGCTGACCAATGTGAAGTTCTCTCAAAGGTGAACAGCATCTCCCAGATGAGGCTTCTCTACCAGGTTCTTTCACAGGTGATTGACCTCTGTCATGTGAGCGTTCTCTGCCAGGGGAGGGCTCTCTACCAGGTGAGGTTTCTCTAACTGATGAGGACCCTCTCACAGGTGAGTGAGACCCAAGTGACATTTGATGAAACTTCTCGATATGATGAGAAACAGGTTCATAAGAAGGACCTTCATTGGCATCATCTCCACTGACATCAGTTCTCCTACGATGTTCAGCCATAGCCCAATCCTCTTGAGAGACATGCTCACCAATCCGATGTTGTCTCATAGGTGAATATTCTTTCACAGGAGAGTGCTCTTTCACATGCGAGGACCCAAGAGACATTGTACGAGACTTCTCATTCTGATGAGAGACTGGTTCAAAAGAGGAACTTTCATACTGACCAATGTGATGTTGTCTCATAAGTGAGGGTTCTTTCACAGGTGAGCGTTCTTTCACAGGTTCATTAGAGGAACCTTCATGAGGTCCACTGGCATCGCTTTTCTTTGAGTGTTGTGAATGTTCAGCCAAAGCCCAGTTGGACTCTAATTCAACAGCTTCTTCTTGTTCGGTGAGAACGTCTTCTTGCCATTTTAAGATGCGCTGAGCCAAAGCTTCCTCTTCGCTCACAAAATACTCACTTTCTGTTGTCTGCAGCCTTGTTTCATCTACAACGGTTTGTGGAGGAGGGGGCCATTGGAAACTTTCATCTCTGAAATCATGATGGACATCCTTACTCAGGGACTTTTCCTTTGCTGTCCTTTCTGGCGAAGATCTTCTTCTTTCATCTCTGTAGTCATGAGGGGCATGCTCACTCAGAAACCTTTCCTTTGATGTCTTTTCTGTAGAAGGCCTTCTTGGACCTTCATGGGCTCTAGCATCACGGAGAAGCATTTCCTTTGTTGTCTTTTCTGGAGAAGACTTTCTTCTTACATCTCTGTATTCATGAGGGGTATCCTCAGTAAGGAACTTTTCATTCGTTTTTTTTTCTGGTGAAGACCTGTCATATCTGTATTCAGGAGGGATATCATTCTCAGTAAGGACATGTTCCTTTACAGTCTTTTCTAGTGAGGACCTTCTCTCATCTCTGAAACCATGAGAAACATCCTCAGTCAGTAACTTTTCATAGTCTGTCTTTTCTGGGGAAGGCTTTCTTCTTCTCGTTGAATCTGCCTCAGAGTGAGCGGTTGATCCAAGAGTAATGCCTTCAGCAGCCATTTTTGACTCAGCCACTTTTCTAGCGATATATGGTGAGTACTCTGCACCAACCCAATCAGAATCCAAGTCAACAGCAAACCCTTGCTCAGTCAAGACGTCTTGCTGCCATTTAATGATTCGATGTCCCAGAGCCTCTTCCTCACTCCCAAACATTTCACTTTTGTGGGTCTTTTCCCGGGATAAAAGACACTGCTCTTCTTGGTGTTTCTTCTCACTAGCACGCATTTCACTTGGGGAACGGGACAAATTCTGTTCAGGTTCACTCTTCATTCCATAAATATTTTCCTGGGATAAATGGTGCTCTTCTCCTGTTTTCTTCTCATTGGCGCTCCTCTCTTTTGATTGGGAAAGTGAAACATTCTGGAAAGGGGCAATATTTTCCAGGGATAAACTGACCTTTTTCAGAGATAAATGGTGCTCTTCCCATGTTACCTCACTACTTTCTGCAGGACTCTTTTTCTGAGAACTGGGCAAATGTTGGAAATTTAATGCCTCAGTTTCTGTTGCAGTTTTTCTATCTACCTCCTCACCATACATATTGACATGCCTCTCTTTTGGGGAATGGGACAAATTCAATTCATGGATTTTTTCTTGTGATACAGTGTTCTCTTCTCCTGTTTTCTTCTCACAGGCACTCTCGTCTTTGGTTTGGGAAAGGGACAAATTCTGTTCAGTTCCACTCTTTAATCCATACACATTTTCCCGGGTTAAGCAGACCTTTTCCAGGGATGGATTATGCTCTTCCCAAGATTTCTCCTCATTGACACTGACAGTTTTTGTGTCTGTTTTTCTCTCTACCTCCTCACCATATAATATTTTGGATTGCGTGTATGGCAAATCCCTTGCCTTTGAATGGTCTGTTTCATGCTTAAACTGTTCCTCTTGGTCCATCTGCATTCCTTTTTGCCATTTTCTAATCCGCAAGGCTAAAAGTTTATCTTCACATTCACTCTCAATGTTCTCATACCGGTTTTCTGCAAAGCTGGGTTGTTTTTCAAATTGTTCTTCAGTGCTCTTCACAGTATCCTCTTGTATATTAGTCGTCTTACTGGAAAAAATTTCCTTCAGTGGTTTGTTTGAGCTGGTTCTGGAAAATTCATCCTTTTCAGCAATGTTTAGAGATCTCCTTGTTTCAGGACAAGCAAAGACAAATGGCCCCTCCATCTTTGTCTTCAAGTCTTCAGACAACTTCTTTCCTAAATAGTCCTCACCTTGATTTCCTATGTAGTGTGCACCTTGATTTTCTAAATCCTTACCTATCTTATGTTCGAATCCTAACTCATGTTGAGGTTCCCCTGGAGTAAGGACCGTTTTATCCATATGTGTTTCAGAGACTCCTTCATCAAAGTATTTTTCATTTCCTGTCGCTGGTAGATCACCTTTTAACATTTGAATGGCCCTAGTTCGAGACTGAGGTTCAAATGAATGTCTCACGCGGGGCTGTGTTGACTCAGCACAATGTGTGGGAATTCTGTCATATCTACCATAGAATTCGGCAGACACTTTATCGTTTCTAACGTTTCTTTCAAAAGGTCGAGCATGCTGCAAGTCTCCAGGTAAGGAGGCAGGCTTCTTGACCCTTAATCGATCAACATAATCTGCATAGCTGGTTTCACTCGCGTTTGACTCCAAGTCAAACTCTGATGATGACAGCGTAGACATAGAGAGGCTCTTTTTTCGTTTGACTGCATTTTGTAACAGGCCAAGCTTGGCTTTTACCTCTTCGTGGAGGCTTTCTGTGTCACTGAATCTATCACTGCACCTGTCACTGAACTTGTCGCTGAATCTGCCAGTGTGTCTGTCACAGTAGATATCACTGTATCTGTCGTTAAACCTTTCAGACCTAGTAACTCTTTCTCCACCAAATATAGAAGGTGGAGAGAGGGCTCGTTCGGATGCTGTTTCATTCAGATTAGTTTCTTTATCTTTCCCTCTTGTTGGTGATGAACTTCTGAAGTGCAAGGTGCGAACCGGTGCATCCTTAGATCTAGATCTGCCGCTAGGTTTGAACTTTTGATCAAATGGAGACCCAACACATCTCAAGTTAACCCTGCATTTTCTCTCCTTTTTTTGATCAACCAACGAGTCTAGGCTTCCGTGAAGTCTAGTTGACCATCTAATGTGACTTAGATCATTGCCTTCTTGTGCTTCCCTCATTGACACCAGAAGTGATGATATGGACTCTGCAGACCCCTCTGTGTTAATAACCATTACTTTGTAACTGCCGGAGTCTTTGTCTTTTATACTATCAATGACTAAACTAGTTTCATGCATGTGCAAAGTGCTCTCTGTACGTATTCTCCGACGGCGTTCTTTATGAATTTGTCTATTGTTATGAAACCAT
Organism: Salvelinus namaycush; assembly: GCF_016432855.1. NCBI lineage: Eukaryota > Metazoa > Chordata > Actinopteri > Salmoniformes > Salmonidae > Salvelinus > Salvelinus namaycush. Next base: position 17,728,873 of record NC_052325.1, on the reverse strand, counting down.
ATTATGGTTGGGGTTGGGAAAGCTACCAATCTGCATCTAAACACAGCAGGTTCCCCCTCTAACACATTCTGGAACTTCAGCTTTTTTTTAAAAGATGGCTTGATGGATGAATTGTTGGCTTGATCCAAGACCTCCTCCGTGTCTGAAAAGGCTCCGCGCATCTGCCCTCTGTTCTCCCGAAACACAGTCCTTTTATTATAAAACTCTGAAAAATAAAAATAAAAATCTTTCAATAAAATGGGTTAAAAAAAAGAGAACATTTTCAAATTTTTGAAATGAATATTAATGAAAATATTGAATTACATGCAGCAAGTCACAAAGCCATAAAAAACTATTTCACTCACCATATTTGTTCGAATAAACGCAAGACTTGATTCTTTTTTAAAGATTCTGACACGAAAATTGCTGGATGTTTTGTTCCTTCTTCTGTGGACATTTCTTCAGAACATAAATTTCTTAAAAAGCATAATTATTGCAAAATAAGCTGAATTGTTTTTTAAAATAAGCTTGCTTTCGCTTAACTTAGTGTATGATTTAGCTAAATATTCCTTACCTGACTTGCAGAAAGATGAATAAACGCCCTTTCTAATCCTTTAGATGAGGGTAAATTATTCAAAAACATTTAATGAGAAACATGGCTCTCAAATTATACAAATAAGTACAACTTGTAAGAGCAGCTCTAGAATTGTATGAGAAGGCGTTTATTCGAACTAATATAGTTTACAGGTATAATCATGTTATTTAAAAAGCAAACAACAATTAATCACATACCACTTTCTGCAAGCCAGTCTAAGAAATATTTGCAGGAGGAAGAAGAGTTCCAGAGGCAAGACACTTTAAGAAGCAATTAAAAGATGTGGCTATTTCCATATCTTTTAAAGGATAGTTTCCTGTGGTCTGTAAACTTTAAAAGATACCCATCCTGCCCCTTTTTGGGGAACCATTACATTACAGTAGGAACCCTCATGCGTGAAGGATAAGATTGATAGATGCCCACATTTTTTTTCTCTAAAACATCTAAAAGCAAGCAGTTTTCATCAGTGCCTGCTATACAATAACCAATAACATATTACAAGGACAACATTATGTGGATATTGAAGAATACATAAGATAAACATTTTCCATCAAAAACATTTTGACTGCTTGCATGCACTGTGAACATTCAGAAATCACTTATCAATATGCTCAGGTTCATGTCATTCAACTAAGAGATAGATTAAGTACATTTCAGTAATAAAGAGTAAATGAGTTACCTTTGACTTCTTGCTCAATGGTTGCTTCAATCTCTTCCTTCATATTGGTTACTGTAAAGGAAATGAAGAGTTGCTGTCAGCTAAGACAGTAATCTAAGATGATGATGGGTACCAATTCCCTTCCATTTTGGCTTCATTCCATCCTCTGTATGTGAGAGGCTAGTTTTTAAAAAATTAAGAAAAAGATACTGAACTGATCCATCTATAAATTTTGAGAATGCTCATTTCAAGGAGGAATATTGGACTTAATGCTTAGCTCAGATGTAATTTCCTTGAAGTGACATCCTGCTGGACAAAGGTTATGCTAACTATTTTAACTCAAACTCTTTCACTGATTACAATCATATGACCATGTTTCCACTTTGATGGTACAAACAAACAAAGCAGTTTGACAGTTGGATTCAACTCCAGATAGTATAGGCTACAACATGCACAGTACACAGAGCTATCGCTGAGAGGGATTTCACAACCAAGGACAGAAAGGAGCGAGAAAGAGGAATGACAGAAGGAGAATGTACCACCTACTCAAGCTGCAAGGAGAGCAAGGAGTGACAGAAGAATGAAAAGAAGGAAATGTGTTCTACTGAAGCATCTAGGTATTAGAACTAAAGAAGTGACTAACACATTTATGCTATTCTAAATTGTGAGGTACAAATTGTGAGGTTAGTAAACAAAAATATGGGAAAAATGGGTTTCTTTCAAGAAGAAGGAAGTCGTTTGGATAGTTTAATGAGAGGTGTTGGTTGGAGAAAGGAAATTCGTGAAATGTAATAGATAATTACACTGTGTGGTAAAATCACTGGCTAGTTCGAGGTAAAAAACAAGTTACCTTCTTCTTTGGTTACTGCAAGGGCTGCTGTGCACACCGCCTCTCCAGCATTATTGGTTGCTTTGCAAGTGTTTTGTCCAGCATGCTCAGAGAAAGCAGCAACTATAATTAGTGTGGTGGTGTTTGTCATCTCATCAGAATGAAAAACAATATCTTTAGTAGGCTTAATTGGCTGCTGGTTATGATACCAGCTAATCTCTGGATTTGGCATGCTGGATACACAAGCATGAAACCTGGCCACTTCACCATGCTGAACCATGCAGATTTCTATTGGGTGAATAAAAGTGGGCCTTTGGGCAATTTGCTCCTTCTTTACACTTGACAAGCTTGTTGAAATACTGGATGAGACATGCTTTTGAGAATCGGATGTAATATCCGTAATTTGTTTTTGCCCTGAAAGGAAGCTTGTTCAATGAATTGAATATTAGCATTTTTATGGCATGAATACAGATACACATATCCAAGTTGTATATTTCTAGTGAAAGAAAAAGAGTATCTTAATTTAAGAGGATACTGAATAATCATGTTATATATTGAATATACACTGTATTTCTGGTGAAAATACGTATCGTTTGACTACTTGTGCCCAACCTACGCATTCTAGGCTTACATCAAAACATCATCAAAATAATAGGAAACCATGTGGTTACAGAAAGTTATGCAAACTCACCATCAAGTTTCAAATGTGCAGAGCATGTGACCATTCCTGCTGGGTTTCTGGCAACACAGGTGTATTCCCCCTCATCCTCAGAGTACACTCTGGTGATCTCCAGCTGGCAGGTGTTATCAAACGTAGACATCTTAAAGAAGTTTGACTGCTTCATTTCTTTCTCACCACGGAACCAGGATATCTTTAGAGCTACGAATGTAGAAGAAAGGATTCAATTAGATGAAAACTATTTTTATGATCAAATGTTATGATTCATTAATAATAATTGTGAGCAAATGTGAAAATATACATACAAAATGAATTAAAAGTATATTACTCTTGAAAATTTCTGACTGGCAAATTTGCTCTGTCTGATGAATGTCTATGACTGAAACATCAAGGTATGTTTCTAACTATGGATTTATGATAAAGTGCCTCACCTTCTAATGCACCAAGGACAATAACACATAATAAAAGGTATACTTATTACAATTATTACAATTATGAATTAAATTCCAGAAATTCACTAAATTACATTTTATTCCAACAATGTAATGTGTAAAATACCTTCTCCAGAAACTTTGCACTGGAATCTGGCTGACTCTCCCTCAGTGGTTGAGGTGTTGCTGATTGGTGAGACAATGGTAGGTGGGGACAGAGGAGCTCCAGTATCAGGAGAAACTACTTCTGAGACTGAAATAAAAACAAATCAGCCAACCATTTCAGTTCTTTATTTGTGAGGTAATATCTTCTGCGACTAAACAAACACACCATGGGAATCTTAGCCCTCTTCAAAATGTTGATACGATAACATAATCATATAATGAATGCATTACATTTGTATGAATGATGTACCTTTACAACTAGCTTTTGACAACAAATGGTCTTCTGTTGTGTCATAATTTTCCTTGACTTGGCGTTATTATCACACAAAAATGTAATGGTTACCTTCGACATTCAGTGCAGCTGAACTGGTGGCAACACCACCCTCATTCTTGACCTCACAATTGTAGACCGCCGCGTCCTCTGGGAACACTTCAATGAGCAGCAGACAGTGTTCATTCCCATCACGCAGGAACTTGCACTTGAAGCCAGGGGAGAGAGCCTGGGAGTTCTTGTACCAGAACACCTGGGGCTGGGGGACGCCAGTCACTTCCACAGAGAAGCGAGCAGGTTTGCCGGACTCCACAGACAGGGGCTGCATGTGGTTAATGATCTGAGGTGGCTCAGGGACTAAATTAAAATGAAAACAATTATTGCAAATAAATTATATGAAGAAAGATGGAAGACTGAGGAATAAACCTTGGTCATCATCACTTTGATTCCAGCTGTTAAAAAATGTCATGCTGTATCTATCCAGTCTATACTTGCCATGCTTCTACTCTGATAGGAGGGCACTGCTATGCCCTCTACAGGCAATGACATGTAACTGCACAGTTACTACGGTAAAGGTATATCATGAAGTTTGACTTACTGTTGACATGAAGTGTCACCACCCTGCTGTTCCTGCCGGCGATGAAGGTGTATTCTCCTGCATCACTTCTGCAGGTCTCAGTAATGGTCAGACGATGGAGCTTTCTAATGCATGCATAGCTGAACCTCTGGTCAACGGAAAACTGGAGCTCAATGCCGTTCCTCAGCCAGCGACCTTCAATGTCATCCTTATTGACTTCAAACTCGAACGTTGTTCTTTGTTTCTCAACAACCTATAAATTAATAATCATATTAATACTGTTTAAATTGATAAGAAAAAGTTTGTTTTTCTTTCTGTATATAAAAATGTGTCATATTTATATTCACCGTCATTTTCTTCTCAGCAGGTTCTGTAATGCAGACATCTTTGCCCTCCACGGTGAGATGAGCCTTTGACATGCTTGCACCAGCGATTACAGAGTACCCTCCGGCATCAGACATGCAGACTGACTGGATCATTAGACGGTGCAGGAATTCCTCAGTGGATACAGTGTATCTGTCAAGGCATTTAGAAATAACAGTTAGGATACAAATGAATAGTTAAGATTCGATCGAAGCAATTGTACACCAGAGGGAGTGCTAAACCAGTTTTTCATGTTGTCTGTCTGTAATTTTTGTAATGACTTGGTGCTGCCTATCTTGGCCAGGACGCTCTTGAAAAAGAGATTTTAAATCTCAATGAGCCCTTCCTGGTTAAATAAAAAAATTAAAAAACTACTTTTTTAGCACGGCTGTGCTGCGGTCATAAGTTCGAGGCGGATTCAAGTATTGTCATTCAGCACAACCTCGTGTGTACAATTGCTTTTCTACAATAGGTTACCAATGAAATAAAAAACGTTATTTTAATAAATGTATTCATAGGCTACTATTTAATCCCTCAACATAAATATAGGCCTAGTCCTGACACATCTATGGTTGCTGTTATGTTGCCAGAGATTATTTTTGTTCTATATCTATGGACGTGACGCAGTCGTTCGTTCTAAAAGTTCTGTTGCCACACTGGTTGGCAATGCTATTATCCCTTGCTTGCTAGCTAGCCAACTATGGCTAACACAGTCAGGTCAGACAGGGAAGCTAGAATAACAGCAAAGTAGCTGTATTTGCGTTTTTTTAAGCTGTTTTGGATACATCCATAACAATGAGTTTATGATGCGCGATTTCACCTGGCATAGAAAATGTGCTCGTCAGGACACTGTTCAGAGGAGCTAGCCAACTACACAGCTAAAGCAATCACATCAAACTGAAGTTGGAAAGACAGCAAACTAGCTGCATTTCATGACGTTTGACCTGTTTCTCTATTGACATGTCTTTGTATATATCCATAAAAATTATGGCGATTCATGACTGGCTGAGAAAAGATGTCTGTTCATTCTATTGGTTAGGTTGCCAGAGTGAAGTCTTGTAATTCTATATCTATGGACGCTACCCAGTCGTTCGTTCTAAATGTTCTGTTGCCATGCTGGCTGACAAATCCCTTGCTTGCTAGCTAGCCAACTACGGCTAACACAGTCACGTCGAAACGTGCAGCTAGAATAACACCAAATTAGCTGCATTTCATTTTACCTGTTTTTCTATTGATATTTATTTGTATATATCCATAAAAATTATGCTGATTCATGATTTCGACTGGCTGAGAAAAGATGTCAGTCTCCTCCTGACATGTTAATTGTCAATTGGAGAGCGGAGATCGAATATCAATATTGAAACTATGTCGAGAGATAAACAGCAACGTTTGTACAACCGTGGAGATCAAGTTAATGAATTGTCTGGTTGAGCTGATGAGGCTGTGGATGAGCAGGGATTTCTCAGATTAACAGAAAACAAGATTCACATTTTTGCGTCATAGTTTTACCCATGCTAAACAGTTTTTTTAGTATGGCTTAGAACACGTCTCAACCAATCACAATGCTTGTTTTGACCGACCCGTTGTAGAATATAGTGATATCCATTACTATCTTTACCTGGTCTAATATTCCTGGTAATAAGACATACCTTTCGGAAATGTCCAGTTCCTGTCCATCTTTCATCCACGTCACCTGAACATTAGGCTCAGAGATCTCACATTCAAAAGTGGCCCTCTTCTTCTCTGTGATCTTGATATCTTTGATATGCTTGGTGAATTCAATAATGCGAGCTAAAACACAAAGAGGGCACAGAAATAAGACTTAAGTTTGTGAAATATCAAGGAAAACCTTGTTTTAGAAAATGTAAGAAAAATAAGAACATACCATCAACATAAAGCTTTGCTACTGACGCAGCAGAACCAGCCACAAACTTGTACTCTGCACCATCACCAAAATGAACATTTCGGATGGTGAGAGAGTGAGTTAGCTGTTTGGTGCGGCTCTGGCATCTGTCAGTGGAGCGAATCTCAACACCATTCTTCAGCCACTTGTAGGTGATGCCCTCATAGTTGACATTCACTTCAAATGTGATGGTGTCTTTCTCCTGTGCATTGAGGTCTTCCAGCATGTTGGTGATCAAAATGGCTAAGGAAATGAGACAAAATGTTACAATCAATACTGACAATATGATTGGGGATTACTTCCTTGATAATGAAGAGTGAACTTACCATTGATAGTCAAAGTGGCAAATACTCTGTCATTTCCACAGACAAAGGTGTATTCTGCAGAGTCTTCACTGCCAGTGTTCATGATCTTGAGCTGGTGAAGTTTGCCCTGCACCACAATCCTGAACTTGTCACTCATTTCAATCTCCACTCCATTCTTCAGCCAGGTGGATGGGACATTGAAATGTGACACTTCGCATTCAAAAGTGGCCACCTGGGTCTCTGGGACTTCAATGTTCTTGATGGGTTTTGTGACACGCAGAGCTGGAAAAATCACATTAAATCAAAATTTACGTAAAAGGTATCAATTGAGTATTCGGCGATCATATACCCAGTACTCTAGTCTATTCATCACAAACGCAATACCGACCTTCAACATGTAAAGATGCACTGCATTGCAGGTTTCCAACTACAGCAGTGTACTCTCCATGGTTGTTAGTCTTCACATTCTGGATGATCAGCTTGTGAGCTTTTCTCTCAGACAGCATTTTGATGTTTTCACTTGGTTTAAGCTCAACGTTATTGAACATCCATTTGATAGGGATGTCATCATGAGACAGGCTCAGCTCAAAAGAGGCAGTGGCATCCAATAGTGATGTCACATCTTTAGGCTTCTTAACAATTTTAATTGCTGAAAAAAAGATTGACAAGAGTCAAAAACCTCAAAGGGTAAGTAGAAACATCTCAAGTATAGATACATTTGTATACTTGATTGTATACATCAATTTGTGACAGTTAATATTTTAACTTACTCTCAACGTTCAATCTGGCATTAGCAGATAGTTTTCCAAGTTTGAATCCATAAACTGATTCATCACGTGTGTCGCAGTTCTTGATCTTCAAGGTGTGGACCATGCCATCATTTGTGATTTCATGTTTCTCACTAGGTTGGATCTCTACACCATTCTTAATCCATTGTGAGTCCTTCACATTCTTGTGGCTGAGCTCGAGACTGAACTCTGCCTCCTGTGTCTCAGTGACAGTTTGGTTCGTCAGGGTTTTCTTGACTTTCACAGCTATGAAATCAAACATAAACATTACATAACAGCAGGCATATAGTAATCATATGATAGTCATATATTAATGCCAGTTGAAAACAAACAAAACATTTCTGCTCTAAAGGTAACACCTACACTCAACCCTCAGGATGGCTGTTGTCTTGGAGTTTGCAACCTGGTAAGTGTATTCACCGATGTCCTGGGGTCTAGTTATGGTAATAACAAGACGTCTGACAGCTCCATTTTTCACATGTTTGACATTGTCACTGAAGTCCACAGGTTGTCCATCCTTCAGCCACTTGCCCTCAGCAGTTGGGTTGGCCACGTCACACTCCAGCTCAGCTGTCTGAGACTCAGCCACAGTCACGTCCTGGAGTGGTCTGTTTATGGCACCACCTGGGAACATGGAGACACGGTTTAGTTTTATATAACAGGCTAAAAGTGAAAGTAGTAGTGAAAGGTGGAGTTATAATCATAAATATGATGGAAATAAGGAATTAAGGATGTTTTTAGACTTGTTCCCTTTCAGGCTATTTTTGTAAACTCAGTGCAGTTCGCTGAATTTTTTGTGCAGTGTGAACACTCCAAAGGAACTCAGACCCCTCAAAAGAGCCCCTGAAGCGAACCCAACTGAGACCATCTCGAGAGGTTGTCTGAGTTCGGTTCACTTGAATTCCCCTGTCTGGTTCCCTTTTTTAGGTCAATGTGAACACAAATCTCCCCAGTTTAACTTGTCATTATTCCCGCACCACACAATAGACTACTGCAACACCGTTTCCCCTGCCATAAACACCACACACAGACTACTGCAACACCGTTTCCCCTGCCATAAACACCACACAATAGACTACTGCAACACCGTTTCCCCTGCCATAAACACCACACACAGACTACTGCAACACCGTTTCCCCTGCCATAAACACCACACACAGACTACTGCAACACTGTTTCCCCTGCCATAAACACCACACAATAGACTACTGCAACACCGTTTCCCCTGCCATAAACCCTCACAATAGACTACTGCAACACCGTTTCCCCTGCCATAAACACCACACAATAGACTACTGCAACACCGTTTCCCCTGCCATAAACACCACACAATAGACTACTGCAACACCGTTTCCCCTGCCATAAACACCACACAATAGACTACTGAAACACCGTTTCCCCTGCCATAAACACCACACAATAGACTACTGCAATACCGTTTCCCCTGCCATAAACACCACACACAGACTACTGCAACACCGTTTCCCCTGCCATAAACACCACACAATAGACTAGTGCAACACCGTTTCCCCTGCCATAAACACCACACAATAGACTATTGCAACACCATTTCCCCTGCCATAAACACCACACAATAGACTACTGCAACACCGTTTCCCCTGCCATAAACCCTCACACTAGACTATTGCAACACCATTTCCCCTGCCATAAACCCTCACACTAGACTATTGCAACACCATTTCCCCTGCCATAAACACCACACAATAGACTACTGCAACACCGTTTCCCCTGCCATAAACCCTCACACTAGACTACTGCAACACCGTTTCCCCTGCCATAAACCCTCACACTAGACTATTGCAACACCGTTTCCCCTGCCATAAACCCTCACACTAGACTATTGCAACACCGTTTCCCCTGCCATAAACACCACACACAGACTACTGCAACACCGTTTCCCCTGCCATAAACACCACACAATAGACTACTGCAACACCGTTTCCCCTGCCATAAACACCACACAATAGACTACTGCAACACCGTTTCCCCTGCCATAAACACCACACAATAGACTACTGCAACACCGTTTCCCCTGCCATAAACACCACACACAGACTACTGCAACACCGTTTCCCCTGCCATAAACACCACACATAGACTACTGCAACACCGTTTCCCCTGCCATAAACACCACACACAGACTACTGCAACACCGTTTCCCCTGCCATAAACACCACACAATAGACTACTGCAACATCGTTTCCCCTGCCATAAACACTCACACTAGACTACTGCAACACCGTTTCCCCTGCCATAAACACCACACACAGACTACTGCAACACCGTTTCCCCTGCCATAAACACCACACAATAGACTACTGCAACACCGTTTCCCCTGCCATAAACACCACACACAGACTACTGCAACACCGTTTCCCCTGCCATAAACACCACACAATAGACTACTGCAACACCGTTTCCCCTGCCATAAACACCACACAATAGACTACTGCAACACCATTTCCCCTGCCATAAACACCATTTCCCCTGCCATAAAAATGTAAAAATAAACACCACACAATAGACTACTGCAACACCGTTTCCCCTGCCATAAACACCACACAATAGACTACTGCAACACCGTTTCCCCTGCCATAAACACCACACAATAGACTACTGCAACACCGTTTCCCCTGCCATAAACACCACACACAGACTACTGCAACACCGTTTCCCCTGCCATAAACACCACACATAGACTACTGCAACACCGTTTCCCCTGCCATAAACACCACACACAGACTACTGCAACACCGTTTCCCCTGCCATAAACACCACACAATAGACTACTGCAACATCGTTTCCCCTGCCATAAACACTCACACTAGACTACTGCAACACCGTTTCCCCTGCCATAAACACCACACACAGACTACTGCAACACCGTTTCCCCTGCCATAAACACCACACAATAGACTACTGCAACACCGTTTCTCCTGCCATAACCCCTCACAATAGACTACTGCAACACCGTTTCCCCTGCCATAACCCCTCACAATAGTGCCACAAAAGAGAGAAAATGATGATGTGCAGGTTTGTTGATATTAATTAGCGATGAATATCCATCCAAGATGGCGTGGCAGTCAGACATCTGTTTGTCTTGTCCTGTCCCATGTGTATATATATATTTTTCTTCGTATATATATTTTAATCTCAATTTCCATCTACGGACTGAACATACTCTCCTACAACCCGCCTCACCCAATGTGGTACGGATCTGCTATTTTTTACACTATAGAACCGGAACCCCCATCAGAACCCCCATGTTCCGGTTCTATACACTATAGAACCGGAACCCCCCTAGTCAGTTAGCCACTGCTAGCGGTCATCACCGTTACCTCGGACATCAGCCAGCCTCAGCCCGGTCAATTCCTGCCAGTCTGCACAGCGCGATATCAACCCAGAGCATATTGGACTGCTTTTTCTCGACCACATCTCATCTCCGGATTCCTACCACAAGCTCTGAACCTTTACACCGGATCATCACAGCTAGCTAGCTGCTATCCTGGCTAGTGGCTACTCCTGGCTAACGTCTCTGTCCCGAAGCAAGTACCAGTGAGCCTGGAGCTAGCCTCGAGCTTGGCCCATCTCCCGGCTAGCTGAAGAGGTCCATCAGCCAATTCTTGGGCAACAATACCTATTTTGCCAATTGGCCTGGACCCTTTTACTGCCGACACGGAGCCCCGCCGATCCATCACGACTGGTCTGTCGACGTAACCGTCTGAGGGGGTTTCAACAGGCTCCTCCGTTGCGACATCCCCGGAAGGCCCATCTGCTAGCCTACTAGCCACGGCCCGCTAGCTGTCTAGAGCATATCGGACTGCTTTTTCTCTACCACATCTCCGGATTTCTACCGCAAGCTCTGAGCCTTTACACCGGATCATCGCAGCTAGCTAGCTGCTATCCGAGTGGCTACTCCTGGCTAACATCTCTGTCCCAAAGCAAGCACCAGTTAGCCTGGAGCTAGCCTGGAGCTAGGCCCATCTCCCAGCTAGCTGAAGAGGTCCATCAGCCAATTCTTGGGCTACAATACCTATTTTGCCAATTGGCCTGGACCCTTTTACTGCCGACACGGAGCCCCGCCGATCCATCACGACTGGTCTGCCGACGTAACCGTCCGAGGGGGTTTCAACAGGCTCTTCCGTTGCGACATCCCCCGAAGGCCCTTCTGCTAGCCTGCTATCCCCGGCCCGCTAGCTGTCTGAATCGCCATGTCTCCAGCTCGCCTAGCTACTCACTGGACCCTATGATCACTCGGCTAGATCACTTGGTTAGACTGTAAACTCTCCTTCCAGAGGAGCATCTCCAATCCAAAATTAAATCAAGAATCGACTTCCTATTTCGCAACAAAGCCTCCTTCACTCATGCTGTAAAACATACCCTTGTAAAACTGACTGTCCTACCGATCCTTGACTTTGGCGATGTCATTTACAAAATAGCCTCCAATACTTTACTCAGCAAATTGGATGTAGTCTATCACAGTGCCATCCGTTTTGTCACCAAAGCCCCATATATTACCCACCACTGCGACCTGTATGCTGTCGTTGGCTGGTCCTCACTACATATTCGTCGCCAAACCCACTGGCTCCAGGTCATCTCTAAGTCTATGCTAGGTAAAGCCCCGCCTTATCTCAGCTCACTGGTCACCATAGCAACACCCACCCGTATATTTCACTGGTCACCCCCAAAGCCAACACTTCCTTTGGCCGCCTTTCCTTCCAGTTCTCTGCTGCCAATGACTGGAACGAATTGCAAAAATCACTGAAGCTGGAGTCTCATATCTCCCTCTCTAACTTTAAGCATCAGCTGTCAGAGCAGCTTACCGATCACTGTACCTGTACACAGCCAATCTGTAAATTGCACTCCCAACTACCTCATCCCCATATTGTTACTTATCCTCTTGCTCTGTTGCACCCCAGTATCTCTACTTGCACATCATCATCTGCACATCTATCACTCCAGTGTTAATGCTAAATTGTAATTATTTCGCCTCCATGGCCTATTTATTGCCTTACCTCCCTACTCTTCTACATTTGCACACACTGTACATAGATTTTTCTATTGTGTTATTGACTGTACATTTGTTTATGTGTAACTGTGTGCTGCTGTTTTTGTCACACTGCTATGCTTTATCTTGGCCAGGTCGCAGTTGTAAATGACAACTTGTTCTCAACTGGCCTACCTGGTTAAATAAAGGTGAAATAAAAGCGATTGTCAAGGATGCACAGAATTTCCTAAATATGTGTGGTATTTTTAGTTACGAATATTTGTTTGCAATATGTGACCTATAGGCTAAGAGAGCTTCATAAACTGTTTTTTCGATTGTGGGGGTTGAATAGTGTGAGAAGACATCAACATATTTGTTGAGTATCACAACAGGGTACAAAATCAATTCTTCTTAAAGGGTTAGTAGCTTACATTGGGTGTACAATTTTAAATTACAGCATTATTTAATCTGCATTTATTCTGCTGCTATTTATTATGTTATCAATAACATTTACATGGTAATAGTATCTTCTGATTACAATTATTATGTCTTATTTTTTAACTAAATGCAATATATTAGCTTCCAAAATGTATCTAGCTGTGCGATAGCACATTCTGATGGAATGGGTTTTCCTGCACTTTGTAAAAACCCCGATTGCATTGAGGGAATGTTGGAATGTTTTACTCCAGAGATCACTTTAAAGAGGACTGAGATTGGTTCTTTTAAAAATTACTATATGTGAAAACACCCTAATCGGTTCCAACTCAGCAGACAACTTTGAGTCAGTGCAGTGGAAATCAATTAATCTTTTCAGAAGGAGTTTATGTACAATATCATGAAGACATTAAACATACCTGACACAGTAATCTTAGCACTGGATGTTTGTTCACCAGCAGCGAATGTGTATTGCCCCTCTTCATCCTTCATGGTGTTAATGACAGTCATACTGTAATTCTTGCCCTTGGCCTCAATCTTGTGCTTTGGACCAGCTTTGAGTTCTTGTTTCTTGAATGTCCACACAGCGGCAATGCCAGGGTGGGAAACCTCGACTTTAAATGTTATATTCTGGGTCTCTGTGCAAACTTGATCCTCCATATGCTTCATGATATGAATTTCTGTAAAATAACAAAATAAGTTGAATAGGGTCTGTATAAATGGGGTCTGAATGAACTTGCAACACAGTAAAAAAAACATACTTTCAATAGTCAGTTTACAGCTAGAGTCAGCTTTGCCAACACATAGCTTGTAGGTTCCTTCATCAGTGGCAAAGGTCCTGTGGAATACCAGGTGCTGTTTGGATCCCTTTGCAAGCATCTGGATTCTCTCGCTGGGCATCACAAGCTTGTCATTGTGTAACCATTTCACAGAGGTAACATCAGCAGCAGAGATTTTAGTCTCAATAACAGCCTTGGTGCCCTCAACTGCGGTAACATCAGTGAGTGGGCTCAAAATTTCAACCGCTGTAAAACGGGAAAAAAATAATTTAAAAAATCTGGTGATTCACAATATAATTAAACCAATATGAATATAATTAAACTGATAAAAGTTGCTTACTTTGAATGTTCAACTTCCCAGAGGTGGAGATATCCTGAGCTGGGACAAAGAAGGAGTATGTTGCAGCATCGTCTCTGCTCACATTTTCAACAAGCAGCTTGTGGACCAGTTTGTCGATAACGATATGGATGCAATCTGTAGCGGAGATTGCTTGGCCATTCTTCATCCATGTTCCCTCAACGTTTTCCTGAGAGAATCGCACTTCTAATTGAGCAATGTCACCCTCGCAGATTGTCAGGTCAGTGAGGGGTTGCATCAGTGTCACAGGGCGCACTGAAGGAAAAGACATTGACATTGTTATGCTGTTCATCCCACCTTTTCAACAGTAATGGTTGTCTTGAGAATAAGAGAAGAAGCTAACCACTCTAATAACAAAGTCACAACTCACGTTTCATCTTCAGGGAGGCACTGGTCTGCATATCGTAAATTTTGAATGTATATTTTCCCTGATCTTCTTTCTTGATGTCTTTGACAGACAAGGTATGGCGTCCACGGCGGTAGGAGGTAACATATTTGCTGCTGGGCGTGATTTCCTTGTCATTGAAGTACCATGTACCTTCAGCATCCTCTCGAGACAATTCTACCTCAAACTCCCCAGAGTAGGTCTCAGGCACTTCAATGTTCTCCAGCCTCTTCACAATTGACAGTGAAGCACCTGCACAATAGGAACATTTTAAGTTAAACTGTTTCAGAGGGTTTTAACGTATTCCAACGTCCCTATTTTCACAGTTGAAAATAACTGTTGAAGTCCGTGAAAGTGATATAGTATAGTAAGAAAAACTGCCAACCTTCCACATTGAGTCTGGCAGTGGTCCTGATGTGGTCATCTTCAATAACAGCACAACTGTATTCTGCATCGTCCTTCATGCTGATAATCAGTACAGAAAGGAAATGAACCTTTCTGTCTGAGTGCATCCTGTATTTGTCTCCAGAGAAAATCTCTGCATTGTTCTTCAGCCATTTGACTTTGATAAAAGGCTCACTGGTCTCACACTCAAAGGTCACCATGGTGTCCTTCTCTTTAGCTTCCACATCCTCTAGTTGTTGAGCAAAGGTAATAACTGTCGTGGTTAAAGTGAAACAAAGGAAAGACACATTTAATATGATTTTTTAAGATAGACATAGAACAGTTTTCTATATTTCTTTATGCAAAATTACATACAACTTTTAACTATTTGTAGAATACAAGCTTCATATGCATTGAAATAGATAATTTACCTTGCACCAGCAGGAATGCCTGGCTTGAAGCCTCTCCAGCAATGTTCATGGCTTTGACCATGATGCTAGCAGAGTCTTCTGCTGTGACATTTCTGACCACTAATTCACATACGTGGTCTTCAGGCCAGAACCAGTAAATACGATCTGTCTTCTCCAGCAGGATTCCATTCTTGAACCACTGGCACTCAGGTTCCGGTTTGCCAACAACTCTGACTCTGAAGCGAACTTCCTCAGTCTGAGACACGGTCTGGCTTGCAATGCGTTCCAAGATCTTTGGAGCTTCCATGCTGGGAGAGAGCTGTACTTTCTCTGGTTTGATTGTGGGGATGGTGAGTTTTCCCTCTTCCAAGTCTTTCTTGTTCTTAGCCTCAGACAACAGTTTATGATGGTGAAGCAGATCTTCCTTCCTCTTCCTAAGCATATCCTCATAGGACTCATCCTTTCTTCTGGACTTGAGCTCCACAGCAGTGATGGCTTCATAATAACCTTCCTCTGTCCTGCGCTTAAATTTACTCTTCAACTCATCTGTCTCTTCTGTGGACTTCTCATGAATGACTCTTTCAGTCTTCCTCAGTTTGACAACTTCCTTAGGCTGGGCATCAGCAGGTCTATCAACCTTCACAACTTCAAAGCTAATTCTTCCATGTTCAGTAGTGTCATGTGCCTTTGGTTCAGGAATGCGACGGAGAATAGATCTGAAGTCCTCTTTCTGTGTGATCTCTATCATCACCATATGCTCAGCTGTGCCCTCAGGGTTCTCTGCTACCACTTTGACATATCCTGCATCATATAACTTGATATCGATAATCTCAAGATAGTAAATGCCATCATAGCGAAGTCTCATTCTCTTGCTCTTGCGAATTAGCTGCCCATTGAGGTACCAGTTGACCTTAGGTGTAGGATAACCAATCACTCTGCAACGGAATCTTGCAATGTCACCTTCCAACACTCTTGCTGGCTCGGGAAGAAGGACAATTTCAGGCTTTGACTTCTCTGAATACTCATCTGCAGTGACTCCAGAAGGACCTCCTTCGTGAGCCATGCGCTCCATCTCATCAATTCTGTATATTTCCCTCCTGCCCTCCTCAACAAGGCTCTTCTCATCCTTTACAATGAGTGTAGCTGAGGTCTGGTCAACTCCAAATTTGTTAGTGGCTCTGCAGGTGATAACACCACTGTCTCTGGCATAGGCAACTTCAAAGTCAAGACTACAGTAGCCAAATTCATTAACCATGCGCAATCTGTTAGCAGCTGCCAGGGGTTTGCCATCAAGCAACCACTCAACCACCATAGTGGGATCACCAATAGGGGTCAGTCTGCATTCAAAGTGGACAACACCAGAATGCTTCAGCCTGACGGAAGTCAGCTTCTTCTTAAACTGCGGTTTCTGCTGCTTGTCCTTGTCATATAGGTCAGCCTCCTCCCACTGCTCTTGGCCATAACGGAGATGCAGGGATTCCAACTCTGGAGCTGCAATTTCCTTGGCCTTGTAGGTTCCCTTGGTGATAATGAGTCTCCTCTCCGGTTCAGGTGCAGCAACATCCACCTCAATGTTGACCCTGCAGCGAGTGGTGTCTCGTCCAGCTTTGTTAATGGCTGTGGCTGTGTACCAGGCACTATCAGAACTCACAGATTGTGGGATATAGAATTTGGCTTGTCCCTTGAGGCCCTCAATCCTACAACAGACATCATTGTTAGTAAATCAGTACAACCCTGTAATATAAAGATAGTAACAATATACATATCATAAGGACTGGAGAGGTATTTGGTGCACATGATGTATATCATAGGCATGTGCACATTGAGATAACAGGTGTGGCAAAACACATACTTAATATTTGGGTGCTTCTGTGGGGAGATGATGTCACTGTTTTTCAGCCAAACAATGTCAGGCAGGGGGTTTCCGATGGCTTTGACAGCCAACTCAACCAGAGTGCCTTTCTTGACACTGATGTTCTTCAGCTTCTCAATAAACTGGGGTCTGACCAGGTTCTCTTTGGCTGTACATGGAGAAACACACATGAGAACAATGCTATCATTCAACAATGGTTCAGTGCATTCGGAAAGTATTCAGACCCCTTGACTTTTTCTACATTTTGTTTCGTAACAGCCTTATTCTAAAATGGATTAAATTGTTTTTTTCTGATCAATCTACACAAATTATCCCATTATGACAAAGCAAAAACAGGTTTTTATAAATTTATGCACATTTATAAAAAAAAAACTACAACTGAAATATCACATTTACATAAGTATTCAGAACATTTCCTCAGTACTTTTTTGAATCACCTTTGGTAGCGATTACAGCCTCGAGCTTTCTTGGGTATGACACTATAACCCTGGCACACCTGCATTTGGAGAGTTTCTCCCATTCATTTCTGCAGATCCTCTCAAGCTTTGTCAGGTTGGATGGGGAGTGATGCTGCACACCTGTTTTCAGGTCTCTGCAGAGATGTTCGATCGGGTTCAAGTTCGGGCCCTGGCTGGGCCACTCAAGGAAGCCACTCCTGCGTTGTCTTGGCTGTGTGCTTAGAGCCGTTGTCCTGAGGGAAGGTGAACCTTCACCCCAGTCTGAGGTCCTGAGTATTCTGGAGCAGGTTTTCATCAAGGATCTCTCTGTACTTTGCTCTGTTCATCTTTCCCTCTATCCTGACTAGTCTCCCAGTCCCTGCCACTGAAAAACATCCCCACAGCATGATGCTGCCACCACCATGCTTCACCGTAGGGATGGTGCCAGGTTTCCTCCAGACGTGACGCTTGGCATTCAGGCTAAAGAGTTCAACCTTGGTTTCATCAGACCAGAGAATCTTCTTTCTCGTGGTCTGAGAGTCTTTAGGTGCCTTTTGGCAAACTCCAAGTGGGCTGTCATATGCCTTTTACTGAGGAGTGGCTTCCGTCTGGCCACTCTACCATAAAGGCCTGATTGGTGGAGTGCTGCAGAGATGGTTGTCCTTCTGGAAAATTCTCCCATCTTCATAGAGGAACTTTGGAGCCATGTCAGAGTGACCATAGAGCTTTTGGTAACGTCCCTGACCAAGGCCCTTCTCCGCCGATTGCTCAGTTTGGCCGGTTGGCTAGCTCTAGGAAGAGTCGTGGTGGTTCCAAACTTCTTCCATTTGAGAATGATGGAGGCCACTGTGTCCTTGGGGACCTTCAATGCTACAGCCATTTTTTGGTACCCTTCCCCAGATCTGTGCCTCGACACAATCCTGTCTCAGAGCTCTACAGACAATTCCTTCAACCTCATAGCTTGGTTTTTGCTATGACATGCACTGTCAACTGTGGGACCTTATATAAACAGGTGTGTTTCTTTCCAAATTATGTCCAATCAATTGAATTTACCACAGGTGGACTCCAATCAAGTTGTAGAAACATCTCAAGGATGATCAATGGAAACAGGATGCACCTGAGTTCAATTTTGAGTCTCACAGCAAAAGGTCTGAATACTTTTTTTAATTTTTATACATTTACAAAAACTTCTAAAAACCTGTTTTTGCTTTGTCATTATGGGATATTGTGTGCAAATTGATGAGGAAAACGTCTTATTTATTCGATTTTAGAATAAGGCTGTAATGTAAGAGAATGTGGAAAAAGTCAAGGAATCTGAATTCTTTCTGAATGCACTGTATATGACAGGGCTTTTCAATTCTGCCCCTGGAGGGCTGCAAGGAGAGGATGAAAAACAGAAGTGTTTCGGCCCTCCAGGACCGACATTGAAAAGCCCTGGTTTATGATGTATCGATACAAACTGACAATAATTTTTTTGCTTTAAAATGAGGAATGAGTATACCAGATACGATACAAAGATCTTACCATCAACTGTAAGTGTTATGGACACAGAGCTTTTTCCAGCTCTGTTTTGAGCAACTACCGTCCACTCTCCAGAGTCATGGGGCATGGCTGGAATCACAATCAGTGACTGAGTTCCATCTTCCTTCACCACTATCTTGTGGGTGTAATCATTGACAACTTGTTGTCCTGAAAATAACAAAGAAAGGAATAATAGTTTTAATATTTTATTTTATAAATCATATCCTAGACGATGTATCATGTTTTCACATCACTTACCATTGTGGAACCAGAAAGTGTCAGGCATGGGTCTACCAACTACTTTCAGGTCAAATCTGGCAGTCTGCCCTTCAGCACACTTGAATGACTGTGGCTTCAAGACAAACACAGGCTTGTACAGTCTCTCCAGCTGACTCTCATCAGTGTCATCAAGCCTGCTTACAGGAGAGCGTCTGGGAGAGCGACTAGTAGAGCGTCCGGGAGAGCGACTAGTAGAGCGTCCGGGAGAGCGACTCAGAGATCTTGGGGACTGAGACCTGAGCAAATAAATACCAAAATCAGTGATACTTGTTTTTATGATGTTAAAACAAATATACATTAAAATACATTTGGTAACACAAATCTCACCTAATTCTCTGCATTGCCTGAGGTTCAGGCGTGTAACGCTGAGCTACTGCAATGGCAGTGGGCTCCACATACAGTTTCCCAGAGCTCACAGAATTTCCCCTCATGTTGCTGGCAAATGCTGTGTAAACACCTTCATCCTCTGGCAGCACCACAGGAAGACGCAGGCTGGCTCTACCATCATGAAGACTCTCCATCTGGTAACGGCCCCCATGATGGATACGCTTGCCATCTTTGTACCATACGATCTTTTGAGAGACAAGAAAAACTTGATGAATATATAAAATATACATTTTAAATGAAGTGGAATGGACACTTTCTATCAAATAAAAATACATAGTTTCTTTACTACCTTGGGTAGTGGAGTTCCTGCCATTTTGCAGTGGAAAGTAACACCCATTCCTTCCATGATCCTGTAGTTTTTAACTGGAGTACTAAAGGCTGACTGTACAGCCTCATGGTCTGCCACAGTCACCATCTCTTCCCGATCCTCAGTCACAATTTGTTGGTAGGTAATCTGCAAGATGCGGATCTCAATCTCGTGGATAATCCTCTCCTCAAATGAAGAAATCTGGAATTCCTGTAAAAACACATTGGAATAAAGCATGTCTTGTCTCAAAACAAGTGTCTGAGAACAAATCAAATACCATAACGTCACAATGATAGCGCATTGCTAGCCTGGGTACCAGTCGATTTGTGCTAACATTCCACTCATTGTACTCGGTGTCATATGGCATGACAAAGAGTGGCATGATGGCAGAAACAGATTGGTACCCAGGTTAGTGTGTCGTTTTTTTATACATCCAAATACCTGCGTTCTAACAAAGCTTTGCATCTGTGCCATTCTCTGGATGTACTTCTGGTCCTCGTCATATTCGCTCACAACAACAGGGGAAACATCCGCCTGCACCGTAGTCACTTCAGTATTATAGGTCATTTCATGTTTCTTCATGTATTCTTCATATTCCCCTGTAAACAAAATATACAATGTATAAACAAAAGTTAAGACATTATGGTCTGGTTTCACAGGCCCAGATTTAGAAAATGAGTGTGTCCCAAATTGCACCATAATCCCTATGTAATGCACTACTTTCGACCAAGGACCATAGGGCTCTGGTCAAAAGTAGTGCACTACTGTATGTAAGGAACAGAGTGCCATTTAGGATGCATCATATTACTGGATTTGTAGTCCATGAGATTAAGCAACATTCTGATTAAAGAGACTGACCTTCCTCCAGTAGACTGGCTGAGGCAGACTCCTCTCCAAGCTGGTTCCTGGCAAAGATGGAGTACTCTCCAGCATCATCAGCAAACGTCATGGAGATCTCCAATTTACACACTCCACTCTCCTTATTGTAGTGCACTTTATATCTAATGGATGAATAAGTCATATATTGTAAACAGTACAATCAATTATCAATACACTCTTACAAATGCACAATAGAGATTCATTGAAAATGTGTCACAAGTAGGCTACCTGTATCCTGTAGTAAGGGGCACTCCAGTCTTCTTCCAGATAATGTGGGGCTTGGGGCTGCCTCCGATCTGGCACTCAAAGACAACTCTTCCGCCCTCCACCAACTTCTGTACAGTTGGCTTCTTGACAAAGAAGGGAGCGACAGCATCTGCAGTATCTACTGGTGAACCTGCGGTGGTGACATTTACCTCTGACATGGTCTCCTCATTTGCTTCAACAGCAAAGCTAGAAGGACATTGGAAATATACAGTAATTAGGGCAAATGTATCTCAAAAAGTGCCTGAAATAAGATTAGACTTACGATGGCCTTAGTCGAAACATTAAAACGTTGAGCATAAAAGAACCTTGAAAATCTCTACTTTTGAGAGCGGACCCTCTACTAATGAATCTGAAATAGGATTACTCCAACTTCTTTCATCCCCATTTGAAAAACTGAAACAGTGAAGATTCACTATATTCATAATGTAGTGGTAGAAAATAGTTGGCACTCACTGTTTCTCTTTAGTTGTAAAGTCAAACACAGTGACAGTTCTCTGCTGTGTCATCGTTTCCTGCTGTGTCAGCCCTTGTGTCATCTCTTCCCTGGTCTCAATCTCCTCAGTTACTAGAAGAAAGAAATGTATACAAGTATTAGCACATTCATAAACCAATACACCCAATTAACCATTTGGCAGTACAGTATTCAACCTCAACAGTAAGTAGTCATTGTACACAGGAATGTAAAAAACTAAACTGCCTGTTTACCTTGGACAAGCAGGTAGCAGGATGTACTGATGGTTCCAGCCTCGCTAGTAGCAGTGCAAGTGAAGCGACCGCTGTCTTCTACGAAGGCCTCGCGGATGACCAGACGGGCACATTTACTCTCATAAGTGATCTGGAAGTCAATGGAGCTCTCAATTCTGTAGTCCTCTCTGAACCACATGATGCCAGGGGCAGGGTGACCAGTGATCTGACATTCCAGAGTCACAGATTCACCCTCAGTCACAGTCACGTTCTTCAAGCCCTGAAAAAAATATTTTTTTTAAAAATATGACAAAATATTGACATAGATGACATAGATGGAGTTGGAAATGATGCTTGAATAGACAACAATAACGTATATGACCTGAAATAAAGCCACTAGAGAAATACTTACAGCTACAAGAGTAGGTGGCATAACTGGTTCTTCTGCATGGGATGGGACTGCTGCAGTCTCAACAATCTGTTAAAATGCATGTAAGTTACAAAAAGTCACAAACAGTACAGTATCTGAACTATGACTTTAGAAGTGGTGAAACATGGGTGAAATGGACGCAAGTTAAGAATTAATCCTAGAAAGAAGAAGAGTTGTGACAACAGGTTGGGAACAGATAAATGAAGACGAAGGGAAGAGGTCGAAGAGGAGAGCAAGCTAGGTTTTCTTTACGAAGCAAATGGATTCTGAAACAAAGGGGACGTAGCGTGGCTTCAGCGTTATGGTGAAGAGGTTTACCAATACCACTCAGTGAGGTGAGACTCCACACAGTGTTATTTTAGAGGGCACAACACTCCAGACTACAAACCTTTGTTTCCAAAGTCTTATACATTTGCTCCGTTCCCCCTGTAAACCTAGCGCCTATCTCAGTCTGTAACTGAGTGTCGAAATGATCTTTTGAGCGACATGTGCAGAGGTAGAGGATAACTCTTTCTGCAGTGTGGCAATAGCAGAACCTGCTATTGAAACCTGACCAAACCAAGGAAAATACCATTATCATCACGAATCAGAACAAAGCATTAAGATATTGCCTGCTTTGTTTAGCAATATTAAGGACAATCACTTAAAAATATAATGGAATGGATAACGATGTACAGTATATGGATGAAGTGAGCATTCGTATAAAAAACAGAAATACCTTATTTACATAAGTATTCAGACCCTTTGCTATGAGACTCAAAATGTATCTCCATTGATCATCCTTGAGATGTTTCTACAACTTGATTGGAGTCCACCTGTGGTAAATTCAACTGATTGGATTGGAAAGGCACACACCTGTCTACATGAGGTCCCACAGTTGACAGTGCACATCAGAGCAAAAAACAAGCCATGAGGTCAAAGGAACCGCCGTAAAGCTCCAAGAAAAGATTGTATCGAGGCACAGATCTGGGGAATGGTACCAAAAAATTTCTCCAGCATTGAAAGGTCCCCAAGAACACAGTGGCCTCCATCATTCTTAAATGGAAGAAGTTTGGCACCACCACGACTCTTCCTAGAGCTGTCTGCCCGGCCAAACTGAGCAATCGGGGGAGAAGGGCCTTGGTCAGGGAGGTGACCAAGAACCCGATGGTCACTCTGACAGAGCTCCAGATTTTCTCTGTGGAGATGGGAGAACCTTCCAGAAGGACAACCATCTCTGCAGCACTCCACCAATCAGGTCTTTATGGTAGAGTGGCCAGACGGAAGCCACTCCTCAGTAAAAAGCACATGACAGCCCACTTGGAGTTTGCCAAAAGGTCCCTAAAGACTCTCAGACCATGAGAAACAAGATTCTCTGTTCTGATGAAACCAATATTGAACTCTTTAGCCTGAATGCCAAGCGTCACATCTGGACGAAACCTGGCACCATCCCTCATGTTGTGGGGATATACAGTCGTGGCCAAAAGTTTTGAGAATGACACATATATTCATTTCCACAAAGTTTGCTGCTTCAGTGTCTTTAGATATTTCTGTCAGATCTTACTATGGAATACTGAAGTATAATTACAAGCATTTCATAAGTGTCAAAGGCTTTTATTTGTCACGCCCTGACCATAGAGAGCTGTTTATTCTCTATGTTGGTTAGGTCGGGGTGTGATTTAAGGGTGGGTTATCTAGGGGAATTGTATGTCTATGTTGGCCTGGTGTGGTTCCCAATCAGAGGCAGCTGTTTATCGTTTTCTCTGATTGGGGATCATATTTAGGTAGCCATTTCCCCATTGTGCTTTGTGGGATCTTGTCTAGCTATAGTTGCCTGTGAGCACTACTCTGAGCTACACGTTTCGTTTGTTCGCTTTATTGTTTTTGTTCTTTTAGTTTCTCTTCCAAAATAAAGGATAGAAACATACCACGCTGCATCTTGGTCCACTCCTTATAACGATCGTGACATTATTGACAATTACATGAAGTTGATGCAAAGAGTCAATATTTGCAGTGTTGACCCTTCTTTTCAAGACCTCTGCAATACGCCCTGGCATGCTGTCAATTAACTTCTGGGCCACATCCTGACTGATGGCAGCCCATTCTTGCATAATCAATGCTTGGAGTTTGTCAGAATTTGTGAGTTTTTGTTTGTCCACCTGCCTCTTGAGGATTGACCACAAGTTCTCAATGGGATTAAGGTCTGGGGAGTTTCCTGGCCATGGACCCAAAATATTGATGTTTTGTTCCCCGAGCCACTTAGTTATCACTTTTGCCTTATGGCAAGGTGCTCCATCATGCTGGAAAAGGCATTGTTCGTCACCAAACTGTTCCTGAATGGTTGGGAGAAGTTGCTCTCTGAGGATGTGTTGGTACCATTCTTTATTCATGGATGTGTTCTTAGGCAAAACTGTGAGTGAGCCCACTCCCTTGGCTGAGAAGCAACCCCACACATGAATGGTCTCAGGATGCTTTACTGTTGGCATGACACAGGACTGATGGTAGCGCTCACCTTGTCTTCTCCGGACAAGCTTTTTTTCCGGATGCACCAAACAATCGGAAAGGGGATTCATCAGAGAAAATGACTTTACCCCAGTCCTCAGAAGTCCAATCCCTGTACCGTTTGCAGAATATCAGTCTGTCCCTGATGTTTTTCCTGGAGAGAAGTGGCTTCTTTGTTGCCCTTCTTGACACCAGGCCATCCTCCAAAAGTCTTCGCCTCACTGTGCTTGCAGATGCACTCACACCTGCCTGCTGCCATTCCTGAGCAAGCTGTGTAATGGTGGTGCCCCGATCCCGCAGCTGAATCAACTTTAGGAGACGGTCCTGGCGCTTGCTGGACTTTCTTGGGCACCCTGAAGCCTTCTTCACAACAATTGAACCGCTCTCCTTGAAGTTCTTGATGATCCGATAAATGGTTGATTTAGGTGCAATCTTACTGGCAGCAATATCCTTGCCTGTGAAGCCCTTTTTGTGCAAAGCAATGATGACGGCACGTGTTTCCTTGCAGGTAACCATGGTTGACAGAGGAAGAACAATGATTCCAAGCACCACCCTCCTTTTGAAGCTTCCAGTCTGTTATTCGAACTCAATCAGCATGACAGAGTGATCTCCAGCCTTGTCCTCGTCAACACTCACACACACCTGTGTTAACGAGAGAATCACTGACATGTCAGCTGGTCCTTTTGTGGCAGGGCTGAAATGCAGTGGATTTTTTTGGGGGGGGGATTCAGTTCATTTGCATGGCAAAGAGGGACTTTGCAATTAATTGCAATTCATTCGATCACTTTTCATAACATTCTGGAGTATATGCAAATTGCCATTATACAAACTGAGGCAGCAGACTTTGTGAAAATTAATATTTGTGTCATTCTCAACTTTTGGCCACGTCTTTATTTCAGCAGCAGGGACTGGGAGACTAGTCAGGATCGAGGGAAAGATGAAGGGAGCAAAGTACAGAGAGATCCTTGATGAAAACCTGCTCCAGAGCGCTCAGGACCTCAGAACGGGGCGAAGGTTTACCTTCCAACAGGACAACAACCCTTACACAGCACACAGCCAAGACGACGCAGGTGTGGCTTCGTGACAACTCTCTGAATGAACTTGCGTGGCCCAGCTAGAGCCCGGACTCGAAATCGATCGAACATCTCTGTAGAGACCTGAAAATGTAGAGACCCCATCCAACCTGGCAGAGCTTGAGGGGATCTGCAGGGAAGAATGGGAGAAACTCCCCAAATACAGGTGTGCCAAGCATGTAGCGTCATACCCAAGAAGACAAGGCTGTAATCGCTGCCAAATGTGTTTCAACAAAGTACTGAGTATAGGGTCTGAATACTTATGTAAATGTGATATTCAGTTGTTTATTTTGTATACATTTGCAAAAATTTCTAAAAACTTGTTTTTGCTTTGTTATTATGGGGTATTGTGGGTAGATTGATGAGGGGAAAAAACAATTTAATACATTTTAGAATAAGACTGTAACAAAACAAAAGGTGGAAAAAGTCTAAACTTTCTAAATGCACTGTATACTAACTGAAGCACTACAACAATTGTGTACCACTGCTTGCCTGATTTGACCTATGCTTACCTCATAGCTAGGGTCAGGTTTAGGAACAGTAACTTTTGAAACTGTGAAATGTAGAATTGGGGATGGTGCAGGGGCAGCATCCACGTGGGCGATAGTAGTTTCTGTACTTCTTCGTATCTAAAGTAACCAACAGAGTGTGATAGAGTGAGGACAATAAACTCAATGCAGAAATTAGAATAACAAGCAGGACATTGAATATAACGTTATCGGAGAAAACTTGGCAATAAGCATCTTTTCATAATAAAAAGATAGCAAACCTGGGTTACATGAATACTCTGGTCATCAGCTGTTGTTTGAATTGCCATTGGTGGTATCATTGGTATATGCACAGCCTCAGTTTTCACTGTGACTTGTTGCTCAGTGGTAGACAGCATTGACTGCTGTTTTAAATCAGATTCACAAGTTTCCTCTCCAGCATGACCCTTCTCTCCATGCATAGGCTTCCGAACACGTGCTTGGTCAACAGCAGCAACAACTGTAGCCTTTGCCTCCGCTTTTTTCCCACCCTCAACCTTTGAGACAACAAGCAATCAATGTCATCTAGCACATAGATAGCATACACATCATCCATGGCAGCAGTCACTTCAACAGCAAACAGATTCACATTCTGATTACAAACACTCTGGACAAACTCCACACCCCTGTATATAAAACAAGTCTTGATGTGCATTACCTGGTAATAACATGTCATCGTTAAAGCATGGAATCATGTTAGTTTGAGTAGGTTGTGTAATGTTGAAAATGAATCATGCAGGTGCACAATAGAATTACCAAGGATCTGCTCAACGGACTTGTGTGCACTCGGACACGTGCTAAACAAATTTGAGACTGAATTTTCCTTTTCTAATAGGTATGTTCAAAATACGTACCTAAATCACTGCCTTAAGTGCAGAGAAAATGAGTTCATGCAGTGACTTCAATTTAAATAGTGCCAACATACTGTATAGTTGATGTGAGCGATTTGGGAAAGTGCTCAGAGGAGTAAACAAAACAATACAGTAAGTGCCATTTTTTAAGCTTCCTGCTCCTTGGTTGTCATCATACATGTGACAGTGGAGATTTCCATTTCTCTGTGCTGTACCACAGTGTCATCAGTGTGTGTCTCTAGCTGATTCAACAGCTATAGAGTCTGGCATGATCTATATTATGAACTGGCCAGTGGCAGGATAGTTATACAGTATATTAGGTGTATAAATAATGATAATATTAATAACACATATCAACATTAGAGGAGAGCTTAACAACACACCAAAGGGAATGTGAAAAATAAACCAGAAGGAATGTTACAAAATCACAGATGGTTGTGAGGTCAAATATGTGGGTATGGGGAAATGACACCAATTTAAAATGGAAAACTGTCTATGTTTATCAGGGATAATGTTGTTAAGCGTGAGTGGGGTCTACCGATGTGGGGTGTGGTGACAGAAGAAAGGGAAATAAATAAATAATGGAAGTGAAGGGAAGGACGACAGGGTTGTACTTTTTAATGAATGAACTACCTGTTCCCTTGTTGTGGACATTAACACCACAGTAGAAGAGGAGCTAAAGGTGCTGTGTCTCTGTACCGGGCTGCACCACCGGCACCGGCTCTGGAACCGGCTCTGGTGTAAAACCAGCAGACTTGCGGCTGGGAGCTTGGTCCACAGCTGCTACCACAGTAGCTACAGCAATGCTTTTATCATCCACCTCATGCTGTGCCTCCTAGCATACATTAGTACCGTTAGGATCCAATCAAAGTCATTATCAGTTTTATTGATAATAGCTGCATACATACATGTCACTATCATCTTATTGATAATAGATGCAATCTTAAATAGCTACAATCATCACATATTTAGAGGGCTGAGGCATTACTTTCTAAATTCAGACAACTGAGCCTAAGTCATGTTAGATCCAAAAATACATCCAGGAAGTCAAATATTCATTGTACAGGATATTTGAACTGATTTAGGCCCGTTTCCTCAAAAAGAAAGCTAATCAGCTAATGAAAGCCTTTCACAATCTTACCTTATGAACGCTCATGCACATACACCCAACAGCCTCAAGATGTCTCTGCCACAGAGAGAGTTGAGAGAGCGGCTCCTATGAAATAGGAATTTCCTTACCTCTTTCACAGCGACACCAGATACAGCGGCACCAGTCGTTTGCGATCCATAAGAGCCCTCCCAGTGCTGATCCATGTGAACATGGGTGGCAGACATGGAAGCCTGGGCATGGGTGGCACTAGAAGTCATGCTGCTGGAATAGCTGCTGGAACCTTCCACCAAGTCTCCCTGCTTCCATGGCGGGGGGACATCAGGACCATGGGCTACCTTTTTGCGTGTGGTCAGTGGGGATTTAACTGGTCTGATTGGTGACACAGACAGTCTTGATGAGGGGGATACAAGCCTGTGTTAAACAAAGAGAGAGAAAATATCAAAACATTTAAAAATGTATATTATTTGTATATTACCAAAATTGTGTTTTGTAGTGTTAATAGACAAATAAGTAAGTAATATGTTTATTATGTAATTACTGTTTTATAAGGTAATTTCTAGGGAGCCTAAATACCTAGTCATTTCTGTATGATAAAATAACATGATACCCATGGTCTTATTCCCTATGGAGATTGAGGTAAACTACCTGTCTGTTGCATTCAATGAAACACTTTATTTTATGTAGGATTGATATAAAGTGTTTTACCTAAAAGGGGCCGGAGTGGGCACCTTGACATGTCTCACAGGTGATGGTGACTGATGACGTCCGCCTGCAACTCTGGCTGCAAGAGATGGTGGTGTTAGGGACTTGGAGGTTGAGGTTGGCTTTGGAGGCACACGTGGTGGGGTCATGTGTGCTTGGTGGCTCACTACACCACCTTCAACACGCATTTGCATGGATGAGGATGAGGATTCAAAATGAGCCTCCATACTCTGAAAATAAAACAACATAAAAGGTTAGTGTTTTATCTGACTGATAGATAGCGTCAACAGACAGAGATAAAAATGTGATGTCTATTCATGTCTATTTACCCTTGTCTCAACTCTGGTCTGAGAGGAGGCTGACACAACAGTTTTGGACTTCTTGGCAGGCACAGCTTCTTCCCCTAGACAGAAACAAATATAAAGATGAATTTTGCATCAAATTATTGAACATGATGACAACAAGTTGTAAATCAAATTCAGTTTAGGCTACATGTCAATATGGAATTCACTGCCCATGGGCCCTTTGAGCCATTCACAGTTTCCATTCAGTTTCAACAGTTTCCAACAGTTGATATTTGTATCATAATGACTGCCAGGGTTAGGAACCGTGTGAGGAGACTACATAAGCCATTTCATATGGAACAACCATTTCAGTAACAGGTAAAACCCCCAAAAAATAACAATTATAGTATTGGTTTAGAAAAATGTATGTTATTTATCTTTGTGTAGCATGAGATGTATCAATCACTCAATATGCATGCAAATACACAGGTATTAAAAACAATTCCAAAAAATATACATTCGGTAGAGCATGCTGGGGAAAAAGATAACTTAAAAAATAGAGTTGATGTGACTTCTCATTTAGTTTTGAGTCTGTACCACATAAACATTTTAAGTAATAATGACTGAGTTCAACTCACTAGAAGTATTTGAGTTAAAAATGCCTTACAGTGTAGGTAGTCACCTCTCTAGGCTAGATTAATTATATTTTCTGTCCAAAAAACAGCAAGGAAATGCACAATTAAATAATTGAAACAGGAATTATCTTGTAACCCAGAGAAGGCTGTTACAATGGCGGATTTCCAAAAGCCCAAAGCACGCTAAAATGTGTCGCAGGCGATATGGTTGGAGCACGGCAAATTTAAGGACAGAACATGTTGCCCATAATCACACACCACAAATCAACTGGATCAACTTTATCTCACCTTGAACCAGCAGTTCAGCAGTGGAGGTAGCCCGTCCACTGCTGTTTGAAGCATTTACAGAGTAAGTTCCAGAATCCTCTGGGAAGGTTTCGGCAATCAACAAACTGTAAAGGTCTCCTTCTTGAACAATCTGAAAGTCAGCAGAGCTCTGTATCTCAGCTCCCTCTCTGTAGAACTTTACCACAGGTGTAGGGATTCCTGCAACTCGAACATCCAGTCTCACTTGGCTTCCTTGTCTCACGGTCATACTCTGAAGTTTCTGAATAAAGTTGGGCTGCGCGGTCTCCTCTGTAATAATAAATTAAAATGGAAAAATAAGTTTTAAAAAATGTGACTTTTTTTTGTTTTTTTAAGTGGTGGAAGTGAGCAGCACCACAGATGTCCATTGGCTAGGGTAGACCGGGGGCAAATACAACTGGTGGAGACCAGGGGAAATTGTAACACTATTTGTCTTAATTTTAATTCGGCCTACCCAGAGACCACGTATACCAGTCACTTTTTAAATAGGAAACTTACATCTATCTACGTATCATTCACCATGTAGGGTAAAGGTCTCTACGGAAGATGTTTGGATCGCAATATAGATTTTAATCCAAATTGTCCGACGTTACATTTGCTCCTAAGCCCGGTCCAGTGGTAGCAGTAGACAAGGAGGTCAATTATAACACCTACTGTATTGTTTTACTTTAAAGGTGATTGAACATACATTTGCTTTGTGTAAAATAGTAAGTGGCAAACAACAGTTTCCCGATTCAATATTGGTTCTCATTATTGGATGTGTAAAATGTAAACAACATGGCAGCTACCACTCTCATCATTACAAATGAGTGCTGATAATTGAACAATTCTGTAAAGTAGCGAGCAATGAAGGCCTACAGTACTGGTGGTCAGTCACTTCAATTGGACAGGCTGCTTTTAAGAGCTTTATTCATAATGAATACTATGCTATCTTTGGCTGCCCTTCATGTTTGCAGCCATGATTACTCTTAGTATGATGCAGGACACTGTCTAAAACTGCAAGCCAAAGCATTGGCTAGCTAGAACAACCTCAAACAATACCACTGTTTTATCAAGTGGCCCAAGCAAGAGGCCCTGAAAGACCCCTGAGTTTGCAGAAGATTAGACACAAACGTTCAATGTTTTACCTGAGTGCAGTAACCATTAGGAGAAACCACAGTGCATATGCTGGCAAAAAAAATAACATAACATAATACTCTGGTTCTCTCACCTGTAACAAAAAGTTCAGCGGTGCTAGTGGCTTGTCCAGCACCATTGGTGGCTCTCACAGAAAATCTTCCACTGTGTGCGGCTGTCACAGCAGGGATCATCAGAACAGCGCGGCCATCGCTGAACGAGATCTGTGCGCCGGGCAGAGCGGCAGCGGAAAGAACCTGGCCATCACGGAACCAGCTCACCTCAGGAACTGGATTACCTTTAGATCAAGTCAACATTCTAGTCAGCACTGAGCAGAGATGATGATGGTGATGAATTTGGTGATGATTTCGAACAAGCAGTTACAATTCAGAGGAAAGCTGAGACATTTTCTCTCAGGAACTACAAAAGGCCTGCAATATCACATAGGGCCGGCTTCCCAGGCACAGATTAAGCCTAGTCCAGAACTCAAAAGCATTTTCAATGGTGATTCTCCATTGAAAGAGCTTTTTACTAAAGGTCTAGGCTTAATCTGTGTCTGGGAATCCAATTCATTAATAGGGTACTTATTACTTGTTTAAAAACTTCAGAAAATGTTGCTGTGCAAAGGCTTTATATCTGCGGTTTTACATCAATGATTCAACATATTCAGACCTACTCATTCAAGGGTTTTCCTTTATTTTTCTTATTTTCTAATGCCAAGAGTGTGCAAAGCTGTCATCAAGGCAAAGGGTGGCTACTTTGAAGAATCTCAAATATATTTGGATTTGTTTAACACTTTTTAGGTTACTACATGATTCCATATCTGTTATTTCATAGTTTTGATGTCTTCACTATTATTCTAGAATGTAGAAAATAGTAAAAATAAATAAAAACCCATGAACGAGTAGGCGTGTCCAAACTTTTGACTAGGTACTGTATGTTTGGACATTCAGCTATATCCATGAGGTATAGTTGAAGAACATAAGAGATCTCCTTACCACTAACTTGAGCCTCAAACGTTGCAGCACTACCCTCTAGTGCCACACCGCTTTGCAGAGGCTGTGTAAATGTTGGTGCCTGTGTTGACATTGTGGATGGCACCCTAAGAGACACAACAAAGCACATCACCAAATCACTCACACACCATAAATCTATTTTATCAATCTTTTACAATAGTTGAATGGTAAAATCCCTGAACAAAGCACACATATACATTTAAACTTAGCCACTAAGGGCAGGTTTCCCAGACACAGACTAAGCCTAATCCATGACTAAAAAGCATTGTCAATGGAGATTCTCCATCGAAAGGGCTTTGATTCCAGTACTAGGTTTAATCAGAATAATCTATCTTTCTTTGACATCTTTTACAGTAGTTTTATAGCAAATACATTTGAACTCTACATTTGAACTCAATTCTTAGTTTATTTGAGTATTACGTCACTTGTGTCACATCACCAAACCAATGAAGACGAGTCTACCTTTCTTTTACATCTTTTACATATGCAAAGAAAACCTATACATCAAATGAACCCAGCATGTATTATTAGCCAATGAGTGTCTAATCACTTGTGTCATATCCAGCACCTGGCTTACTGTCACTTGAGCTATCAGAGGATCCATGAGATCTGGGTGTTAGGCCAAACACCAGGGCCACAGCTCCGTGTGACAGCTCACAGACCAGACAGTAACAAGCTAGCTACCACTCAGGAGATCTGTGCTTCACACACACACTTAAATAACAGATGGCCAACTGGCCTTACATCAATGTTTAATGATTTCCAGTTAAATTAATGTTGATATATTTAAAGTTAAGGTAATACATTACATTACAGTGTATTACTGTGCAAGTATTCCTGTAAGTACAGTGTAACAAGTACTGTAATTACTCAATGTTACACTGTATGTACACTGTACTAAGGGTAAGGCAAGTGTTACTCAATGTAACTAATAGGTGTGTAATAGATTATTTATAACTCAAACTGAACAGAACATATCCCTTGACGTCAGCTGTTAGGCCTATAGTTACACTAGGCCTATACAACACCTTGACTGGGCCTATGTTTAAGTCCTAAAATGTCTGCTATTGCCATTCCAGTTCCAGATACAACATAATCCACCAAGTCAACTTTAAATAGCAGCTGGATAACATATCAACATGAGGTTTTGGAATCAAAGTATTAATAAACCAGTCATGAATTTAAAGACTATGTGTCATTTCCAACAATGTACAAAACACTGCAAATTTAAAGCTTAATATTTTAAGAACTTGTTTAGGCCTATAGATAGAACAGCTTAAACTTAGTAGTAGAATCAATAATTTATTGACATACATTATTCAACCCAAAAATATGAGCCATTAAACACTATAGTATCACATTACATTTCATCCTTAGATACAACGCACATTAAATATAGATTCCTTAGGCCTTTACATTTTTTTATTTAACCTTTACTTAACTAGGCACGTCAGTTAAGAACACATTATTATTTTCAATGACAGCCAAACCCGGACGACGCTGGTCCCTATGGGACTCCCAATCACGGCCGGATGGGATTCAAACCAGGTACTGCATTGACGTCTCTTGCACTGAGATGCATTATCTTAGATTACAGCTCCACTTGGGAGCCTTAATGAAACACAATATCACAACTTCCATAGAATGGAACATCAATGAAGCTAGCAGAGAACAGTTATTCTTCATCCGGATATACAGAATATCACTTCAGAAAGTATAACTTTGAAAAACTTCACGTTGAGAAACCTCCACAGTTCTTTTATTGATCTCAATTGCAGGAAATATCATTAAACAATGGCCACAGTATATACTGTTCAGAAAGTATACATTGGCGCAACAATTAAGTAAGGCATTGCCTTAACAATCAATTATAGCCTTCATCACATCGATAATATTGTATGAAAACTATCCAAAACTGTAAACTTTTGATGAGCCATGTAACACAAATTGGAACGCTCTAAAAATACTCGGTACCAGGCTTGATTGACAGTCACCATGTGGCACATAACTGTAGGTGCAACTGATAGCCCTGCTGCTGATTCCCTTAAAAAGACATTGCTCCGCAGCTGGGACACCACTTTAACGCTTATACGGGCTATTCTGGGAGCTTCTCAAATTATTGCACCATATAGAAAAAACCTTGAAAAGGTATGTATTTAAAATAAAACATTCTTAATGTTAAATGATTCCCATAATATATTTTGAGACACGTGTCTCCAATTAGGTGGAAATCACCAATTGTCACATTATTCTTTGGGAATTAGTATATACAGATAACACAATATTAATTGACAAGCACTGCGTTTGTATAGGTCAAGGTTTAATGAACTACAATGACTTACTTGTATCCACAAGAGTGCCTGGATTTGATTGGGGGAAGCCCAGGAGTTTTATCTCATCAGAAATCTCCTTATCCAGAAATGTTGTCAGAAAATCCAATGTGAGAACAGTTTAGCCTCAAAGAAACCCCAAAAAACAAAACCACACAGTGTAGCTGTGTAGTTTAGTTTTTTCCCCTTATGCAATCCCTACACCCGAGGCAAGGCTGGGAATGCTCCAACTGCTCAGAAGTGACAATATGGTTGTGTTACTTTTTATACCCCTGGGCAAATCAGCATCATCAGTGCATCCGCTCTCCTTATTGGTCTGCCACTCAGAGGGGCTGATGGGAGATGGGAAGCCATATTATGCAAGCTCACACCTGTCACTCACTTTACTTAACATTGTCCAGGCACTCTTGTCACTGCTTGGGTTCATCTGCCTTTCTTTTGACACAAAACGTTTAGCTTTGAATGACTGTCTTCTTGAATAAGGACAATCTTTCATATCCCCAAATGCTACCGTTATGTCAATTTCTGTTCTAAAATGTAAAAGTACCTGCTATTAATTTATTGACCAAATGGAAAGCGTGGCTTTGCTTGTCACTCAGATCCTGGGCTACCCCAATCACCTACGCAGCAAGACTGGAACAAATTATGCCATTAGAGGAACAGGGGCATTGTTTACATATGGCTGCTAAATACTTGTGGCAGCTATGTTAGTACGTGTACGTTTTCCTGTCTTTATATACAAAGATGTATAATAGTCTGTACAGCCTTATTCTAAAATTGATTAAATAAAAAAAATCCTCATCAAATCTACTCACAATACCCCATAACGACAAAGCAAAAACAGGTTTTTAGATATTGCAAATGTATTAAAAATAAAAAACATAAATACCTGGTTCAGATACGGGAAGGAGACGAATGGAAAACAGCCTTTAACACAGCTAGTAGGCACTATGGGTATCTGGTGATGCCATTTGGATTGACCAACGCTCCCACAGTGTTCCAGGCTCTGGTCAATGATGTGCTCCGTGACATGTTGAACAGATTCGTGTCCGTTTACCTTGACGACATCCTTGTCTTGTCCCGTTCGGTTCAGGAGCATGTCCTCACGTCCGACAAGTCCTGCAGCGCCTCCTGGAGAACCAGTTGTTTGTCAAGGCTGAGAAGTGTGAATTCCATCGTTCCACTATCTCCTTTCTGGGATACGTCATCACAGCGGGGAACATTCAAATGGATCCTGACAAGGTGAGAGCAGTGGTTGATTGGACTCAACCCATGTCCAGAGTGCAGCTGCAACATTTTCTGGGGTTTGCACATTTCTACCGCCGCTTCTTTCGGGACTACAGCACCCTGGCTTCCCCCCTCTTTGCTCTCACTTCTCCCAAGGTTCTGTTTAGGTGGTCCCCAGCTGCTTACCATGCGTTTTTGGATCTGAAGCATCGGTTCACCACAGCCCCCATCCACATCCAGCCGGACCTGTCCCGTCCGTTTGTGGTAGAGGTCAATGCTTCTGACGTTGGAGTTGGGGCCGTCCTGTCCCAGCGGTCTGCCCGGGACCAAAAGCTGCATCCCTGTGCCTTCCTGTCCGGTCAAAAGGAGGAGTGGAGGCACTGCCTTGACGGGGCGGAAACACTATTCTTGGTGTGGACCAACCATAAGAATATCTCCACACCGCCTAGCACCTCAACTCTAGGCAGGCCCATTGAGCTCTGTTATTCATACGATTTAATTTCGGTCCTCGGTCCTAGAGTGGCCTCATTCCTCTAAGCTAACCTGCCATCCTGGCTCCCGCCGAACCCTGGCCATCCTCCGACAACGCTTTTGGTGGCCCGCTATGGTTTCTGACGTCTCCACATTCATTGCCGCATGCACGGTGTGCTCAGAATAAGACTCTGCGGCAAGCTCCGGCTGACCTCCAACAACTCCCTGTTCCTCATCGCCCCTGGTCCCATTTATCGCTGGACTTTGTCACTGGTCTCCCTCCATCTGATGGCAACACCACCATCCTTACAGTGGTGGATAGGTTTTCTATAGCCACCCATTTCATACCCCTCCAAAAGTTACCTTCAGCCAAGGAGACAGCCCAGCTCATGGTGCAGCACGTCATCCGAATCCATGGACTTCCTGTCGACATAGTCTCTGATCGTGGTCCTCAGTTCTCGTCCCGATTCTGGAAGGCGTTCTGCACCCTCATTGGGTCGTCGGCCAGCCTGTCCTCCGGGTATCATCCTCAATCCAATGGCCAGTCGGAGCGTGTCAATCAGGACCTGGAGATGACTCTTCGGTGCCTTGTTTCAGCCAACCTCACCACCTGGAGCCAACAACTTGTGTGGGTGGAGTACGCTCGGAACACCCTTCCCTGCTCGGCCACTGGGCTCTCGCCCTTTGAGTGCTCCGTTTGTTATCAGCCCCAACTCTTCCCTGAGCAAGAGGAATAGGTCAACATACACTCTGCCCCGATGTTTGTCCGCTGCTGTCGGCGTACATGGAAGAGAGCCACCGGAAATCGGCTCCCCGCTCTCGTCTCGGGCAGAGGGTATGGCTGTCTAGGTGGGATCTGCCCCTCCGGGTGGAGTCTCATAAACCTTTCCCCCGTTTTATTGGTCCATTCCCCATTTCTAAAGCCCTTAGCCCCTCTGCTGTTAGTCTTCTGTTGCACCGTACCATCCGTATACATCCTACTTTTCATGTGTCTAGGATTATACCTTTGTCTCATAGCCCTTTGTCTCCTGTTTCCTGGCCCACCTCCACTCCCCATCTTATCGACCGCCATCCGACGTCCACGGTGAGATGCCTCATGAGTGTTTGACCTCGGGGCAGGGGTTTCCAGTACCTGGTTGACTGGGAGGGTTATGCCCCGGAGGACAGGTGCTGGGTCCCGCTAGGAACATCCTGGACCCG
This sequence comes from Salvelinus namaycush, assembly GCF_016432855.1. NCBI lineage: Eukaryota > Metazoa > Chordata > Actinopteri > Salmoniformes > Salmonidae > Salvelinus > Salvelinus namaycush. The sequence continues at coordinate 17,691,177 of NC_052325.1, read as the reverse complement.
CCGGCACCCCGGTCAACCAGGTATGTGCTCAGGTAGGACAGCAGGTGGCGTCCCTAGAGGGGGTGGTATTGTCACGCCCTGATCTGTTTCACCTGACTTGTGCTTGTCTCCACCCCCAAAGAGGTCTCCCATTTGTCCCCATTGTCCCCTGTGTACACAGTTTATAAATCATGTCAGAACAAAAACCAAGCCATGGGGTCAAAGGAATTGTCCGTAGAGCTCCGAGACAGGATTTTGTCGAGGAACAGAAATGTCTGCAGTATTGAAGGTCCCCAAGAACACAGTGGCCTCCATCATTCTTAATTGGAAGAAGTTTGGAACCACCAAGACTTCCTAAAGCTGTCCACCAAACTGAGCAATCAGGGGAGAAGGGCCTTGGTCAGGAAGGTGACCAAGAACCTGATGGTCACTCTGACAGAGCTCCAGAGTTCCTCTGTGGAGATGGGAGAACCTTCGAGAAGGACAACCATCTCTGCAGCACTCCACCAATCAGGCCTTTATGGTGGAGTGGCCAGACGGAAGCCACTCCTCAGTAAAATGACAGACCGCTTGGAGTTTGCCAAAAGGCACCTAAAGGACTCTCAGACTATGAGTAACAAGATTCTCTGGCCTGAATGCCAAGCGTCACGTCAGGAGGAAACCTGGCTCTATCCCTATGGTGAAGCATGGTGGTGGTAGCATCATGCTGTGGGGATGTTTTTCAGCTGCAGGGACTGGGAGACTAGTCAGGATCGAGGGAAAGATGAACGGAGCAAAGTAGAGAGATCCTTGATGAAAACCTGCCAACAGGACAACGACCCTAAGCACACAGCCAAGAGAACGCAGGAGCGGCTTCGGGACAAGTCTCTGAATGTACTTGAGTGGTCCAGCCAGAGCCCGGACTTGAATCTGATCAAACATTTCTGTACAGACCTGAAAATAGCTGTGCAGCAACACTCCCCTGTCAACCTTTTAGAGCTTGAGAGGATCTGCAGAGAAGAATGGGATAAACTCCCCAAATACCAGTGTGCCAAGCTTGTAGAGTCATACCCAAGAAGTCTTGAGGCTGTAATCGCTGCCAAAGGCGTTTCAACAAAGTACTGAGTAAAGGGTCTGAATACATATAAATGTAATATTTCCGTTTAATTTTTGATACATTTGCAAAGAATTCTAAAAAACAGTTTTTGCTTTTGTCATTATGGGACTGATGAGAGAAAAAACAACTATTTAAATACATTTTAGAATAAGTCTGTAACGTAACAAAATGTGGAAAAAGTCAAGGGGTCTGAATACTTTCCAAATGCACAGGCTCCCGAGTGGCGCAGCGGTCAAAGGCACTGCATCTCAGTGCTTGAGGGGGCACTACAGACACCCTGGTTCGATTCCCATAGAGCGGGAGTCCCATAGGGCGGCGCACAATTGGCCACGCATTGTCCAGGTTTAGCTGGGGTAGGCCGTCATTGTAAATGAGAATGTGTTCTTAACTGACTTGCCCAGTTAAATAAAAAATACACAGATGTATGATCTTAATTTGAGTCAGTTTGCTATAACAGGAAATGTGAAATATAATTCAATTCAACATTTTGTGAGGGTTGATACATTTTTTTCATAAGGGAAAATCAACAAACTTCAGAAGCCTTTTTAAACCTCAAATACACCACAAGTTTTACATGTCCTGCATTGAAGGAAAGGTCTCCTGCAACATGGTGACATTTTTGTTTGTATATATTATCAAAATGCTCACTCACAGAATGTTTTTCAAAACGTAAAAATGAAATTGACAGTACTCCAAAAGATAATCTTCAATAATTCATTCAGATATTGGACAATACATCAGAACAGTATTCACAAAAATACTTTAATTGCAAACAAAGGGACTACATGCAATAGGCAAATTGCCACAAAATGTACACACGTGTATACTGTGAAACTCCAATAAATACATAATTTATTTATTCAAGTCCACAAACTCCCTATTTTCCCTCCTGCCCCTCGACTTTTTATGTTGTTAATTTGTTGAGGATGCATGTACAGTTTTCCCATCTGGATCTTCAGTGTGTTGATCATGATGACTGCCTGGGCTTTGAAACACTTTGGCTTGGCTCTGCGGGGGAATACAGATAACTGTGTAAATTGAGATGTCACATTTATTGATAGTTTAGGGGTCATACATCCCAGAATCAAATCTATGGACAGTTACATGTTACAAAATGTCATTATTTAACTTATGTGTATATCTGTTTTATGGTTGTTACTGTTTTTAATGTTGAACCCTGACTGCACTACAAATTTCTCAATTTAAAGAAAGATATTGATTGATTGATGAATGTGGGTAACACTTTGATGAGTACCTACATAAGGACATTCTAACACATAAAAAACCCATACATAAGACATCCATGTGTCACAGTAATGACACTAATTTGAATTCTCAATTGTAGAGGATGTCTTGGTAATTTCCTGTATTACTACGTGATGAGAGAGCAAACCACACACAAGTCAGAATTATATTATAAAGTCCATCTTTAATTATTTGAGCTTCACCATAGCCCTTTTGACTCTCAGATCAATTCAGTGTCTATAACTGAATTCTCTGAGAGTCAAAAGGGCTATGGTGAAGCTCAAATAATTAAAGATGGACTTTATAATATAACTCTGACTTGTGTGTGGTTTGCTCTCTCATCACATAGTAATACAGGAAATTACCACGACAATGATGAAAAATAAAATTGAAAATAAAAAAGGATTTACCAGTGACCAACTCGTCTGCAGAACAGCAGACTTCTCCCTCTTCCTATTTGGCATCTCACACATACTTCCCAGAGTCTGACACAATAGCACTCTTCTTTACAATGACATGAGTATCACGTTGGCTTTGAATCTGCAAACGAGACAAACATGTAACTGTTATTTTAATCTATTTAGAATCTTGTACCACCCTGCTTTCTTCACAAGCTATAGTGGCAACTTAAAATATCTCAAATAAAAATGTATCACCTAATTATAGGCAATTTAAAGTATTATTAGACAACTCACCCTGCTTTCTCCACAAGCTACAATGACACACTTCAGGAAGGGATCTTCTCCCACCAGGAGATGCTTATCTTCTGGCTTTGAAAGGAACTGAGGAGTAGATCCACAGACTGGGGGAGACCAAGTTACACTATTTTCTATCGCATTGTTTGATTCGTTCCATTAGGTTCAGGAGGATGTATTCATCAAATTAGATGAGCTTGTGCATAATATTTGAAAATCCAGGGGCACAACGTTGGTTTTAGAAGTGAGGGGTACATAACTTTATATAGATTTTTAATCCAGTCGGATAAACACTCCAAACAGCCTACCCGACGCTCGGAGGCGTCCCCATGGTCCTAAAGCACACCGTTGCCTTGTTTTGTATCACAGGGGGGGACAAAAATGCAATTTCAGAATGTGGGTCCCCAGTGAAAGTTGCACCCCTGTGAAAATCACAAGTTGGTATGTAAGGTGAAAGAAACAGTCTACCAATGGAGACAAATGTGTACAATTATAAAATATAAAGCAATTTATTCATCAGAACAAACTGCTTTTCTTCTCAAATGTTATGTGATATTATCAAGAATAGCCCATGGCTTGTCTATCTGTTGCAGATAAAGGCCAATCTTAAGCCTGTATCTGCAATATTTCAGCCTTCTACCACAGGAGGGGAGCCAGCCTTATCATCAATGTGTGAGGAGTGAAGTAGTTAGTGGAGTAGAAAGGTGGATTAGAGTGAAGAGGTGTAACCTGCGGAACCACAATTTGACATGAGAGATTGTGTTACCACACAACAAACAGTACAACAGCAGAGCAGTCAACCTTAAATGCAGTCCATACAACTTCCAGGTATTTCAATGAAGGAAATGTTCCCCTTTGATTTGAAAGATTATGATTTATAACTACCACATTAGTCCTACCTTGTCATAACAAAACAAAACTCAATTGTTTAGCCCGTTTTTGTCATAAACCAGGTTTCCATCCAACCTTTTAAATGCGAGTAAAGTACGTCTGATTTTAAAAAATACGCTAGGCAAGGTGGGATCATTTTGTGTCTAAAATTAATTATGCAACAAATGGCATTGGAAACGCTTTCATGTGCAAATATTGATATAATAACCATCATATCGAAGTAAACTTGGAGACACGCGATGACATGTTGTGTTGTCCTCCCAGTATGACTCGGGAAAGCATGCAGTTTATTAGGCTAGAGATTAAATAAATTATGATGAACTTCATAGGGTGGTGAAAGTGAAAAGTCATGAACTTGATGCTCCTTTCTAATAAATATTAAGGGTCTTATTCTGGTGACATGATCATGCCATTTGATAAATACAAATGTCCATAATAATCCTATCATGTACACTACCGTTAAAAACTTTGGGGTCACTTTGAAATTTCCTTGTTTTTCAAAGAAAAGCTCATTTTTTTGTCCATTTAAAATAACATCAAATTGATCAGAAATACAGTGTAGACATTGTTAATGTTGTAAATGACTATTGTAGCTGGAAACGGCAGATTTTTTATGGAGTATCTACATAGGCATAGATAGGCCCATTATCAGCAACCATCACTCCTGTGTTCCAATGGCACGTTGTATTAGCCAATCCAAGTTTATCATTTTAAAAAGGCTAACTGATCATAGTACCCGCAAAACACCAGTCTCAACGTCAACAGTGAAGAGGCGACTCCGGGATGCTGGCCTTCTAGGCAGTTCCTCTGTCCAGTGTCTGTGTTCTTTTGTCCATTTGAATCTTTTCTTTTTATTGGCCAATCTGAGATATGGCTTTTTCTTTGCAACTCTGCCTAGAAGGCCAGCGTCGCCTCTTCACTGTTGACGTTGAGACTGGTGTTTTGCGGGTACTATTTAATGAAGCCAGTTGAGGACTTGTGAGGCGTCTGTTTCTCAAACTAGACATCTAATGTACTTATCCTCTTGCTCAGTTGTGCACCAGGGCCTCCCACTCCTCTTTCTATTCTGGTTAGAGACAGTTTGCGCTGTTCTGTGAAGGGAGTAGTACACAGCATTGTATGAGATCTTCAGTCTCTTGGCCTTTTCTCGCATGGAATAGCCTTCATTTCTCAGAACAAGAATAGACTAACGAGTTTCAGAAGAAAGTGTTTTGTTTCTGGCCATTTTGAGCCTGTAATCGAACCCCAAAACGCTGATGCTCCAGATACTCAACTAGTCTAAAGGAGGCCAGTTTTATTGCTTCTTCAATCAGGACAACAGTTTTCAGCTGTGCTAACATAATTGCAAAAGGGTTTTATAATGATCAATTAGCCTTTTAAAATGATAATCTTGGATTAGCTAACACAACGTGCCATTGGAACACAGGAGTGATGGTTGCTCATAATGGGCCTCTGTACGCCTATGTAGCTATTCCATAAAAAAAAATCTGCCGTTTCCAGCTACAATAGTCATTTACAACATTAACAATGTCTACACTGTATTTCTGATCAATTTGATGTTATTTTAAATGGACAAAACTGTGCTTTTCTTTCAAAAACAAGGACATTTCTAAGTGACCCCAAACTTTTGAACAGTACTGTAGGCTAAACACGCACTGTATCTGTGAGCTTTTGGCTAAGATGCACGTGCCAATACCAGAGTGGGCACATTCGCTATATAACGCTATATATATTTTTGTGACAAAATCATCAGTAGAGTTGAAAATGCGATGCAAACCCAATTAACTAGTTTTATTTATCCGGTACATGGGGTTTTTAACTGCAAAAATATATAATTCTGTACACTACTTCATTACGCACAGCCTTTTATCCACCAGTCAATTTGATGGAAACACATCTCTGGTCTGAAAATGCACATATTGTTTTAATGTAGATTTTAGAATATTTGCATGATGGAAACCTAGCTATAGTCAATTGGTAAATAAATTATGTAAATCTTCAAATAATTAAAAAGTAATATTTCCCTTAATTAAGTGTATTTTGATTTTAGAGTGGGGGGGGTGAAGTGATAAAGTGAAATACAAAAACAGCCAAAAATTATCTGATAGATCATTTTATAAATGTGCATCTTACATTACCATTAAACTGTAGAACCATACAACTGATCTAACAAGATGGTAGTAGAGGGAGCACAAACAATTCATGAAACTTTTGACTCGGAATCTGCATTACTTTATTTAAAATACATTTAATAAGGTCATTTGGCTGAAACAATTTACCATCTAATCTCCGAGCTTTGAAGTTTAGGATGGGCGTAATACAATAAAAGAGAAATTGGCTAAATTACTGATTTTAGCATTTTATTAGTAAATTAATACCTTGATTCTGTAATTGCAAACCATTTTAGTCATGGAGGCACAGACTCAATGCACTGACTTTCTAGACAAAAGTATACGAAGGAGATACCGACTTTAGTTGAGATATAAATTAATTGAGATAATACTTTTATGCAGAGATTAAATACAAATCTACAAAATAAATTAACCCGACATTCATACACACAGGTGGTTTTGGGTGTAATAGGGTGGTGGTGGTGTCCAGGTTTGGAGGTGACACTGCATGCATCCATACAGTTGAAGTTAGGGTTATCCAGTGTACTACTGTTCAAAGTCAACACTACTTCCCATTATAGTGAGAGTGGAAAAGGTACTGGCAGTAAAAAGCTTAATATATTTGTTTCTTTCTTCATAATAGCAGTAGGTACAGGAGATACAGGAGAAAACACAGAGTGACAAAACAAGTGTGCCAGTTCAGCTTGAGAAGAGGGCAGTTGGGATCGGGACATCTGTTGTTACCTGCATTCACCTGAAGGGCGGCGCTAGAGGACAGGGTGCCACTTGAGTTGACGGCCCGGCACACATAGAGACCTGCGTCGGCCTCAGTGACTTTCTGTATAAACAATGCATGTTTGCCTTCTTTTTGGGACAGTTCTATGTGCTCATCATTGGTCAATTTCTCTCCATTCTTGAACCTAAAGCAAGAAGTCAATTATCACACAATCACAACAAGAAAAACACAAATCACATTCCTATTTATCAATGGGTGAGTTGAAGCACAATCAATCAAAACAACTAGATTATTTAAAATTAGAACGTGCCATTAATGATCAAACGTGTTATCAAAGTTGTGTTATTAAACAGGAATCAAAACAAAAGGTTGGATAAGTCAAACAACAGTAAAGGATTTTAGTCAAATAAATACATATTATGTTATCCACACAAAACATGACTTGGGATTCAGATTTAACACTACTTATGCAGTTTAGAAATCTATCTTATAATTTCTCAATGTGTCCTTTTCTCTCCACCTGAATGATCCTTTTGGAATTGATTAATAAAATATCCCCAACACAAAAAGCAGTGACTGTTATTAATACTACTGTAACCAGACTTTTCATGCTTATGAAGAGTAAAAATAATACAGATTTTATTAAAATAATGAAGTTCTACTGTTCCATTTCTACTTGCACCAATACTCCATCTGTGTCAGAAATGACACCCTGACCTATACCCTTTAGAGTGCACTACTTCTGGTCAAAAGTAGTGCACAACATAGGGAATAGGATGCCATTTCAGACGCAGATTCTATGTTAATGAATGACTAAAGCCTATGAGCTACCCACCATGTCAAAGTAGGCTCTGGAAATCCAGTGACCTCCACTTCCAGGGTCACAGGCGACCTCTCCATAACTGTGGGACTAGACAGTACTTTGGAGAAGTGAGGAGGGCCCTGGCCTGCTAGGGTGCTCCCAATGGACCGGCTGGTACCAGGCAGCCTGATCTCTTCTCTGATGGCTGTGGGATTGCAGAGGTCTGGGTCTTGGCCCTGGTCTGTGAGTGTGACTGCTGTGGTGGTTAATGGGGAGGGGGTAGCATGCGTGTTAAGAGTGCTAGCGGCAGCAGCAGCGGGGAAGGCAGCTCCTCGAACCATCATGGTGCTAGGGTCATGCACATTCTCCTGCATCTCTGTGACAGAGCTCTCATGCACGGAATACACGGTCTGGTGGCACTCGTTTAGGCCTAGGGGGCCGACCGGTGGGAGATTTGGGAGGTTGGAGTTTGGAAGGTTGGGGATGCCCCTGCTTTTCAGAATATTGGAGAGTGTGTTTGAGACCAGGCTTGGTGCTGGGACAGTCAGGGGGCTGTGGACGAAAGAAGAGGACTCTGCTCTGAACTTGGTGTTGAGGCCGACTGTAGGAGAGGGACAGCTTACAGTCTGCTCTCTGATCCTCTGTTGGCTCTGGCTGTTGCTGTAATCATTATGTGTGGAGTGGAACTGGTGGCTGTACTGGTTGATGTGAATGGTGTGGGACTGGGAGCTGAGACAGAAACCATCCAGGTCCAGGTCATTCTCTGATAGGACGATGTTGGACTCTGGGGTCTCGGAAAGCGGGGGCAGGGAGATGTCGTCGGGGGAAGTGCACTCATATTCGTCGTTGGACAGGGACTCTTCTGTCATGAGGTTATGCCGCTGAAGGTTCCCCTCCGTCAGACCACCTGCGGGCGGCAGCAGGAGTGATGCATCTTGGGGGAAAGGCTCACCCTGTAAGGATTAGAAAAAATAAACAATCAGAGAGAGGTCAAAACCCCAGTAGTAGTGAAGTATGATAATAAGTCATGATAATACCTCAGTTAAAAACAACAAGGACTTGAGGAAATGAAAAACAACAGGGGAAACCAATTGTTTGAGGACTTAAGAAGACCAACCTGATCAGTATTAGAAGTATGAAACCCAGGGAAATTCCTCTGAGCAGGGCCCTGTCTCTCCTTCTTCTGGAACTCTCTCTGTATATCAGAGAAGCTGGGAGCCGAAGCGAAGGCAGGAGGAGGAGGAATAGTAGGAGGAGGGGTGACCAGAGACTTGATCCCTGCCTGGTTGAGCGCATGGACTTTCCTGTCCCTCTCCAGCGGTGAACAGGACAGATTGAAGGTGTGTGTACATGAGAAAGAGGTGCTCAGCTGCTCTTTTCGCTCCATTGTCAACCTGCTGGTAATAGTCTCCACTCTGCTGGTCTCCGAGCACAACTCCTGGGTATGATACCTATGATAATTATAATAATACATGGGTTTTATATAGCGTTTTCACGTTTTCTATTTATAATAGTTACAAAGAAACAGAATAAACCAAAAAAGAACATCAACAAAACAAAAAAAGGTAAGGGGAGAGGAATCTGTGTGTGTGTGTGTGTTCAGGCACGTGCACAGATAGGAGTCAACCTGTGCCCAGCACATGCCCCTTTGCCGTCCCACTCGCCAACTGCCCTTTTGGGTGGTGGTATAAGTATTATATTTTTATAAAGTTTTGTCATTGTTGCCTGCAAGTTGTCGCAACGTCATCAAGTTCGCCACTCCCACATTCACACCCTGTCCGTTGGTTGCACTTGTTGGTCTGCCCTGTACAGAGCTTGCGTAAACCCGGTATCCAGCCCGGTATCCATACATGCATGGCTTGAGATGCAGTCAACGTTCAAGCTACCTAGTTAGTAAATATCAACAGTACTGCTACAGAAGCATAACATTTGATTAACATCATCAATATTCGGTCTGGTTGACTGATACACGCAAAACAGAGGCAGAAAGAGAGTAGATAGGCTGCATCAACGACACTTGCTCCGAACCAACTCCATCCCTTCCTCAGTCAGCAGCAGCAACACAGATAGTCTAGACCAGGGGTTCTCTTTTTTCACTCAGGCCCCCCTTCCAGCATTGGGGAACATCCCACTCTCCCGCCATGTCTATTTCTATGGGCACAAGCACTGTTCATGACACAAACTGTTCACACCCTTCTTGTTGGTGAAGAGAATGTTGCAGGTTTAAAGCTTATTTCCTATAATTGTACACATTTTGTCATGGGGTACAGAGAAAATGTTGCAGTTTTAAAGCACATTTTCTTGCAATTCTACATATTTTGCCATGCCTAATGTTTATTCATGTGATATTTGAGTGACTCAAACATTACAACAAAATCTATGGGCTAAAAAACTTAGTTATAAAAGTTATAAATAGCTCTTTAAGGTATGCAATGACTGACAAGACAAGAGTAAAACTACCCAATTTCGAAATTGCACCTTGTGCATTATACTATTTTCAGACATATTGTGTATCAATACACTCAATCACTACAAATATACAGGCGTCCTTCCTAACTCAGTTGCCGGAGAGGAAGGAAACCGTTCAGGGTTTTCACCATGACACCAATGGTGACTTTAAAACAGTTACAGAGTTAAATGGCTGTGATAGTAGAAAACTGAGGATGGATCAACAACATTGTAGTTACTCCACAATACAAACTTAATTGACAGAGTGAAAAGAAGGAAGCCTGTACAGAATAAAAATATTCCAAAACATGTATCCTGTTTGCAGCAAGGCACTAAAGTAATATGTTTGTTGCATAAATAAATATTCCTATGCTCATGTGGATGCCCGTTAACACCTGTCCCCTGAAAGGGCTGTGCACGGCCCTGTGTGTGTGTGTGTGCAAGCATGGGTTGTGAGTGAGTGGAGGATGTACGTGTAGATAGTGGTGGTGGTTGAAGGTACCTGCTCTGCTCTGATAACACTTTGTTGTGATGTTGTGGGTGGAGTTTATCTGGTAGTTCCTGGCTCCTTGTTTTGCGGATTTGAGGTTTCTTGCTTCTTGTGTTTTCAATTATTTTGATGGGTACCTCTTTCCCATTCAAACCCATGGTTAGTTCGGGAGTGTGTCCAGTTTCTTTCAGCTCAGACGGCTGAAATCATACATTATAATGTCCAAAAAATAAATGGAACCCACATTTCATACAGTATGATAAAAAACTGTGAGACTGAAAATATATATATATATTTTGACAGATTACAGATGGTTTCAGAAGTGGGATCCAAAACCCATTGAAGCCAACAAAATGGTGTACCATTTCCTTATCAATAAACATACCACATCAAGAGACTCCTGGGGGTACATCTCAGCTTTCTCTATTTCTTGGTTAGATTTTTTCTCTTGTTTGTTTTCCTCTTGTATGTCATTATCCAATTCTTTTATTTCAGGCTCATGCTTCAAAGCCTCAGTCTGAAATTAGAGAACAATCACATATTTTCAAGAGGCATTTTCTATTAAAATATCTGAGGAAAATAACCAGGCAAAAAAGCTTTTTTCATCGTACCTGTAGTTTAGCCTCCAAATCCATCAATCCATTAGATAGTTCCTTTATCGATTCCACTATCTCATTGTGTCTGGTGACAGTTTTCTCCGTATACTTATTTCCCTCCTCAGCACCTGTACATTAAAAACAGTTCATACAGTCCTCAATGCCAGTGTCATGGGCGTGACTTCCAATAAGGACAGGGGGACATGTCCCCCCACATTTTGAAATAGCATTTTTGGTCCGCTTTATGTATGCATACTTTTCCTTACTCCCAAAAAGCTGACCATAAGAATTCTGTCTAAAGTCAAGATGGTGGTTTATTGTGTGTGGTCTGTTTCCTTACCATGCAGACGGACAGCCAGTTCTGTGATTTGGCTGATCCTCTCCTCTTGCTGGGGCACAGTGGGCCAAACAAACTTCTCAAACTGCTTGTATAGAATAGACACTGCTTCCCTGGTCTTACACTGGGAAGAGTACTTCCCTACTCTCACAATTGTAGCACTTGCTTCATCACACCAGAAGTTATACTGAAATTCAAAAGCAGAAAAAATTGTGAGACAATTGCAGCAGATAAGAGGCAAACACAAAATACACTATATCCAATTACTTGAGTTTTATGATGCTTTCTGACAATATGTTGGTTGAATTTTTTCTCCAACATTTTTTTTCTCCACAATTGGCAAGTAGAGGGTAAACTATTTGTCTTAAGTTCTCCATCCACACCTCATCCATGGCTTGCTGCAGCTTTACGCTCATGTCCAGATTCTGCTTGTACTCCTCCACAGTCTTGTCAAAGTCCCCCAGCTGTCTCTGTAGCTCATTCACAGCATCCTCTATCTCTCTGGGGCTACTGCCTATTAGATGCTTCTCTGTGCTGGAAGTCACTTTGACTGTAAATACCTGCATCCGTTTCTGCAATATCTGGATCAAGAGAGAAAGAATTAAGATAGAAAGAGAAAGAGGCAAACAAAATATGCATGACCTAGGAATAATTTGAAAACCATTGAACAGCAGGGAATGAGGGAAATGTGATGTTGTTGTTGTTGTAGCAAACAGGGTGTGTCTCACCTGTAACTTTTCAACATAAATCTCTATCTGCTGGATTTGGTTTTTCACTGCTTTCAGGTTCCATGACTTGTCGTTTTTCTTCATATAATTGAACTTCAAGTTGTTGAATTTCTTCTTGAGGTCCTTGAATGACTTTCTCAGCTGAAATGAAAACAATCATGATCTATTAATAACTAATGTTTTCAATCCGAATACAAAACATTTAAATCAGTTAAGACATAAAAGCCTCATATCTTCATCATCATCATCCTGTGTTTCTTATCTGCGTTGACATCTAAATCCATTGTAATTCACTCCCTTTGATACAGTTACAGAACATTGAACATGTACCATCTAACAGCACCACCAGAGATATGAAGGCGGGGGAGGGTGGCTGGGTTAGGGTATCCTATCTTGGCAGGAAAACAGAACAGTGTAGCAGAGCAGGGTTGGATTCAGATTCAGTCAGTGTAAGGATTATTTTGGTGCATTTATTGGCTAAGACTGGAGACGTGATTTATACAGTAGGGCCATTTCTGTACCAGCCGACGGACTTCTGCAGTGGTGTAGAGTCTCCGAATGACCAGCTCATATGTCAGAGAAGGACAGCTGCAGCCTAACCAGCCTCCCTGTACATCCCATTTCGGGAACCTCGTATAACTATCTTTTTCCCTAGCTGAGATGGGTACATGGGGAGTCTCTGTTTTATACACGCACGCACACAGAGAGAGAGAGAGAGACAGAGACTTTATGGAACACAAAGCCTTCACTATCTCATCCTGGAATATCCAAGGCCTGAGGTCATCTGCCTTTGGCCTAAAGAGCAGGAACCTAGATGTTGTCATCCTACAAGAAGCATGGTATAGAGGACATGGACCCACTGGTTGCCCTCTAGATTACAGAGAGCTGGTAGTCCCATCCACCAAACAACCAGGTGTAAAAAAGGGACAGGACTCAGGGGGTATGCTAATTTGGTATAAAGCAGACCTAACTCACTCTATAAAATGTATCAAAACAGGAACATTTTACATTTGGCTAGAAATTCAGAAGGAAATTATCTTAACAGAGTAAAAATGTTCTCCTGTGTGCTACCTATATCCCCCACTAGAATCCCCATACTTTAATGAAGACAGTTTATCCATCCTGGAGGGGAAAATCAATCATTTTGAAGCCCAGGGACATGTACTAGTCTGTGGTGACCTAAATGCCAGAACTGGACAAGAATCTGACACCCTCAGCACACAGGCGGACAAACACCTACCTGGAGGTGACAGCATTCCCTTCCCCATATGCCCCCCTACGCACAACTACGACAACATAATCCACACAAATAGGTCACAACTGCTGCAGCTCTGTCGCACGCTGGGTATGTACATAGTCAATGGTAAGCTTCGAAGGGACTCCTATGGTAGGTACACCTACAACTCATCTCTTGGCAGTAGTACTGTAGACTACTTTATCACTGACCTCAACCCAGAGTCTCTCACAGCGTTCACAGTCAGCCCACTGACACCCCTATCAGATCACAGCAAAATCACAGTCTACTGTACTTGTACAGACCAATACTCAATCATGAGGCATCAAAGCCAAAGGAACGGAATAATTAAGAAATGCCATAGATGGAAGGAAAGTAGTGCGGAAACCTGCCAAAAAACAATTAGGCAACAACAAATTCAATCCCCTTTAGACAACTTCCTGGACAAAACATTCCACTGTAATAGTGAAGGTGTAAACTTTTCAGTAGAAAACCTAAACAGTATATTTGACCTCAATAACTTCCCTATCAAATCTAAAAATGTCAAACAGAAAACCTAAGAAAATTAACAACAATGACAAATGGTTTGATGAAGAATGCAAAAACCTATGAAAGAAATTGAGAAACCTATCCAACCAAAACATAGAGAACCAGAAAATCTGAGCCTACGCCTTCACCATGGTGAATCACTAAAACAATACAGAAATACACTACGGAAAATGAAGGAACAGCACGTCAGAAATCAGATCAATGTAACTGAAGAATCCATACTCTAACCACTTCTGGGAAAATTGAAAAACACTAAACAAACAACACGAAGAGTTATCTATCCAAAACGGAGATGTATGGGTAAACCACTTCTCTAATCTTTTTAGCCCTATAACAAAGAACAAACAGCAAAAACATATACATGATCCACAAAAGTGGAGACATATTTGACCCCAATAACTACCGTGAGATATGCGTCAACAGCAACCTTGGGAAAATCCTATGCATTATCATTAACAGCAGACTTGTACATTTACTCAGTGAAAACAATGTACTGAGCAAATGTCAAATTGGCTTTTTACCAAATTACCGTAAAACAGACCATGTGTTCACCCTGCACACCCTAATTGACAAACAAACAAACCAAAACAAAGGCAAAGTCTTCTCATGCTTTGTTGATTTAAAAAAAGCTTTTGACCCATTTTGGCACGAGGGTCTGCTATACAAATTCATGGAAAGCGGTGTTAGGGGAAAAACATACGACATTATAAAATCCATGTACAGAAACAAGTGTGCGGTTAAAATTGGCAAAAAAACACACATTTCTTTCCACAGGGCCATGGGATGAGACAGGGATGCAGCTTAAGCCCTACCCTCTTCAACATATATATCAACGAATTGGCGAGGGCACTACAACAGTCTGCAGTACCTGGCCTCACCCTACTAGAATCTGAAGTCAAATGTCTATCAATCAATCAATCGTATTTATAAAGCACTTTTTACATCAGCCGATGTCACAAAGTGCTACAGTATACAGAAACCCAGCCTAAAACCCCAAACAGCAAGCAATGCAGATGTAGAAGCACAGTGGCTAGGAAAAACTCCCTAGAAAGGCAGGAACCTAGGAAGAAACCTAGAGAAGAACCAGGATCTGAAGGGTGACCAGACTTCTTGTAACGATTGTCGTCGGGAGAAGGAGAGGAGGACCAAAGTGCAGCGTGGTACGTATCCATAATACTTTAATAAAGATGAACACGCGAACAAAAACAAAGAACAGTTCTGAAAGGTGCAACAAACACTAAACAGAAAATAACCACCCACAACTCAAAGTGGGAAAACAGGCTACCTAAGTATGGTTCTCAATCAGAGACAATGATTGACAGCTGCCTCTGATTGGGAACCATACCAGGCCAAACATAATAGAAGTAGAAAACATAGACATACAAACATAGAATGCCCACCCACATCACACCCTGACCAAACAAAAAATAGAAACATACAAAGCAATCTATGGTCAGGGCGTGACACTTATTCTGGCTGTGCCAGGTGGAGATTATAACAGTACATGGCCAAGCTGTTCAAATGTTCATAGATGACCAGCAGGGTCAAATAATAATAATTTCAGTGGTTGTAGAGGGTGCAACAGGTCAGCACCTCAGGAGTAAATGGCAGTTGGCTTTTCATAGCCGATCATTCAGAGATAGAGACAGGTGTGATAGAGAGAGAGAGTCGAGAACAGCAGGTCTGGGACAAGGTAGCACGTCCGGTGAACAGATCAGGGGTCCATAGCCGCAAGCAGAACAGTTGAAACTGCAGCAGCAGCACAACCAGGTGGACTGGGGACAGCAAGGAGTAATCAGGCCAGGTACAGTGGCTTGCGAAAGTATTCACCCCCTTGGCATTTTTTCATATTTTGTTGCCTTACAACCTGGAATTAAAATTGATTATTTGGATTTCATGTAATGGAGTCAAAATTGGTGAAGTGAAATTAAAAAAATAACATGGAACAATGGTGCGTGCATATGTATTCACCCCCTTTGCGATGAAGCCCCTAAATAAGATCTGGTGCAACCAATTACCTTCAAAAGTCAAATACATAGTTAAATAAAGTCCACCTGTGTGCAATCTAAGTGTCACATGATCTCAGTATATATACACCTGTTCTGAAAGGCCCCAGAGTCTGCAACACCACTAAGCAAGGGGCACCACCAAGCAAGCAGCACCATGAACACCAATGAGCTCTCCAAACAGGTTAGGGACAAAGTTGTGGAGAAGTACAGATCAAGGTTGGGTTATAAAAAAATATCAGAAACTTTGAACATCCCACGGAGCACCATTAAATCCATTATAAAATAATGGAAGGAAAATGGCACCACAACAAACCTGCCAAGAGAGGGCCGCCCACCAAAACTCACGGACCCGGCAAGGAGGGCATAAATCAGAGAGGCAACAAAGAGACCAAAGATAACCCTGAAGGAGCTGCAAAGCTCCACAGCGGAGATTGGTGTATCTGTCCATAGGACCACTTTAAGCCGTACACTCCACAGAGCTGGGCTTTACGGAAGAGTGGTCAGAAAAAAAGCCATTGCTTAAAGAAAAAAATAAGCAAACACGTTTGGTGTTCGCCAAAAGGCATGTGGGAGACTCCCCAAACATACGGAAGAAGGTACTCTGGTCAGATGAGACTAAAAATGAGCTTTTTGGCCATCAAGGAAAACGCTATGTCTGGCGCAAACCCAACACCTCCCATCACCCCGAGAACACCATCCCCACAGTGAAGCATGGTGGGAACACCATTCCCACAGCATCATGCTGTGAGATGTTTTTCATTGGCAGGGACTGGGAAACTGGTCAGGAGGTTCACCTTCCAGCAGGACAATGACCCTAAGCATACTGCTAAAGCAGGGGAAACATGTAAATGTCATGGAATGGCCTAGTCAAAGCCCAGACCTCAATCCAATTGAGAATCTGTGGTATGACATAAAGATTGCTGTACACCACCAGAACCCATCCAACTTAAAGGAGCTAGAGCAGTTTTGCCTTGAAGAATGGGCAAAAATCCCAGTGGCTAGATGTGCCAAGCTTATAGAGACATACCCCAAGAGACTTGCAGCTGTAATTGCTGCATAAGGTGGCTCTACAAAGTATTGACTTTGGGGGGGGTGAATAGTTATGCACGCTTAAGTTGTCTGTTTTTTTGTCTTATTTCTTGTTTGTTTCACAAAATATATTTTGCATCTTCAAAGTGGTAGGCATGTTGTGTAAATCAAATGATACACCCCCCCCCCCACAAAATAGGACAAATGCCAAGGGGTTGAATACTTTCGCAAGCCACTGTAGTCCTGAGGCATGGTCCTAGGGCTCGGAGAGAAGAGAGAAAGAATTTGAGGGAGCATACAATTCACACAGGACACCAGATAAGACAGGAGAAATACTCCAGATATACTGAAACAGACTGACCCTTGCCCCCTGACATATAACCTATTGCAGCATAAAAACTGGAGGCTGAGACAGGAGGGGACGGGAGACACTGTGGCCCCGTACGACGATACCCCCGGACAGGGCCAACCAGGGAGGATATAACACCACTGTTATGTACGCCTCTTGGAGTAGGGAATGCAACACCCTGCTACATCTCAACTCCCCGTGGTGTGAAAAAGTATGTGATCATAGGTGCGGGGAAGGATGACAGAGGCAGAGAAAAATACTGTTTACAAGGAATGTATTATTCATTAACACGGTAATGTGGGGAAAAGGGGCTGTACGGAACCAAAGCAAAGAAAGTACAAATTAAAGAGTCCCCTCTCCTACCTTACCTGCCTTCCCACTTCTTAACTAACCTTTAGCACCACCTGGCGCGCTAACCAAAATTAAGGGGGTGGTCCGCCCAGGTCTTACCTAGTGTGCATAGACTGATTAAATACTACGGGTTATGTATGCCCGCAGGCCTCTTGCCTAAACACTCCCAAGGTGCGTTCCCCTTCCCCCCCGGGAACAAATGAAACAGAAGAATTAACCAATACTTTAAGTGAACAATTTCAATAACCAAAAACACTAAGTCCTATTGGCATACACATACCTCTGAAAGAGCGGCTACAAAATAATATCAACAAAACTTTCGCTGACCAACAACCAACATAGGACATAAAAATAAGCTCTCCTCCCTGAGGGAGGAACACTGGCTTTTATCAAGCTGGAGAAGGAGTTGGTAATTGAAGAGACAGGTATTTCCCCTGATGAGAGGGAGGGGTCAGAGCTCCAATCAGCGATGGGGCCGACCAATCAGCTGCTTTAGGAATCCAGGAAGCCATTTCCTGAAATACACACACATACAAACCCACAACAACACAGAAACTGGGGAACGTAACACCCACCCACTTTGCCAAAGCACAGCACCCACACCACTAGAAGGATATCTTCAAACCACCAACTTACTACCCTGAGACAAGGCCGAGTATAGCCCACGAAGATCTCCCCCGCGGCACGAACCAGAGGGGGGCGCCAACCCGGACAGGAAGATCACGTCAGTGACTCAACCCACTCAAGTGACGCACCCCTCCTAGGGACAGCATGGAAGAGCACCAGTAAGCCAGTGACTCAGCCCCCGTAATAGGGTTAGAGGCAGAGAATCCCAGAGGAGAGAGGGGAACCAGCCAGGCAGGGACAGCAAGGGCGGTTCGTCGCTCCAGTGCCTTTCCGTTCACTTTCACACCCCTGGGCCAGACTACACTCAATCATAGGACCTACTGAAGAGATGAGTCTTCAATAAAGACTTAAAGGTCGAGACCGAGTCTCTCACATGGATAGGCAGACCATTCCATAAAAATTGAGCTCTATAGGAGAGCTTAGAAATTCCAGGGACAATAAGGAGGCCTGCGTCTTGTGACCGTAGCGCACTGGAGTAATATGATCACATTTTTTGGTTCTAGTCAAGACTCTAGCAGCCTTGTTTAGCACAAACTGAAGTTCATTTAGTGCTTTATCCGGGTAGCCGGAAAGTAGAGCATTGCAGTAGTCTAATCTAGAAGTGACAAAAGCATGGATACATTTTTCTGCATCATTTTTGGACAGAAATGTTTAGATTTTTGCAATGTTACGTAGATGGAAAAAAGCTGTCCTGGAAATAGTCTTGATATGTTCATCAAAAGAGAGTCCAGAGGGTCCAGAGTAACGCCGAGGTCCTTCACAGTTTTATTTGAGACAAATGTACAACCATCAAGATTAATTGTCAGATCCAACAGAAGATCTCTTTGTTTCTTGGGACCTAGAACTAGCATCTCTGTTTTGTCTGAGTTTAAAAGTAAAACATTTGCCGCCATCCACTTCCTTATGTCTGAAACACAGGCTTCCAGGGAGGGCAATTTTGCAGCTTCACCATGTTTCATCGAAATGTACAGCTGTGTATCGTCCACATAGCTGTGAAAGTTAACATTATGTTTCCGAATGACACCACCAAGAGGCAAAATATATAGTGAAAACAATAGTGGTCCTAAAAACGAACCTTGAGGAACACTGAAATTTACAGTTGATTTGTCAGAGGACAAACCATCCACAGAGACAAACTGATATCTTTCAGACAGATAAGATCTAAACCAGACTTAAGTGTTTCGTATACATTGTTTGTCTTCAGGAAGGCAGTGAGTTGCTGCGCAATAGCTTTTTCAAAACATTTTGAGAGGAATGGGAGATTCGATATAGGCCGATAGTTTCTTATATTTTCTGGGTCAAGGTTTGGCTTTTTCAAGAGAGGCTTTATTACTGCCACTTCTAGTGAGTTTGATACATATCCGGTGGATAGGGAGCCGTTTATTATGTTCAACATTGGAGGGCCAAGCACAGGAAGCAGCTCTTTCAGTAGTTTAGTTGAAATAGGGTCCAGTATGCAGCTTGAAAGGTTTAGAGGCCATGACTATTTTCATCAATGTGTCAAGAGATATAGTGTTAAAAACATTGAGTGTCTCCCTTGATTCTAGGTCCTGGCAGTGTTGTGCAGACTCAGGACAACTGAGCTTTGGAGAAATACGCAGATTCCGTAATTTGCTTTCTAATGATCATGATCTTTTCGTCAAAGAAGTTCATGAATTTATCACTGCTGAGGTGAAAGCCATCCTCTCTTGGGGAATGCTGCGTTTTTAGTTAGCTTTGCAACAGTATCAAAACATTTTTGGGGAACTTTCTTATTCTCCTCAATTAAGTTGGAAAATTGGATGATCAGTGAGGGCTCTTCGATACTGCACGGTACTGTGTTTCCAAGCTAGTCGGAAGACTTCCAGATTGGTGTAGCGCCATTTCCGTTCCAATTTTCTGGAAGCTTGCTTCAGGACTCGGGTATTTTCTGTATACCAGGGAGCTAGTTTCTTATGACAAATGTTTTTTGTTTTTAGGGGTGCGACCGCATCTAGGGTATTACGCAAGGTTAAATTTAGTTCCTCAGTTAGGTGGTTAACCATTTTTGTACTCTGACGTCCTTGGTTATGTGGAGGGAGTCTGGAAGGGCATCTAGGAATCTTTGGGTTGTCTGAGAATTTATAGCACGGCGTTTGATGACCCTTAGTTGGGGTCTGAGCAGATTATTTGTTGCGATTGCAAACGTGATAAAATGGTGGTCCGATAGTCCAGGACTATGAGGAAAAACATTAAGATCCACAATATTTATTCCACGAGACAAGCTAGGTCCAGGGTATGACTGTGGCAATGAGTAGGTCCGGAGACATGTTGGACAAAACCCACTGAGTTGATGATGGCTCCGAAAGCCTAACGGAGTGGGTCTGTGGACTTTTCCATGTGAATATTAAAGTCACCAAAAATGTGAATATTATCTCCCATAACTACAAGGTCCGATAGGAATTCAGGGAACTCAGTGAGGAACGCTGTATACGGCCCAGGAGGCCTGTAAACAGTAGATATAAAAAGTTATTGAGTAGGCTGCATAGATTTCATGACTTGAAGCTCAAAAGATGAAAACGCAGTAATTTTTATTTTTGTAAATTGATATTTGCTATTGTAAATGTTAGCAACACCTCTGACCTTTGCGGGATGCGCGAGGGATATGGTCACTAGTGTAACCAGGAGGTGAGGCCTCATTTAACACAGTAAATTCATCAGGCTTAAGCCATGTTTCAGTCTGGCCAATCACATCAAGATTATGATCAGTGATTAGTTAATTGACTATAACTGCCTTTGAAGTGAGGGATCTAACATTAAGTAACCCTATTTTGAGATGCGAGATATCACAATCTCTTCAATAATGACAGGAATGGAGGTCTTTATTCCAGTGAGATTGCTAAGGCGAACACCGCCATGTTTAGTTCTGCACAGATTCTGTCAGACCTGGGCCCTGACAGTAAATCTCAGTTAGACAAAAATAATGGTGTTCCAAAAAAGGTCCAGTTGCAAGGACCACAAATATGAATACCATCTAGACACCGTTGCCCTAGAGCACACAAAAAACGATGCATACCTCGGCCTAAACATCAGCGCCACAGGTAACTTCCACAACGCTGTGAACGAGCTGAGAGACAAGGCAAGAAGGGTCTTCTATGCCATCAAAAGGAACATAAATTTCAACATACCATTTAGGATATAGCTAAAAATACTTGAATCAGTTATAGAACCCATTGCCTTTTATGGTTGTGAGGTCTGGGGTCTGCTCACCAACCAAGAATTCACAAAATGGGACAAACACCAAATTGAGACTGCGTGCAGAATTCTGCAAAAATATCCTCAGTGTAAAACACCAAATAATGCATGTAGGGCAGAATTATCAAAATCCAGAAAAGAGCCGTTAAATTCTACAACCACCTAAAAGGAAGCGATTCCCAAACTTTTCATAACAAAGCCATCACCTACAGAGAGATGAACCTGGTGAAGAGTCCCCTAAACAAGCTGGTCCTGGGGCTCTGTTCACAAACATAAACAGACCCCACAGAGCCCGAGGACAGCAACACAATTCGACCCAACCAAATCATGAGAAAACAAAAAGATAATTACTTAACACATTGGAAAGAATTAAGAAAAAAACAGAGCAAACTAGAATGCTATTTGGCCCTAAGCAGAATACCTGACCACCGTGACTGACCCAAACTTAAGGAAAGCTTTGACTATGTACAGACTTGCTATTGAGAAAGGCCACCGTAGGCAGACCTGGCTCTCAAGAGAAAGACAGGCTATGTGCACACTGCCCACAAAATGAGGTGGAAACTGAGCTGCACTTCCTAAACTCCTGCCAAATGTATGACCATATTAGAGACACATATTTCCCTCAGATTACATAGATCCACAAATAACTTGAAAACAAACCAAATTTGATAAACTCCCTTATCTACAGGGTGAAATACCACAGTGTGCCATCACAGCAGCAATATTTGTGACCTGTTGCCACAAGGAAAGGGCAACCAGTGAAGAACAAACACCATTGTAAATACAACCCATATTTATTTTCCCTTGTATACTTTAACAATTTGCACATAATATGACATTTGTAATGTCTTTTTTTTTTTTTTTTTTTTTACTTTTGTGAGTGTAATGGTTACTGTTAATTTTTATTGTTTATTATCTTCTTCACTTGCTTTGGCAATGTTAACATATGTTTTCCATGCCAATAAAGCCCTTAAATTGAATTTTGAGAGAGAGAGAAACAAGAAGGAAACATTAAGGAAAGGCTGTTTGATGTCCCAAAACAATTACTGTATAGCTACTGAGCCAGATGCTACGGAGACCTAACTGAGACCTTCTGACCCACTGATAACTTAATAGAACCAAAGTAAATAACCTTGAGAGAACTATAAACATACCCATTAAGAAATACTATTTCGAGATTACAGATGACAGAGATTCGGATTTAAATGGAGTCTCACCCCAGCTGATGAGCAGCAGCAACTGCTCCTGCTAATAAAATACCATGGTGTCTACTCATCCATATTTATAAAAGGCTGTTGGCTAGTCAAATGGACGTCTAAAGTTGACATTTTTGCATTTTAGCTAAGCCTAACCCTTTTCCTAACCTGCTACGTTAATTCTCCTAACCTGCTGCGTAAGTTCTCCTAACCTGCTACAAAAGGTCAATCCTGGTCAATTCTGACATAAGCTATATCCCATCTGTCTATTTCATGGTAATTTATGGCACAGCAAAGAAAGAAAAAAGTCCCTTCTTTCTTTTTCTAAGCAAAATTTATTTCAATTTCATACCATTACAGCTTAATGCTTATTATGTTATTAACATGAAATACTTAGTCGTTACTAATGAATCTTCTCTTTCTTTATTCATGCACAAAAAAATATTGTAGACTAGTCTGTACGATTACATAAGACATGATCGGAGTTAATTCCATTTCAATTCAGTCAATACAGGAAGTAAACAGAAATTCCTATACTATTTAATAAGGCAATTGACATTGGAATTTCAGTTTACTGTACTTCCTGAATTTATTAATTTAAATGGAATTAGCACCAACTTTTAAATACAGTGCATTCGGAAAGTATTCAGACTTTTTCTACATTTTTCTACATTACAGCCTTATTCTAAAATATCTTGAATAAATTTTTTCCCTCATCAATCTACGCAAAGTGTAGACAAAGCGAAAACAGTTAATTTTTTTTATTTTTTTAAATTTTTTACATACGTTTTCAGACCATTTCCTATGAGACTCAAAATTGAGCTCAGGTGCATCCTGTTTCCATTGATCATCCTGGAGATGTTTCTACACCTTGATTGGAGTCCACCTGTGGTACCGTAAATTAAATTGATTGGACATGATTTGGAAAGGCACACACCTGTCTATATAAGGTCCCACAGTTGACAATGCACGTCAGAGCAAAAAACAAGCCATGAGGTTGAAGGAATTGTCCGTAGTGCTCCGAGACAGGATTGTGTTGAGGCACAGATCTGGGGAAGGGTACCACAAAATGTCTGCAGCATTGAAGGTCCCCAAGACCACAGTGGCCTCCATCATTCTTAAATGGAAGAAGTTTGGAACCACACAAGACTCTTCCTAGAGCTGGCCGCCCGGCAAAAACTGAGCAATCGGGGGAGAAAGGTCTTGGTCAGGGAGGTAACCAAGAACACGATGGTCACTCTGACAGAGCTCCAGAGTTCCTTTGTGGAAATGGGAGAACCTTCCAGAAGGACAACCATCTCTGCAGCACTCCACCAATCAGGCCTTCATGGTAGAGTGGCCAGACTGTCCTCAGTAAAAGACACATGACTGCCCGCTTGGAGTTTGCCAAAAAGCACCTTAAGGACTCTCAGACCATGAGAAACAAGATTCTCTGGTCTGATGAAACCAAGATTGAACTCTTCGGCCTTAATGCCAAGAGTCACGTCTGGAGGAAATCCATCCCTACGGTGAAGCATGGTGGTTGCAGCATCATGCTATGGGATGTTTTTCAGCGGCAGGGACAGGGAGACTAGTCAGGATCGAGGGAAAGAAGAATGGAGCAAAGTACAGAGAGATCCTTGATGGAAACCTGCTACAGAGTGGTCAGGAGCTCAGACTTTGGTGAATGTCCACCTTCCAACAGGACAACGACATTAAGCACACAGCCAAGACAACGCAGGAGTGGCTTCGGGACATGTGTCTGAATGTCCTTGAGTGGCCCAGCCAGAGCCCGGACTTGAACCCGATCGAACATCTCTGGAGA
This sequence comes from Salvelinus namaycush, assembly GCF_016432855.1. Classification (NCBI taxonomy): domain Eukaryota; kingdom Metazoa; phylum Chordata; class Actinopteri; order Salmoniformes; family Salmonidae; genus Salvelinus; species Salvelinus namaycush. The sequence continues at coordinate 17,666,662 of NC_052325.1, read as the reverse complement.
GACCTGAAAATAGCTGTGCGGTGATGCTCCCCATCAAACCTGACAGAGCTTGTGAAGATCTGCAGAGAAGAATGTGAGAAACTCCCCAAATACAGGTGTGCCAAGCTTGTCGCGTCACACCAAAGACGACTTGAGGCTGTAATCGCTGCCGAAGGTGCTTCAACAAGTACAGAGTAAAGGGTCTGAATACTTATGTAAATGTGATATTTCATTATTTATTTTTTTGCAAACAAAAACCTGGTTTTGCTGTGTCGTTATGGGGTATTGTGTGTAGATTAATGAGGGGAAAAAACTATTTAATCCATTTTAGAATAAGGTTGTAATGTAATAAAATGTTGAAAAAGGCAAGGGGTCTGAATACTTTCCGAATGCACTGTAAGAGTACACCCCTGCAGCAGTGTCTGGTAAAAGTCTAGGTATGTCTAGGTATGCTCAGCCAACTGTATGGTGTCCTTAGTATAGTGAGAACAGAGAAGTATGTCAACCTGTATCACATGTATTCCAAGTAATGGTCCAAGCAAGGTGATATATTCATGACATATTTAGGAGCGCTCTACTTTCTCTCAGGAAGCAACAGCGGCTCCCTCTGCTGGCCAGATGAAATAATCTAACCAGAAAATAATAATTATGCCCTCACTTCTCAAGTGTTGGAAAATGTGTGTTATACAGTAAATAGAGCCTTTCTAGGGTATGTATAAACAAGCCGTGTGAGGTAACAGAAACACCGTAATGAAAAATACATTCTGATTGCAGTTATTAACAATGAAAACTGATATAGTGGTGAATTAATAAGAAATGGACCAAAAAATGTATATTAAAACAGAGCATCTCAAGTTGTATAAACACTTACATACTGACAACATCGTCCACTAGATGGAGGTAGAGGACAAACATCTTGGCTGTGCCATAAAGGGTGTGTTGGAGTAAAAATAGAGTAGCATGAATAGATTTGGAACATGAAACATGTTCACTGATAAAGATGTGTGCAAACTTTAGATTAGTACCACCCACAGGCCTACATATGACATGCAGATATAATCATTATTAGGCCAAGGAAATTCCTAATAAGTAGGAGATTGAGGCCTTGGTATTGAGGCCTCTCATTTGGGTTTCCCTTCCACAGCTGATAGGAGAGGAATCTGCTCTCTTGAGTGACGTGAGACAAATGGATGGAGGGGGAAGGAAAAAGAGAGGGAGGAGAGAGGGAGGGAGGGAATGTCACTTTGAATATAGACCCTCTAGAGACAAGCATCACATTCCTAAAAGCCCCAATCTTGAACTCTTGATTTGGGGCCTGGGTTAGATTAATTGAGTTATTGATCTGGGTTAGATAAATTGAGCTCTTGATCTGAGTTCTGTGTTAGAAAAATGGAGCTCTTGATCTGGGGCCTGGGTTAGATAAATTGAGCTCTTGATCTGGGTTAGATAAATTGAGCTCTTGATCTGGGGCCTGGGTTAGATAAATTGAGCTCTTGATCTGGGGCCTGGGTTAGATAAATTGAGCTCTTGATCTGGGGCCTGGGTTAGATAAATTGAGCTCTTGATCTGGGGCCTGGGTTAGATAAATTGAGATCTTGATCTGGGGCCTGGGTTAGATTAATTGAGCTCTTGATCTGGGGCCTGGGTTAGATTAATTGAGATCTTGATCTGGGGCCTGGGTTAGATAAATTGAGAGCTTGATCTGGGGCCTGGGTTAGATAAATTGAGCTCTTGATCTGGGGCCTGGGTTAGATAAATTGAGATCTTGATCTGGGGCCTGGGTTAGATAAATTGAGATCTTGATCTGGGGCCTGGGTTAGATAAATTGATATCTTGATCTGGGGCCTGGGTTAGATAAATTGATCTCTTGATCTGGGTTAGATAAATTGAGCTCTTGATCTGGGGCCTAGGTTAGATACATTGAGCTCTTGATCTGGGGCCTGGGTTAGATAAATTGAGCTCTTGATCTGGGGCCTGGGTTAGATAAATTGAGCTCTTGATCTGGGGCCTGGGTTAGATAAATTGAGCTCTTGATCTGGGGCCTGTGTTAGATAAATTGAGATCTTGATCTGGGGCCTGGGTTAGATTAATTGAGCTCTTGATCTGGGGCCTGGGTTAGATAAATTGAGATCTTGATCTGGGGCCTGGGTTAGATAAATTGAGCTCTTGATCTGGGGCCTGGGTTAGATAAATTGAGCTCTTGATCTGGGGCCTGGGTTAGATAAATTGAGCTCTTGATCTGGGGCCTGGGTTAGATAAATTGTGGTGCATAACCCTGTTCCTAGAGAGCTACCATCCTGTAGGTTCACTCCAACCCTAATCTAGCACACCTGAGACTAATAATTAGCTGGTTGAATCAGGTTAGCTATAACTCGGGTTGGAGCAAAGACCTACAAGTGGGTAGCTCTCCAGGAACAGGGTTGGAGTTAAATCCTACAGGAGGGTAGCTCTCCAGGAACAGGGTTAGAGTTAAAACCTACAGGAGGGTAGCTCTCCAGGAACAGGGTTGGAGTTAAAACCTACAGGAGGGTAGCTCTCCAGGAACAGGGTTGGAGTTAAAACCTACAGGAGGGTAGCTCTCCAGGAACAGGGTTAGAGTTAAAACCTACAGGAGGATAGCTCTCCAGGAACAGAATTAGAGTTAAAACCTACAGGAGGGTAGCTCTCCAGGAACAGGGTTAGAGTTAAAACCTACAGGAGGGTACCTCTCCAGGAACAGGGTTGGAGAGCCCTGACCTACACTAATAGACTAATTGAGATAAAGCCAAAGGGTTGTTTCACAGTCCAACATTAGTGATCTCCTCCTTGAAGCAGTGTGTGTGTGTGTGTGTGTGTGTGTGTGTGTGTGTGTGTGTGTGTGTGTGTGTGTGTGTGTGTGTGTGTGTGTGTGTGTGTGTGTGTGTGTGTGTGTGTGTGTGTGTGTGTGTGTGTGTGTGTGTGTGTGTGTGTGTGTGAGCGAGAGAGGGTTTCACCTCAGTGATCTCCTCCTTGAAGACACAGTAGTACACGTTGCTAGTGAGGCTCTCTTCAGACCTGTTGGCCTCAGCACTCCAGTTAACACAGCTTCTCTCCAGTCTCTCCAGACGCTCCTGCAGACGCTGTACAGAGAAACCTGAGTCATGCTGGGACGGCAGGAAAGAGAATTTTTGTATCATTAGATAATGATCAGGAAATGTAACAATCCTCAAAAGTACACTAATATTTATTATTTAGCATACCATTAGTATGGATTGTCCCTGGGGAAAAAAACTATTAAAGTAAAGTTTCAAATGAAAAAAATAAAATAAACACTCTCAGGGTCAAGACAAACAGCGGTGAATGATGCGGTGTTGCCTTGCAGTCTCACCGACAGTGTTACTGAGAGATGTACAGCTTGTACAGGTGTCTGACGTGGCTGTGTGGCTGTGTGTGTCTTCTCACCAACTGTTGTACAGTGTTGCTGATATCTCCTCCCAGAGAGATAGCCAGCTTGTACAGGTGTCTGACGTGACTCTGTCTGTCCTGATGTTGGATCAGCTGGATCTTAGCCTGGCTTGTCTCGCTGAACCCCGTCACAGGCTCCAACATTGACAGCTTATCCAACTGGGGACAAAACAATGAACCAATTGGGAGGCTGTTTATTTGTTTCTCTGATCAGAATCTGTGTGTGTTTAATGATGTTTGTATATCACCAGCTGTTAAAGAATTGATTTTAAAATTACTAAGTAATGCGGTCATATTCTGTTAGTGTCTTCTGCGGTATCTTTTATGGGAAACCTGCAAAGCATGCAAAGTATCAATCTTTTATGGTACATTTCTGTCTAAAAAGGTCCACGAGGTATCTCAAGGGCATCTCTTAACTGATCCTGTGTTCTTTGGTGTCTACAGAAAAGCTAGATAGGTAAGTAACTCTCTGATAGTTACAGTATTTATGTGACATTTCAAGCTGAACATGTCTGTGAAGGGCAGGGAGCTTTGAGCTATCCTAAACTGATCCCATGTGTTCTCTCAAACACACAGCAAATATAGTTTTCCATGAAAGACCCAGATACAATGACTCTGAAGGGACTACAGCAAAGATAACACCCTCCCTGATACAGTATGTAAGAGTGAGTCCCAAATTTCATCCTATTCCCTATATAATGCACCTTATTAGCCCTGGTCAAAAGTAGTGCACTATTCCTTAGGGAATAGGGTTGTACCCAATAGGGTGGTACAGCACCCTTAGACGATGTGTTGTTACCTCGTCATAGAGCTGGTGGAACTTCACGGCCATGTTGAGGACAGACTCGTACTCTTTGATTTTATCTTTCACTCTCTGATGAAGGTGAAGCATCTCTGTGACTTTCTCATTCTTCTCTTTTATTGGAATTCCTTTCAGTGCCAACAGTTCTGATGTCTTCACCATGTATTCTACCTCTGCATTCAACTGCTACAGGGGACATACAGTAAATAGAGATATAGTAGAATAATAATGTATATCTACCTATAGGATATCACATAATGGACCAGAACACAAATGTAGGCATAGTGTCATTCTACTTAGAGCCACTGTAAAGATACTGTATACATATGGTAAAGTGTATACTAACTAACTACTAACATAGACTATTGGTACTACTGTAAAACTATTAAACATAAAACCATTGGGTTTCTGTAAAAAATATTATACATAATAATGTTATGATTTCTTCTACCTACTATTTATGACAGGCCAATAGGCTATAGTTCTTACCAGGAAGTGGGGCTTAGCTAGGTTAAAGTTCTCCAGTAGCTTGGACACAGTCTGAAGATCACTTCCCAGATCTACTTTAGAGGTCGGGACAAGAACCTCCTCCACACTATTTAGGTCATGAACAGTCTGTAAAAAAAAAAAACTCTATTAAAAACAAAAAAAAACAGGGGGGGTTCTTGACACTAAATGAGATTGCATTTATGATCAATTGAGAATACATTGGTTGTGATTCAGGAATTTGTAATGGATATATACCGAACAAATATATAAATGCAGCATGCAACAATTTCAATGATTTTACTGAGTTACAGTTCATATAAGGAAATCAGTCAATTGAAATACATTTTTTAAGAACAAATCTATGATTTCACATGACTTGGCATGGGTGGGCCTGGGAGGGCATAGGGCACTCACTGTGTAGCCAGGCCCAGTCAATCAGAATTTGTTTTTCCCCACAAAAGGGCTTTATTTCAGACAGAAATACTCCTCAGTTTCATTATGACAATTGACGTCTGCACCATCCACTCCAACTCCAGTCAGGAACTGGGTGTTACATTAGCTGTCCGGGTGGATGGTCTCAGAAGATCCCACAGGGGAAGAAGCCGGATGTGGAGGTCCTGGGCTGGCGTGGTTACACGTGGTCTGCGGTTGTGAGACCAGTTGGACATACTGCCAAATTCTCTAAACCGACGTTGTAGGCGGCTTATGGTAGACAAATTAACATTCACTTCTCTGGCAACAGCTCTGGTGGACATTCCTGCAGTCAGCATGCCAATTGCACTCTCCCTCAAAACTTGAGACATCTGTGGCATTGTGTTGTGTGACAAAACTGCACATTTTAGAGTGGCCTTTTATTGTCCCCAACAAAAAGTGCACCGGTGTCACACCTGTCAGGTGGATGGATTATCTTGGAAAATGAGAAATGCTCACTAACAGGGATGTAAACAAATTTGTGTACAAAATTTGAGAGACATTTTGTGCGGATGAAAAATGTCTGGGATCTTGTATTTCAGCTCATGAAAAATGGAACCAACACTTTACATTTTGAGTGTATATTTTTGTTCAGTATACATTGCATACTTATTTTTATGTACCTTTTTCAGTTGTTCTTTGTATTTCTTCCACTGTTTCTTGACAGACTTCACCTGACTGACGTGGAACTGCCAGGAGGTCCAGAGGTCTGACAGATCCACCTTCTTCTTGTTCAGCTCCTCCATGATCTTCTCCACCACACCGATGGCTGCCCTCACATTCAGGTTCAGGTTCTCACTCACCTGACGATGTCAACATAAAGAATCCATTATTATCAGGTACTGGATCTTATCTGTATCCTACAGCCCTTACGAAGGGCTCCTGGATGTGGGTGGAAGTTATTTTTCCAAAGCAAGACATAATAAACCATGCTAACCTTACTTATAATTAAATGCAATAATCAATGGTTGTAAGGTTTGTCTAATTTAGGCATGACCTCTGTTTTATCGTCATTTAGTTTTAATAAGCAATAACTTTTTTTAACTAAATGACAACAAAACAGATACAATGCTCATGGGCCCCAACTCCCTCATCAAGAAACTGGGTCAACTCAACATGACAATCGACGTCTGCACCATCCACTCCAACTCCAGTCAGGAACTGGGTGTTACATTTGACCCCCACTCTGTCAATTGGACACAAAATCCAAAACATCACCAAGTCATCACCAAGTCATGTATACCACCCAGTATACCACCCTGCATACCACTGCTGGCTTGCTTCTGAAGCTAAGCAGGGTTGGTCCTGGTCAGTCCCTGGATGGGAGACCAGATGCTGCTGGAAGTGGTGTTGGAGGGCCAGTAGGAGGCACTCTTTCCTCTGGTCTAAACAAAGATCCCAATGCCCCAGGGCAGTGATTGGGGACACTGCTCTGTGTAAGGTGCCGTCTTTCGGATGGGACGTTAAACGGGTGTCCTGACTCTCTGAGGTCATTAAAGATCCCATGGCACTTATCGTAAGAGTAGGGGTGTTAATCCCGGTGTCCTGGCTAAATTCCCAATCTGGCCCTCAACCATCACGGTCACCTAATAATCCCCAGTTTATAATTGGCTCATTCATCCCCCTCCTCTCCCCTGTAACTATTCCCCAGGTCGTTGCTGCAAATGAGAACGTGTTCTCAGTCAACTTACCTGGTAAAATAATGGATAAATAAATAAATAAAGTCAGCCTTCTTCCACCTCAAAATCATCTCACGACTCAGACCCTCTCTAACTGACTCCACTGCTGAAACCCTGTTTAGTTCACTGCCCTGGTTAGTCTGTCATTATGTTTAGTGCTGTCCATGGTTAGTCTATCCTTATATTTGGTGTACTTTTATATACTGTACTTACTTATTTAAATGTGTGATATTGTTGCTTTTTATCCTGCTGATTATCTTGTATATGTAAAGTGACTTGGGGTGTCTTGAAAAGCGCTTAAAATAAAATGTATTATTATTATTATGTGCAGGCAGAAAAGCAATGGCTTATAGGAAGGCTCAACGTTAGCAACGTTAACCTGGATAACAGTGTATGGAGGGGTTGAGCCTCAATAATGTCTCTCACCATGTTTGAGTAGTTGATGTAGTTGTTTCCCAGGTCCAGCATGGTGAGAAAGCGTTCCAACATGGACTGCCACTTAGCGTCAGCTATCTCCTTAGACGTGACTAAACTCTCCTCGTTCTCCTCCTCCTCTTGCTTCCTGTTATAGCTTTCATGTAGACTCTGCATCTGTTCCTCCACCTGAACAAGCATAGGAGTCACACATTTCAGAATATTACATTTCAGCAGTGTTGTGGAGTAGTGAACTACAAGTAGTTCAACTAGTAATTAAACTACTTTTTGCAGTAGCTTGGTAGTAGTTGAACTAAATTCAAATCTAGGTAGTGTTTTCAGTAGTACATTTTTTTTTTGCCATGTAGTTGTGCAGCTAACTACTGGAACTGAACACTACTCTTCTTGCAAAAGGAAATTAAAATATGGGTGAAGTAAGCAATCGTTTACTTTCTTTTACGGCATCCGACCTGCCTGATTCTCACTTGAAACATTGTTTTTGTGATTAATAGGCTAAATTACACATTTTGTTAACATATGATCCCAAAGTGATCTGTTCTTGCAATTTGTCATCTATGACATTTCAGATTTACATATGATAGTTTTTCATGAAGTAGTTTGAACTATATTTTTCTTATTAAGGGTAACTTTAGTCTAGCTTAACTTCTTCTAGGGTTAAGTAACTGGCAGCTTGGTAAATTATATTTTCAGAGTAGCTTCCCCAACTGCATTTCAGATTGATTTCCATTTTGGTTATTGACACATTTCAGTTAAATCACCTGTGCTTTCAACAAAATATGAATGAAATACATACAAAGTTTAATGTACACTGTACATAACTATGTAACAATATTTAGTCAGACACCACTGTACCAAACTAACTGTACAGATATTTAACAACCATAAGCTTCCTAAGTTTCATGAAATGATAAGAGAAAATAACCTCCTCTGCTATTCGCAAGAAGCCCACGTATGGTTGGATATTCTCGATGCGAGATGTGATGTTCCTGGTGACTGTCTTCAGCTCCTCCTCTAGCAGTGATGCTTTGTTGGAGAACTCAGCAGCTTCAGGACACCCCAGTGTTCTCAGTTCCTTTAGCAGCTCTGCCATGGCCTCTGCCTCACTGGCTGTTTGCTGAAAACCAAATGGCCAGGGTTGAGAAAACTCTATGGTAACACATACGCTATATACAGTCGTATGAAAAAGTTTGGGCACCCCTCTGAGGCTGCATAATAATTTACTCTGTCGTCACAGAAAATGATCACAGTGGCATGCCATTCATTTTCTAATAAAAGCTGAGTACTGGGGTATTGTCCAGACAAAGATTTTTAGTGTAGCAATATTAAGTTGTATGAAATTAAATCAGATGTGAAAAATAGGCTATGCAAAAATTTGGGCACCCTTGTCATTCTGTTGATTTGAATACCTGTAACTACTTAGCACTGTTTAATTGGAACACACAATTGGTTTGGTGAGCTCATTAAGCCTTGAACTTCATAGACAAGTGCATCCAATCATGAGAAAAGGTATTTAAGATGGCCAATTGCAAGTTGTTGTTCTCTTTGACTCTCCTCTGAAGAGTGACAACATGGGGGCCTCAAAACAACTCTCAAATGACCTGAAAACAAAGATTGTTCAACATTATGGTTTAGAGGAAGGCTACAAAAAGCTATCGCAGAGATTTAAGCTGTCAGTGTCCACTGTGAGGAACATAGTGAGGAAATGGAAGACCACAGGCACAGTTCTTGTTAAGGCCAGAAGTGGCAGGCCAAGTAAAATATCGGAGAGGCAAAGGCGAAGGATGGTGAGAACGGTCAAAAACATCCCACAGACCACCTCCAAAGACCTACAACATCATCTTGCTGCAGATGGTGTCACTGTGCATCGTTCAACAATTCAGCGCACGTTGCACAAGGAGAAGCTGTATGGGAGAGTGATGCGGAAGAAGCCTTTTCTGCACACACGCCACAAACAGAGTCGCTTGAGGTATGCAAACGCACATTTGGACAAGCCAGCTTCATTTTGGAATAAGGTGCCGTGGACTGATGAAACAAAGATTGAGTTATTTGGTCATAACAAGGGACGTTGTGCATGGCGGCAAAAGAACACAGTTCCAAGAAAAACACTTGCTACCCACAGTCAAATTTGGTGGGGGTTCCATCATGCTGTGGGGCTGTGTGGCCAGTGCCGGTACTGGGAATCTTGTTAAAGTTGAGGGTCGCATGGATTCCACTCAATATCAGCAGATTCTTGGGAATAATGTTGAAGAATCAGTCACAAAGTTGAAGTTACGCCGGCGTTGGATATTTCAACAAGACAACGACCCAAAACACTGCTCAAAATCTACCCGGGAATTTATGCAGAGGAACAAGTACAATGTTCTGGAATGGCCATCCCAGTCCCCAGACCTGAATATCATTGAGAATCTGTGGGATGATTTGAAGCGGGCTGTCCATGCTCGGCAACCATCAAACCTAACTGAACTGGAGATGTTTTGTAAGGAGAAATGGTCCAAAATACCTTCATCCAGAATCCAGACACTCATTAGAGGCTATGGGGAAGTGTCTAGAGGCTGTTATTTTAGCAAAAGGAGGCTCTACTAAATATTGATGTGATTTTTCTATTGGGGTGCCCAAATTTATGCACCTGTCTAATTTTGTTTTGATGCATATTGCACATTTTCTGTTAATCCAATAAACCTAATTTCACTACTGAAATATTACTGTGTCCATCAGTTATTTGATAAATCAAAATGAAATTGCTGATCCAAACACCCAATTATTTATAAATGGAAGTCATGGAAATTGTCAGGGGTGCCCAAACTTTTTCATACGTCTGTATACACAAAAGTATGTGGACACCCCTTCAAATTTGTGAATTTGGCTATTTAAGCCACACCCGTTGCTGACAGGTGTATACAATCGAGCACACAGCCATGTAATCTCCATAGACAAACATTGGCAGTAGAATAGCCACAATGAAGAGCTAAGTGACTTTCAACGTAGCACCGTCATAGGATGCCACCTTTCCAATGAGTCAGTTCGTCAAATTTCTGCCCTGCTAGAGCTGCCTCAGCCAACTGTAAGTGCTGTTATTGTGAATTGGAAATGTCTAAGAGGAAAAATGTCTCACCCGTGAAGTGGTAAGCCAGACAAGCTCAAAGAACGGCACCGCCGAGTGCTGAAGCGACCTGAGGGTAAAAATCGTCTGTCCTTGGTTACAACACTCACTATCGAGTTCCAAACTGCCTCTGGAAGTTAGCACAATAACTGTTTGTCGGGAGCTTCATGAAATGGGTTTCCATGGCTGAGCAGCCACACACAAGTCTAAGATCACAATGCACAATGCCAAGTGTCGGCTGGAGTGGTGTAAAACTCTGGAGCAGTGGAAACGTGTTCTCTGGAGAGATAAATCACACTTCACCATCTAGCAGTCTGACGGATGAATCTGGGTTTGGCGGATGCCAAGAAAATGCTACCTGCCCAAATGCATAGTGGCAACTGTAAAGTTTGGTGGAGGAGGAATAATGGTCTGGGGCTATTTTTCATGGTTCGGGCTAGGCCCCTTAGCTCCAGTGAAGGGAAATCTTAACACTACAGCATACAATTACATTCTAGATGATTATTTACTTCCAACTTTGTGGCAACAGTTTGGGGAAGGCCTTTTCCTGTTTCAGCATGACAATGCCCCCGTGCACAAAGCGAGGTCCATACAGAAATGGTTTGTTGAGATCGGTATGGAAGAACTTGACTGGCCTGCACAAAGCCCTGACCTCAACCACATCAAACATCTTTGGGATGAATTGGAACGCCTACTGCGAGCCAGGCCTAATCGCCGAACATCAGTGCCCGACCTCACTAATGCTTGTGGCTGATCGGAAGCAAGTCCCCGCAGCAATGTTCCAAGATCTAGTTGAAAGCTTTCCCAGAAGTGGAGTGGAGGCTGTTATAGCAGCAAAGGGGGGACCAACACCATATTAATGCCCATGATTTTGGAATGAGATGTTCGACGAGCAGGTGTCCACATATTTTGGTCATGTAGTGTGTATACTTCAGTACAGTACAAGACAGGGTTAGGTCTATTTGAAAACAACATTCAGGAAGTAAACTGAGATTCCTGAATTGAAAGAAAGTGACCCAACCTTTGTATAAGAGCTGGGTAAATAAACAAAGGGGTCATACATTTGAATAAGGTTGAGTAAGTCTACAAGTGATATTCCTGACTCTACCTGTGTCTGTGAGGAGAGTTCCAGGTGTTTGTTGAGCATGTCTTCAGACTGAGAGAGCAGGGAGCCTGGCTCAGTGTTGCTGGAGAGGACACCGTTGCTGCTCTTTAGCCACACAGAGATCTGGGACAGAAACACATGACTTTTACTTTACTTTATTAGTTCCACAATTCAGTCAAATGCAGTCAACTGAAATACATGGACATTTACACACACATGAAAGTATTAGCAGTTGATCGTAGGCTGTCAACTTGCCTTACTACTCGTCTGAGACTGGGCTGTAATCTGACTTGAGATATGTTTAACTGGTCCTTTGGAGCTCAGTTGGTAAAGCATGGTGCTTGTTAACACCAGGGTAGTGGGTTCAATTCCTGGGACCATCCATGTTTAAAATGTATGCACGCATGACTGTAAATTACTTTGGATGAAAGTGTCTGTTAAAAAATGGAATATATGCTTTTATGCACCTCTCCCATTGACAGTGAATTATATTATTCAAAAGTCTTAACTTGCACATACCTCAACTCTGAATCCAGCCCAGTGAGACATATTAAGAATCCCTATTCATTTAATAGCATCTCTGTGGGCCTAATACTAAAGATTTGATGTTTTACTTTTAAAATGTATTAGGCAAACCTTTTAATGTGGCATAAACACAACCATTTGATTGTCAAACAATCACATCACAAGGCTCCTGTGTAAACCTGGCTACCTGCGCACATTCGTCCACTAAAATAATTCCCGCTGTCCCACATCCATACAATGCACTGTGCACCCGCCATTTGACGAATGGAAAGAGACATCTGTTACAAAACACCAAAAAGTGTAATGAATGACATTCAGTGATTGTCATGCATTAATAATTACATTCATAATAATGCCTCATTCACATTAACCATAAGCACTCCGTTATGTTACGGCGGATGGCATTCATTTGTATGGGGACCGTCCACAACGGAGTGGAATCACAATGCCCTTTGCAGTTGAAGGCTCCTTTGCATACTTTGAATTTTTCCAAGATGTGCGTCTTCTTCAGTCCAGCCAGAGTCGGTTGAAGAACAGGAAGTTACCAAACCACAGAAGATGAAAATATATTTTCGTTGATGGGTTTATGGGATAGATAGCAAGTTGTAAACAATTTCCCAGGTAGCCTAGTGGTTAGAGCGTTGGACTAGTAACTGAAAGGTTGCAACATCAAATCCCCAAGCTGACAAGGTAAAAATCTGTTGTTCTACCCCTGGACAAGGCCATTAACCCACTGTTCCTAGGCTGTCATTGAAAATATGAATTTGTTCTTAACTGACTTGCCTAATAAATAAAAGTAAGTTAATAGTATGTTAAAAAGAATACACACTGGCTGTTAAGCACAATAAAGTACAAACACTTTATTAAATAAAAAATTTGATGTACAGCCTAATGAATATGAATTTATGCATCCACTGCTGTCCGAGCGCCTCTCTGTCTTGGCCACTCATCTCTACCTTCGTTAATTGTCACTTTATTGTCGACCCACACGGCATTTTGGAGAGTATTCCACACATTTTCAAGTCCATTCACAAATGTTTCATGTGACTGACATGTGAAATTGATCAATTATAGTGTAATATCCTACAGTTTTGTTGCCATCTTTGTTTTAATTATTTTGATCGTCTCATGTTTACCGGTACGGCGTATGTGCACTATTTATTTTGGCAGCTCAAAGGCATAATATAATGTAATTCAATAAAAATATAGCTACGGGTTCATCCCAAATGACACCCTATTTCCTATATTGTGCACTACCTTTGACCAGAGCCACTATAAAGGGAATAGGGTGCCATTTGGGACAAATCGTAAGGCTTGTGTGTACCTTGTTGTGAAATTGTTAGGTTATATTACTTGTTAGATATTACTGCATGGTCGGAACTAGAAGCACAAGCATTTCGCTACACTCGCATTAACATCTGCTAACCATGTGTATGTGACAAATAAAATTTGATTTGATTTACCTTGTCTATGAGGTCTTCACATTGGGACACCAGCTGCTGTCTCTTGGCTGCCAGTGCTTGGTGAGCATGACACTCCTGACTTAGAGCATCAACCCGGTCTCTGACATATCCCAGCATCCTTTTCACGCCTTCAACTTGGGAACTAGAAATATAGTAAGAGGCATGTCTGCTGTGAAATGCTCCATGTAGTAATCATATTATCCGCAGTCTTGATCCATCCATCTATTAATATAAAGGCCTAGTTTGAACACACTACATTGGATATAACAAGCATATTTGATTTCAGAATACAGTGATAGCAGTGACATCTTTACTATTGAAATCACATGTTACTCAAAATCTCTGTTTTGCTACACCAGTGATAAGCAGTCTGTGGTGATTCTTGACCACAGCAGGTTTTAAACTTGACTAGGGTGGGGGTGAGGTTTTGAGTCAGAGGACTAAGGATGTCCTAATATGGATGCCATATTACCTCCCTACCTCTGTGGTTTGGCCTTCTGTAGTATGAGCTGCCCTCTCTGAAGAGGGTCGTTGGCTGACTCTTTGATGCTTCGCAACAGGTCCTCGTGCTTTTTGGCCAACTCAGGCAACCATAGTGTCTGGGTCTTCAACCCCTTAAGTTTACTCTCAACAGTTCCCAGGACCTCAAAAGCCTGACAAAACAGGAATGAGAGGATAGGACAATATGCATTAAGTACTCATGTAAACATGATAGATGGTTCAGCAGAAGTCCTGAATAAATGTAATATTGCTCATTATAATAACAGTCACAATTCATGATGCAGTAGATGGCACAAATAGTATGTCCTTATTGTCCACTAGAGGGCACCATGTACAAATCAAATTAAAGTCACTAGTTCCCTAGTCTTGTGTAGAGTACCTCAAATACAGTTGTAAGCACTTAGTACTGCAATAATAATTACTCATCACAAATTTGTCAGGCACATGATATTACATGTATAGTAGCTACCTTGTTGGAACTACTAAATAAAGATTTCTTGAAGGTGATATGTAATACAAGCATACAGTAGCCACACTAGGTACCCGGTTGGCACTGCTAAAGAAGGCTTTCCTGAAGGTGATATGTAATACAAGCCTACAGTAGCCACACTAGGTACCTGATTGGCACTGTTAAAGGATTTCCTGAAGGTGATACGTAATACAAGCCTACAGTAGCCACACTAAGTACCTGGTTGGCACTGCTAAAGAAGGCTTTCCTGAAGGTGATATGTATTACAAGCCTACAGTAGCTACACTAGGTACCTGGTTGGCACTGCTAAAGAAGGCTTTCCTGAAGGTGATATGTATTACAAGCCTACAGTAGCTACACTAGGTACCTGGTTGGCACTGCTAAAGAAGGCTTTCCTGAAGGTGATATGTATTACAAGCCTACAGTAGCTACACTAGGTACCTGGTTAGCACTGCTAAAGAAAGAGGCACAGGATTTGTACGGTATTCTAGCTACCTTGTTGGCATGCGAAAGGCAGTGGCACATGATATGTACATTAGGTCGTGTGAAACCGTAACGCGTTGAAAGTAGTCAAATTGTTTGCGTCGTTTTAATCTTCCTGCACGGACATGTTTGGATGGTCTGACTATATCCTACAAGTTTAGCCTCCATTTCTTTGTTAAAGCGTACCTTATTGGCAGTGCTTAAGAAGGTTACAGTAACTATCTTGATGACACTGAAGGAATTTCTCTCCTGAAGACTACATGTACACAAGCATAGATATAGAACAGTTTAATCTCTAGGACCACTAATCAGCAATTACCTTGGTGGCCCTGATAATCTATGGCCATAAAACATGTAGAGAATGTACTGTACCTTGTTGCCACTGTTAAAGAAGCCGTTGCTCTCCTGTAGGTGATATGTATAGTTACACTAGCTACCTTCTACTGCTAATGCAGTACCTACTCTCCTAAGGGGGTTTTTGTATAGTAGTCAGTTGTGTCTGTACCGTGTTAGCGCTGCTGAAGAAGGAATTGCTCTCCTGTAGCTGTGCCAGCCGGCCCATCATGAGGTTCCAGAAGTGTTTGTGCAAGGCTTTGAGAGCCACACTTCTCTCAGAGACATGGCCCGTCTCATCCTCAGCACAGCCCTCTGCTTCCCCCACTTGCAGCTCTGAAGCTTGGGCTAGCAGCTTCTCCACCAACACACTCCAGTCCTGCAGAACAGGACGCAAGCATGCACACACACGCACACAGACACACACAGGGAATATTAGATTGGCTGTAGATCAAATATTTTTTCTATACTAAAGTCACTTAGATGTCATGCTCATGGCCCTAGTATTATAATAGTCACACACTTACAGTAAAATTGGACATGCCCTAATAAAAGTTTGTTATAGCTTTGTTGTTTACTGTTGAAAATATCAGTCAATCACTTGGCAAATATGTCCCAAAGTGTATTCATATTTAAAGTATCATACCTTGGCTTTCTCTTCAAACTCTTTGTATTCCTGAAGGAGCTCTTCATTTTCTGTGAGAGCTGAGCCCAAATGATCTTTTTCAAAGTACAAGTCAGCTTTGTTTTTGAACCAGTGGGTTACCTGAATGAAATACCATACATTATAACTGCAGTCAGGACATTACTGCATTTATTCTTGGGTACTTATGTAAATGATTTCAAAGGAAGAGTTTTATGCTGCATGACTGCTCTTCCTTACACTAAGCAGTAGATAGAATATTAAACACAGAGGCATGTCACGCCCTGACCTTAGAGAGCCTTTTATTCTCAAATTGGGTTAGGTCGGGGTGTGACTAGGGTGGGTACTCTAGTTTTGTTATTTCTATGTTGGCCTGGTATGGTTCCCAATCAGAGGCAGCTGTCTATCGTTGTCTCTGATTGGGGATCATATTTAGGCAGCTTTTCTCACTGGGGTTTTGTGGGATCTTGTTTGTGTATAGTTGCCTTGAGCACTGCATAGCTTCACGTTCGTTTTGTTCTTTATTGTTTTTTGCCGGTTCACGTGATAAAGATGATGAACCCAAACCACGTTGCATTTTGGTCCGATTCTTACAACAACGGACGTGACAAGGCATCTGTACTTCCATCATCTTAACACATGACCCCATATGGCTCAACAAGCCAGAAGGTATTATATATTTCTAGGTAGAACATTTGTTTCTACTCTACATGGGGGCAGGCAACTCATGATGAGTTCAGATTTCGTTTTGGCCCCACCCCCATCAATATTGCCCATCCCTGAGATAGGTGAAAGTTTTAAGTCAAAAGGAGATTTCTGACACGGATTGATCTTAGATAGACATTTCCTGGCAGTTTGTGACTCACTTCCTGTTCCTGGCGATCCCATTGGTAGATGTTAAGGATCACTTCCAGATCAAGGAGCTGCTGCTTCATGTGTTGGTCCACCTGTCTCCTCCTGTCCTGCAGTATCTCCATCAGACTTTCCACCCGGCCATAGCTGCTGTCAGCCCCTCTCAATGCCTCACTCCTCTGAAGACCATCCTCAGTCTGGAACTCTCTCAGGAAGTCTAGAAGACCACGACTCTTGTTCAGAACCAACATTGACTTCTCCAGAAGGCCTGGGGAAAGAGAGGGGGAGGTGTCGACGACAGAGGAGAGAGAGAGCAAGAAAGCGATAGAGAAAGAGGGAGAGGTTTATTTACTATTACTTGGAGGCCTTACATAGTCAGTGCGAATAGCAGCAAAAATCTGAATTACGTGATACCATTGACAAGTTTCTCATTAGAAAGACTCTCTTGTTTAGAACCAGCATTTACTTCTCCAGTAGACCCGAGGGACAGATATGGGCCAGAATAAGAAAAGATGATTAGAAGTTCAGATACAATGTCTTTGAGCAGGTGCTGGAAATCAAAACAATATAGACCTGATGAAAACCTAAGTAGTCAAAACGTTACCACCAACATACCACATGGGATCATAGATTGTAGTGTGCAGAATCTCTATTTTTATTTGCAAAAGATACGTGCCGAAACACAAATAATTTATGAATTAATCCAGTTGTGGGTCGTGTAAATACAGCCATCCTAGATCAATTTGTATAGTAAGTAAGGTATCTCACACTACAGTGTAATCTCTCATCAAATATTATCATGAGAATGAGAGTACTTGTTGTTTATATTACCGTTACGATGTCATATGACATCATGGTCCCTTTCTCCTTCAGCAGCCTCAACCAGCTAGCTTTTAGTTTATTGTGCTGTTGATATAACATGAAGCCCACTCATTCTCACATCTGACAGATATCTATCTCTTCATTACATCTCAGTGCCTTGGAGACTGAAAGGAAGGGTAAAATCATCTAATTTCAGGAACTTTAAGAGGACAATGATTCACTCAAGGGAGGGCAAGGGTGACCTGAATGACTGCCAGGATCAGACTGAGGTTGTGTATCATCTACCAGACATCTGGAACAGTGACCCAGAAGTCATTACTCTAAGGGGATTTGCCAAAGGTAATAAATACAGAATTTCTCCAAGGGAGGCTGTACTATAGGTGTATCAACATAATACCCACCTCTCTTCATAACACTGTGTTTCATGAGCAGTTCTTTCAGACACTCCGCATCTGCCAGCTCCTGCTCTCTGCTCTGGAACTCTTCTGCCTCATCTATTCTGATAGCAAACTGAAGGAGGTGGAGGAAGACAGCATTAATCTATCTGTATAGTTAGACAAAAGTGAAGGAGTTGGAAGAAGACACCATTAATCTATCTGTATAGTTAGACAAAAGTGAAGGAGGTGGAGGAAGACAGCATGAATCTATCTGTATAGTTAGACAAAAGTGAAGGAGGTGGAGGAAGACAGCATTAATCTATCTGTATAGTTAGACAAAAGTGAAGGAGGTGGAGGAAGACAGCATTAATCTATCTGTATAGTTAGACAAAAGTGAAGGAGGTGGAGGAAGACAGCATTAATCTATCTGTATAGTTAGACAAAAGTGAAGGAGTTGGAAGAAGACAGCATTAATCTATCTGTATAGTTAGACAAAAGTGAAGGAGGTGGAGGAAGACAGCATTAATCTATCTGTATAGTTAGACAAAAGTGAAGGAGGTGGAGGAAGACAGCATGAATCTATCTGTATAGTTAGACAAAAGTGAAGGAAGACAGCATTAATCTATCTGTATAGTTAGACAAAAGTGAAGGAGTTGGAAGAAGACAGCATTAATCTATCTGTATAGTTAGACAAAAGTGAAGGAGGTGGAGGAAGACAGCATGAATCTATCTGTATAGTTAGACAAAAGTCAAGGAGGTGGAGGAAGACAGCATGAATCTATCTGTATAGTTAGACAACAGTGTAATTTATCCTAGTATGAGCTCTGTGTTTGCACATTTATTCATAGAGATCTCCAAAGGCTTCGTACATTCACAATCGATTTAATAAAGAAGTAAAACATTGAAAAAGGAACACTGTTTGGTCAGTGATGAAACATGTAAAAGGACAGACAGTACAAACAGTTCTGCTATTTGTTTAATTCTCAGTCACATCCACAGTGAGGTTATCCAGGGGGAACCATCTGCTTCCTTTATCTTTCACACTTCCGCTCATCATGTTTCATAATCATCACACCAACTCTAATGTGTCTGCTTTATGTGGCAGCACCCAGGGTGGATAGCCGTTAGAGCCTGGTTAAATTACAGCACATAGGCCTACAATATCACAAAACGCTCTTGTTCTGAGGCACTGTCTGTGGACTGATGGCATGGAAACTGCACCATTGTGACACATTGGCAGTAAATTCCCCTGATATCTAATTTCAGTACAAACAGACCCTTCTCAGTTACAATGTTATCTAGTGGAAAAAAACATATATCTTTATTTTCCAGTACGTAGACACAAATGCTAACAAAGCTGATAAAACAATGAGCTGTTTTCTTTTGTCTTTTGAAGCAAACTTCAGAGGAGGAAACAGACGCACTGTAACAACACAGTAATAACAAAACAACAACACTGGATTCTGTGTTGATAGCTATCATGCCATTTTATATTTCCTCCAACAAACAAAATAATGAAAAACAAACTTTCCATTTCAGATCCACAGAACTGGTTGAAATTCCACTTTGTAACAGGCTTAGTCAATGAAAACCCCTGTGGCATAGCCTACATGTACATGAACTGTAAAACAGCTCTGATCTGTTAGGGTCTATGTCTGGTCTATGTATGCTCCATGTGTGTTCTATGTAGCTATAGTGTAGCTATAACGGTCTGTTTATTAGCCTGGCCAATACATCAAGTGCCCCGTCAAAGAACTCGAGGCCAGGTGTAGCAGTGACCAGCACTTCTCTAGCAGTGAGCTCAGGGTCTATGTATGGTCTATGTATGGTCTATGTAGCTAGAACATTTCCTTTCTGTTAGCCTACCTACCTCGAGAGCCCTGTCGAAGAACTCTGAGGCCAGGTGTAGCAGCGACCGGCGCTTCTCTAGCAGTGAGATCAGGGTTCTCCAGGCGTCGCTCAGCGAGACAGCCATGGCCTCATACACCTCCCCTTCATCTTCCTTCTCCTCTGCCGTCCTGTCTGCCTCCTCCAGCAAGGCCCACACGCCTGCCTCATGTTTCTGGAAAGAGAAAAGTCTCTAAAATATACGGTACCTAGTTCATTCAAGTATCTTCTCTGCATTATACAGGCCTCCTTTTTTGGATATACACTCATGTTTCTGACACAAAGGAGGCATTCTGTTTAGAGCACTGCCTTATTTTAAAAATTGCATTACCATATACTTGCATGTAAATCAACATTGTAAATGGACCGTTTTTTTTTGCCGGCTACATTCTTATTAGCACACTGCCTTACAATAGGCTGGCACCAATATGTACATACAGTGAGCTCCAAAAGTATTGGGACAGTGACACATTTTTTGTTGTTTTGGTTCTGTACCCCATCACTTCGGATTTTATGATACAATGATTATGTGCAGACTGTCAGCTTTCATTTAAGGGTATTTTAATCCATATCGGGTGAACCATTTAGAAATTATAGCACTTTTTGTGTATTGTCCCCCCATTTTAGGGGACCAAACGTTTTGAAACAAATTCACTTCTGTACTAAATCAGTAAAAAGTTAAGTATTTGGTCCAATATTCATAGGGTGCAATGACTACATCAAGCTTGTGACTCTACAAATTTATTGGATACATTTTCTGTTTATTTTGATTGTGTTTCAGATTATTTTGTGCCCAATAGAAATGAATGGAAATTCATGAATTGTGTCACTTTTCACTTTTATTGAATACAATATGCTTCTAAACACTTCTAAATTCATGTGGATGCTACCATGATTACGGATAATTCTGAATGAATCATGAATAATGATGAATGATACATTTACAGAGGCATAAATATCATACTCACAAAAAAAATTCTAACCTCCCCTGTTATTGTAATGGTGAGAGGGTTAGCATGTCTTGGGGGTATGATATTTGTGCGTCTGTAACTTTATCACTCATCATTATTCATGATTCATTCAGGACTAGCCGTAATAATAGTAGCATCCACATTAATGTAGAAGTGTTTAGAAACATATTCTATTTTCATTTACAATAAAAGTCTGTCTGCACGTTCACCTCATAGTCATTGTATCAATTCAAATCCAAAGCGCTGGAGTACAGAGCCAAAACAATTTTAAAAATTGTCACTGTCCCAATACTTTTGGAGGTCACTGTATATTACACGGTCGTTGAGTACAATACTGACATTCTCTGATGAGGACACGTTGTTTTAAAAACATAAAATTACCATATACTTGCATGTAAATCAACATTGTTAATGGAGCAATTCATTGACATTTTGTTCAATTGCACTATTGTAAGATACACATTTGAAATGTTCAAAGCCTTGCTATGTGATTGCTGCTAGTAAGCTGAATTAAAAGCCGTGAATAAACCAAGGACACGGTGCATTTGGATGCAAATCTTTTTTGGATTGTTTTTGTGATAAAATCTCTCTTTAATTAGAGGGGTTGTTCAGGGGTTTAAATCTGTAGTTACTCTGATGTCTTAATGGAAAATTACATTTTACTCATTTAGCAGACGCTCTTATCCAGAGCTACCTACAGGAGCTTAGGGGTAAGTGCCTTGCTCAAGGGCACATCGACAGATGTTCTACCTAGTCGGCTCGGGGATTCAAACCAGCGACATTCCGGTTGCTGGCCCAATGCTCTTAACCGCTATGCTGCCGGAACGTTTACATTAATAATATCAATTGTTCACATGCTTATGCCAATAATATCATACTTGTATAAAATAAGATGTAACATGCTCAGCACTCAGACATAACTAACTTCTGACAGTAGGTGGCAACAGTAATGAATGGCCTGGATCTAAATAGCCATTGTCTATAACAAGGCTGGGGGAAAAAGCTTTGAGTGAAAATAATATAAATCAACGTTGAAACGGCTGCTATGAACATTCCACCTTCCACCGAGGCAATGAAAGTGACTGAAGTAGTTTCATGTTCCATCTCTGAGACAAGAAAAGCATTGATGGTGTCTCAACGAGATATAGTCAAACAAGGCCGGTGTTGTGCCGAAAATCTCCCACCTTCCAGAATCCCCCCCCCTCACGTGAACGCGCACAAACTCAATTCTTCATTGCTGCGACTTGCTTGCTAATTGATATTTCTGATCACGTTAGGCTGTATTTAATTAAATTATTTATGTCGGTTTGATGGCAGGGGAGGCCCTAGTAATGTCTGCAGTTTTCGGTTTGGCAATTTGCTTCAAGTGTATTAGTCTATAAATAAATCTCTTTGCCAAAATTTGTCATCGCTCCCATGTCTTATTCGACTAGTAGTTGTTCTGAAATGATTATTGCCTATATTTTACTCCCTCCTCTATGTTTAATATAACACACATACAATAATTATTCATTTCGGTTGCCTATCCTGACATGAAGTTTGTTCTACAGAAAGTATTTGACTCTGATGTGTGCCACAGAAAGCATTTCACTCTAGCCACAACATCGCTATCAGCAAATATGATTGGAGAAATTTACTATCCTACTAGCGTACAGTCACTGCTCTGCCTGTCCCGTCCTTTCTACCCGCCTCGCTCTGTTTGCTCTGCCGCCCCCTTCTGTTGAGTTTTTCGCTTAAATAATAAGTGACATTATATAACTAATATTATCATTGGGTAGCTCATCCTCATGGCCCACCATGGTCTCATTAGAATATATGTCAAATAGTGACATATCAATAATAGAATAGTGTAGTTCGTTTGTAGATGGACCAAGGCGCAGCGAATGTAGAGTTCCACATAATTTATTAAAGAAGTGAAACTATAGCAAAGACAAAACAATAAACAAACAAATCGTGACTACAACTCCAAACAATATCCCATAACACACAGGTGGAAAAATGCTACTTAAGTATGATCCCCAATCAGAGACAATGGTGGCCAGCTGCCTCTAATTGGGAATCATACCAAAACACCAACATAGAAAAAACAAACTAGAACCCCACAT
Source organism: Salvelinus namaycush (assembly GCF_016432855.1). Taxonomy (NCBI): domain Eukaryota; kingdom Metazoa; phylum Chordata; class Actinopteri; order Salmoniformes; family Salmonidae; genus Salvelinus; species Salvelinus namaycush. Next base: position 17,643,748 of record NC_052325.1, on the reverse strand, counting down.
AGAAAATATAAACTAGACTAAATCCCTAGTCACGCCCTGACCTACTCTACCATAGAAAATAAAGGCTTCCGTGACAAGAATAGTGTAGTTATATGTTGACATAATGTCAAAATTGTGACATATCAATAATAGAATAGTGTATTTATACATCACCTGAGCTGTTATATTAGTTATAGGAATGAAGAAGAAATACTACAACGAGAATGAGGCAGAGAATGTACATATTTTCTTATTATTTTTTGGGCTAATCTCTGCAACTCCTCAATGGGCTCAGGAGAGGTGAAGGTTGAATCATGTGTCCTCCAAAACATGGCCGCCTACTTCTTAGTACACTGCTTGCTTAACTCGGATGTCAGCCGCACCAACGTGACGGAGGAAACACCGTTTGTCTGACGACCGGAGTCAGCTTGCAGGCGTCCTGCCCTGTCACAAGAGCACAATGAGCTAAGAAAACCCTCCCCTACCCCGGACCAATTGTGCACCATCCTACGGGAATCCTGGTCGGTGGGATCGAACCCCAGGCTGTAGTGGCACCTCTGCACTGCGGTGCAGTGCTTTTGACCACTGCACCACCCAGGACCCCCCCTAGTGGTGACATCTATTTCCAATGAGAGGATTACCTTGAGTTTGATCAGGAGCTGCTCGTGTTCATGCAGTAGTTTCTTGGTTTCATCCTGGTTGCTGCCGATCTCCAGCAGGTTGGGATTGGCTTCAGTCAACTGCAGCTGCACCAGTGACTCACACTACAAAACACAGTGTTTGTTTTCTCAATTTTGCTGTCAGTACATATTTAAGCAATACGGCACGTCGGGGGTTTGTGGTATATGGCCAATATACCACAGCTATGAGCTGTTCTTATGCATGAGGAGTGCCTGGATACAGCCCTTAGCCGTGGTATATTGGCCATATACCACAAACCCCCGATGTGCCTTATTGCTATTATAAACTGGTTACCAACGTAATTAGAGCAGTAAAAATAAAATGTTTTGTCATACCGTGGTATACGGACTGATATACCACAGCTATCAGCCAATCAGCATTCAGGGCTTGAATCAACCTGTTTATAATTATTACTATACTTTAAGAGTAAACGGCTGTCTGTATCCATTGGAACAATCTTTGATACTAAGTATCAAAGAGACTCAAAGTTAGACCAGCAGGAAGCCGAGGTCGGTTTGTGTTTCCCTGCCAAGGCCATGTAACATGTTGTTTATGATCTGACTGCGATCAGGGCAGGTTGGTGTAATATTATACCTGTGGACACCCACATGGTCCTTCTGTGAATTTCACAGTGTGTAAACAGAGTATGGAAATGTTGTCCTCAACGTGGGGCTCCTTTTCCAATATATTGTGCTGTCCCGGGAACACAATTAGTGTGTTTGCGTCCCAAATGGCACCCTATTCCCTATATAGTGCACTACTTTTCACCAGAGCTCTATGGACCCTGTTCAAAAGTAGTGCACTATATAGAGAATAGGGTGTCATTTGGGACACACCCCAAGACAATGTCAAGCCATTAAACTGAGGTATTCCTTTAATGTAATGACTTACTGATACCGCTCTGGGTGACAAACATTAACTTAAAGCCAAGCTTTTCGTTGAAGTGTCACCCTGAGCGTAAAAAGCACCAACAGCTGTTGCTGTAGCCTATATGACAGTATTACTACATAATGCCTGTATATATTTGGAAAGACGGTACAGTAATTGATTTGTCAATGACAACCGTGGTTGTAACAGCTACAAAGTGTTCATACTAGGCAGTGTGAGGATCACCAACAACTGTTAAACTATATTACAAGATGTATACATAGTGTCACACTCATTACAGTAGCCTGTTGTTTCAGATGTAAGGAAACTTTCACTGAGACAATAATTCATATGTCAATGACAACGGTGGTTAGTTATGTGGTTACAGCCACAGAGTGTGCATGGGCACTGTAACTGTGACGGTGCTGGAGGTGGAGATTAGGCCTATTTCCTACTCTGCATGCTTTGCCCTTTAATCATTGCATGCCTTAGATTGCAGCCGTGGCAGTCACTTTAAAGGGGACTCAGGGAACTCAGGGGAACACCGTTACCATTACCCCCTCACGACCAAAATTGGTCAGCAAAATTGGCGCCAAAGGATACAACAGAGGACAACAAACATATCTCTCTTAAAACAAAACATAGGCTTTTCCTTCTCTAGTAGGAATATTAATTAATACTTGAAAACAATCTCCTTTCTGTGTTTTATCATATCTAATATCTTGTACATTTGAACTTTCCCACGTATTTACCATGTATTTACCATGTATTTGACTGCCATGTGGTAAAAGAATAACTTAGAACAGTAAACTTGAAAAAAAAGACCTACCTAATGTCAGTTGTCTTATTATCACTACTGTGGGAAAGCCCTGCAGGGCCGCCTACATGTTGAGATGTACGGCGTTAGTATGTGAGGCATTGAGATAAGCCTGCTGGTTTGGCTGGGAGCTAGTCCTATAAGCATAATGGACAAACAGAGAGAGCTATTGACATCCCAGGACACTAGCTTTAACAATGTGGACTATGCAAGCTTGTGACATCATTGACAACATTAAATGCTTTTCTCTGGTTGTGTCTCAAATGGCTATATTCCCTATATACTGTAGGCTAGCGCACTACTTTTGACCAGACCCAGATAAGTAGTGCACTATGAAGGGAATAGGGTGCCATTTGGGAAAGATCCTTTAATAGCAGCAGCACTTTGGAAAGAAAGAGATCGATGGATGATCACTGTGAGGTCAGTGTCTATCAGATTCAGACAGATCAATAATCTATTTTGACAGGCACTGATTCATTACCAGTCTTTGTTGTTATATAGACATAACACTATAGTAATATTAGACAACATTTCTGTTAAAAATGCTTGGAAAGATTGATTTTCTCCATCTCCATCACTGTGGAGTGAACGGCCATTTCTAACCAAAAAAGAGTTCTGAGACATATATCTAAGCACTTCTGTTCTGTTCACCTGACATATCAACAAACTGAAAAATAATACAAGGACTGAAATACGCTTAAAAAGACAACTAAAGACAGCCTAAGCAACCCAAAGACACAACTGAAGAACATTTTAGGAGTTTGGTACCTTGAACACAGTAACAATAATCTGAGAATCGCCAGCCTGCACGGCGATAGTGCTTATTGTTGTTGTCGCAGCAGGTTGACCTCCAGTGTCACTTTCGTTGGACATTGTCTCCCCCGTCCAAACTTAACTTCATAAAGTATAAGATGAGCTTTACAGACCCTACTGTCCACTCTCTTCTCTCTGGATCCTGCAAATCTTAGTCTCTGTCCTGTTCTCTCATTTCAGTCTCTGGGTGCTTCCAAACTCAACAGTCCTTCAATATTTCCTTTGAAGATAGAGTGACCAAGCAAAAAACGGCAGTAGAGAGACCCCTCTGTCCCCTCATCCAACAGGCGCAAAAACAATCCAGTTGGAAGGTGTATGTTTCAGCAGCGGTGTTATATCCCCCTTCCAGTCCCTCCAGTCCCACAGCCGAGCCACAGCACAACAGATCAGAGCCACTAGCATCAACGTACTGACTGAAGCTCAACAAGCAGGAGACACAGAGCAGAGTGAAGTTGACAGGGCAGAACACGGCTGGCCAGTGTGTTAAAAATAGAACTATCCACTAGGATTATCACACTGTGCTGTGCTGGAAGCCATTTGACACACCCCTAGTTTGGTGGGTCCGCTCCACTCTGGTCTATCTGCACAACCCTCCCCTCTCCCTGCCTGCCTCTCTCACAGTCCCACTCGGCCACTCTTTATCCTCTCCTGCCTCCCTCATACACAGACTAGGAATGCATGATATATCGGTGAACATATAGGAATCGGATTCCGATATGTTCACCGATATATCGTGCATTCCTAGTCTGTGTATGAGGGAGGCATTAGCTAAAAATGCCAACATCGGTATCGACCGATGTCTAGTTTAACGCCGATGTGCAAAACCGATGTCAAAGCTGACGTGCATACCTATATAATCTAGGTACATGACTTAATGACAATCTAGAGGAAAAAGAAACGCACACCAATTTAGGCGAGGTGCTGGCTAACGGAGTGGAAAACTTGAAAATAAAGGAGAGCTGCTCAGAGAGCTCAGATGCAAAAATGTAATGTCCAACGCTTCAACAGGCAAGCTGTCTTCATCTGGGTATAATCACAAACACTGCAGGGTGACTAGTTTATATAGTGTCAAAAGACACACACAGGTGTCTGTAATCATGGCCAAGTATGGCCTAATATCATTGGTTAATTCACAAATATTAAAATGACATACAAAGAACAATATACAAAAAACCAATGGATTGCATACGGTCATAGATTCAATTTAGACTACATAAGCCTACAAACAATTACAATGGCAAATTCACAATAATCACAAGAATGGCTTCAGATCAAAGTCTACGTTGAGACCGAAGGGAGCAAGGGTCTTTAAGTTAAAGATCCAGGCAGCATCTCGTTTTAACAATAAATGATCAAGGTCACCCCCTCTCCTAGGGAGGGAGACATGTTCGATGCCAATATAACGCAGAGACGAAATCGAGTGGTTTGCTTCCAAAAAGTGGGCCGCAACTGGGTAAGTCGTTTTTGCACCTGATGGTGCTACGATGCTCTGAGATACATACTTTTAATTCGTGCTTTGTTTTATCCACATAATTTTTACCACAAGGACAAGTTATAAGATAAATAACTGCCTTAGTGGAGCACGTGATAACACCTTTGATTGGGAACCGTTTCCCTGTTTGGGGGTGTTTGAAGGATCTATATTTATAAGTGCCATTGCATTGAGCACAGTTACACTTGTAATTTCCATCCAGTAATGACGCCACATAATATTTTGCGCTACACGTGCAACACAGCATTCCTAACCTAGCCCACGTCTGCTGTGTGGATCGAGCAGTCAACAAGTCGAGCAGTCATTTGAAAGAGCAATAAAATTTCAGCGAGACAGCTCAAAAGGAAAAATCCATTAAAGCCAAGATACTGGAATTCATTGCCCTTGACAATCAACTGTTCTCTGTCGTGTGTGATGTTGGCTTTCGCCGACTGGTCGAGCACCGGTACACACTACCAAGTGCGCTATTTTTCAGATGTTGCCCTACCGGAGTTACACAGTAATAGCATCACAACGTACATACTATGGAACGCCGTTTGGGTCTTTGCGTGTCAAAAAAGATACAGTAGCACTGTCAAAGCTGTACAAAAAGTCTGCAAACAAGCAAACAAGGCCATGAACGATGTGTTTTCAATACCGCGTTGGTAATAATAATTTCTTTGACCGCAACTTCTTGGGTAGCTAGCGTTAGCTTGGTACCTAGCTAGCACCAATACAACCAGCCTGAAAACAATGACCAGTAGAATCTGCAGTCATTTTCATTATTCTTAGCAATGTCAACGCTGGGCCAATTGTGCACCGCCCTATGGGACTCCCAATTACGGCCGGATGTGATACAGCCTGGATTTGAACCATGGACTGTAGTGACGCCTCTTGCACTGAGATGCAGTGCCTTAGACCGCTGCGTCCATGTGTGTGTTAACTATTTAACTGTACTAGAATGCTTAAAAGGCTGCTAAAATGTTTAATATCGGCTTTATTGGCAAGGAAAATATTGGATATCGGTATCGGCCAAAAATGTCATATCGGTGCATCACTAACACAGACAACACCACATAGGCACCAGTCTATCCATGGAATATCATATTGGTAGGCCTATCTATCTTCCAATAGAAGGGAAAATACCCTGTGAGTTGTCATAGCTGGATAGATTTTTATCTTGCTTCTCTTGGTCTGTGAATAAGTTTTACCATTGGTGTCCTCTCTACGTGACTGTGAGTCGCTTTAGATAAAGGCGTCTGCTAAATCGCATTTATTATTATACTATTACAGACAAAAGCCAAGCACACTTCACACTGGTATGCTGCACTAGTGTTTAAGTATATTTTAAGAGAGAGAAAAGGCTACACTCTCACTGGCTGACTGCTTCTATTTAACACTACCTTGCCTGGCTGGCTAGATACCCCCTTTAGGCACAGGCAATACTTATAACAATAAGTAATTCAAAAAGCCAAATTTTGTCACGCCCTGATCTGTTTCACCTGTCTTTGTGCTCGTCTCCACCCCCTCCATGTGTCGCCCATCTTCCCCATTATCCCCTGTGTACTTATACCTGGGTTCTCTGTTTGTCTGTTGCCAGTTCGCCTTGTTAGTCAAGTCAACCACCTTTTCTCTCAGCTCCTGCTTTTCCCCAGTCTCTCTTTTATCACCCTCCTGGTTTTGACTCTTGCCTGTCCTGACTCTGAGCCCGCCTGCCTGACCACTCTGACACCCCCTGACCCTGACTACCGTCCTGTACCTTTGCCTCTACTCTGGATTACCGACCTCTGCCTGACCTAACCCTGAGCCTGCCTGCCGTCCTGTACCTTTGCCCCACTACTCTGGATTATCTACCCCTGCCTGCCTTGACCTGTCGTTTGCCTGCCCCTTTTGCTGTAATAAACATTGTTACTTCAACACAGTCTGCATTTGGGTCTTACCTTCAAACCTGATATATTTGGCCACTCTCTCAAACACAGAACATGTCTGTATTATTTATTTTGAGGAAACTTACATTCTTTAGAGACGTTTTATTTAAAATTCCTCTTGGTTGTTTTAAAATATCCCTTTCCCTTTGGGGAACAAGCCAGTGTGTCAGAGAGCTAGAGGAGTTAGTATTGTCCTAATGAGAATCAGCTCTTTATTCCCTGACTACAGCACAATGGCAGGAAAAGAGAGAGAGAGAGCAAGAGAGACATGGAGAAAGCGAGAGAGAGATATTTCCCTCAGATTACACAGATCCACAAAGAATTCGAAAACAAACCCAATTTTGATCAACTCCGATATCTACTGGGTGAAATACCACAGTGTGCCATCACAGCAGCAAGATTTGTGACGTGTTGCCACAAGAAAAGGGCAACTGTATATAGACATAATATGACATTTGAAATGTCTTTATTCTTTTGGAACTTCTGTGAGTGTAATGTTTACTGTAAATTTGTATTGTTTATTTCACTGTTGTTTATTATCTAGTTCACTTGCTTTGGCAATGTTAACATATGTTTCCCATGCCAATAAAGCCCTTAAATTGAATTGAAATTGAGAGAGAGAGAGAGATAGGGGGAGAGAGATTCTGATACAGTAGGAAAACAGCAGGGGAACACAAACAGACCTCAGCTTCCCAACTGTGATGAGTCTCTTTGATAGTTAGTAGTACATCAATAGATCCAATAGTGAGAGGTATGTGTTACTCTCCTAAGGTGCAGTGACATATATATACTCTAAACTGGAGGAAGAAACAAACAAACAACAAACACAATATATATGAGTGTGTCTGTGTGTGCATATGTTGTGGGTATGTGTGTGTGTGTGTGTGTGTGTGTGTGTGTGTGTGTGTGTGTGTGTGTGTGTGTGTGTGTGTGTGTGTGTGTGTGTGTGTGTGTGTGTGTGTGTGTGTGTGTGTGTGTGTGTGTGTGTGTGTGTGTGTGTGTGTGTGTGTGTGTGTGTAAATGATATAGCCTACTGTAAGGCCAACAGTGGCCCATTGTTATCATGGGCCTCAGGATACCAGAGATCACCGAGGTCACTTCATATCAAATCAACAACTTTTATAACAACACAGCACACATTTTTCTGTGTAGACAAGATACAAAACTTCCAAGAAACTTCTCAGTGTACAGTACAACTACTTGAATCATCTACCCATCTTACTAGTATGTCGTGCGTAGAAACATGATTTGATATATTTGACAAGATGCAAAATGTCACAAATGTCCACAAAGTACAGTTATAATGTGCAATATATATTTTTTAACTATTTTGCATAGAAGGAGGGTGTCAAACGGATCTGTTTCACCTGTCTTTGTGCTTGTCTCCACCCACCTCCAGGTGTCGCCCATCTTCCCCTTTATCCCAAGTGTAATTATACCTGTGTTCTCCGTTTGTCTGTTGCCAGTTCGTTTTGTTTCGTCAAGCCTACCAGCTGTTTTCCCGTGCTCCTGTCTTTCTCTAGTTCCTGTTTTCCCGGTTTTGACCATTCTGCCTGCCCTGACCTGACTGCCGTTCTGTACCTTGTCACACCACCCTGGATTACTGACCTCTGCCTACCCTGACCCTGACTGCCGTTCTCTACCTTTCGAACTCTGCTCTGGATTACTGACCTCTGCATGCCCTTAACCTGTCGTTTGCCTGCCCCCCTGTTTTTGTAATAAACTTTTGTTACTTCGAAACTGTCTACATCTGGGTCTTCTCTTGAGCCTTGACAGAGGAGCTTAGATAGAAGGCATGCCAAGGCTAAAGGACTGAGAGCTGACTGTCTGTAATGGGCAGCACTGTGGAGGAGGTGAATAATCAAACTGGGTTTCATACTGGGTATAAATGCTCCATCAACTAGAGAATAAAACCACTGTTCAGTATTTACAGTTGAAATCGGAAGTTAACATACACCTTAGCCAAATACATTTAAACTCAGTTTTTCACAATTCCTGACATTTAATCCTAGTAAAAATTCCCTGTCTATGGTGAGTTAGGATCACCACTTTATTTTAAGAATGTGAAATGTCAGAATAATAGTAGAGAGAATGATTTATTTCAGCTTTAATTTTGTTCATCGCATTCCCAGTGGGTCAGAAGTTTACATACACTCAATTAGTATTTGGTAGCATTGCCGTCAAGTTGTTTAACTTGGGTCAAACGTTTCGGGTAGCCTTCCACAAGCTTCCCACAATAAGTTGGGTGAATTTTGGCCCATTCCTCCTGGCAGAGCTGGTGTAACTGAGTCAGGTTTGTAGGACTCCTTGCTCGCACATGCTTTTTCAGTTCTGCCCACAAATGTTCTATAGGATTGAGGTCAGGGCTTTGTGATGGCCACTCCAATACTTTGACTTCGTTGTCCTTAAGCCATTTTGCCACAACTTTGGAAGTATGCTTGGGGTCATTGTCCATTTGGAAGACCCATTTATGACCAAGCTTTAACTTCCGGACTGATGTCTTGAGATGTTCCTTCAATATATCCACATCATTTTCCATCCTCATAATGCCATCTATTTTGTGAAGTGCACCAGTCCCTCCTGCAGCAAAGCACCCCCACAACATGATGCTGCCACCCCTGTGCTTCAAGGTTGGGATGGTGTTCTTCGGCTTGCAAGCCTCCCCCCTTTTCCTCTAAACATAACGATGGTCATTATGGCCAAACAGTTCTATTTTTGTTTCTTCAGACCAGAGGACATGTCTCTAAAAAGAACGATCTTTGTACCCATGTACAGTTGCAAACCGTAGTCTGGCTTTTTTTATGGCGGTTTTGGAGCAGTGGCTTCTTCCTTGCTGAGCGGCCTTTTGTTCCGGTTTCCTCCAGCATCTTCACAATGTCCTTTGCTGTTGTTCTGGGATTGATTTTCACTTTTTGCACCAAGTACGTACATTTTTAGGAGACAGAACACATCTCCTTCCTGAGCGGTATGACGGTTGCGTGGTCCCATGGTGTTTATACTTGTGTATTATTGTTTGTACAGAAGAACGTGGTACCTTCAGGCGTTTGGAAATTGCTCCCATGGATGAACCGGACTTGTGGAGGTCTACAATTTTCTTTCTGAGGTCTTGGCTGATTTCTTTTGACTTTCCCATGATGTCAAGCAAAGAGGCACTGAGTTTGAAGGTAGGCCTTGAAATACATCCACAGGTTCACCTATAATTGACTCAAATTATGTCAATTAGCCTATTAGAAGCTTCTAAAGCCATGACATCATTTTCTGGAACTTTCCAAGCTGTTTAAAGGCACGGTCAACTTAGTGTATGTAAACTTCTGACCCACTGGAATTGAGATACAGTGAAATAATCTGTCTGTAAACAATTGTTGGAAGAATTACTTGTGTCATGCACAAAGTAGATGTCCTAACAGACTTGCCAAAACTATAGTTTGTTCACAAGAAATGTGTGGAGTGGTTGAAAAACTATTTTTAAAGATTCCAACCTAAGTGTATGTAAACTTCCGACTTCAACTGTACATTGCGGGACGTCACTGTGTGTGTGTGTATGTGCCACTGCCAAACAACAGTGCCTGACACAGATACTTAAGGGAAGACATTTGTGTGAAACGTAGCCTACTCAAAGGCATGCCAGGGAACCTGAAGTCCAAAGAAGTGTTGTAATTGTTAACAGGACTACTTGGATCTGCATGTCATGCTTAACCAATGACACTACACTCAGTCCTGGGTTCAAATAGGCTACTAATTGAAATCTACAAATATTTTTAGCATTTTCCTGCCGGGTGTGCCAGATTTTGGGATCTCCGGGGGTGCAAGACAAGGGTTTGCAAAGCAACAAGCAAGCTCAATCAACCACAGCTAAAATGTTTTTCATTATTTCAAATAGTATTTGAACCCAGGTCTGTCATGGACTAGTGTTGCGGGCAGGCGGCAGCTGTTAGAGAAGTTAAAGAAACAGCTGAGAAAGTAAGACACTGCGAGATCAGCCGAGTCGGGGGCACACATACACACACACACAGACACACATACATACACACACACACACACACACACACACACACAGACAGACACAGAGACACACAGACAGATCAATCAAGTTGAGCAGACACACAACAAATCAGCCGATTTGGGCATAGCCCAGGACAGACTGAGAGGACCTGGAAGGCCCCACTCACCCCACCCAGCCATCTGCTGGGGTCTCCTGATAATTCTGTCCCAGCTACCATCTCTCTGAGCAGCCCAAAAGGCACCATATTCCCTTTAGGGGCCTGGTCAATAGTAGTGCACTATAAAGGGGATATGTCATCATTTGGGACGCAAAATCTGAGCAGCCCGTTCCAGCTGAGAGAAATCAGAGAGGGTTAAATATAGCCTCACCATCAGCTTCATGTCATTATAAGCATTGAGAACAGCTACAGCAACATCTATCACCTTCAAGATTTAAAAGCTACTGGGTTGGATGGATTCAAACATTGTAACTTAATTAACAGTATCACCATCACCCCCATGTGGTGGAATATTAGTTTGTTGTGTGTTACAAAGCTCACTTTGAATGTTTACACCTTTGATGTCTGAAAATAAATAGGCCTATTTGTTTATTAGAAAGTGTCTCTTTGTTTCTATAATAGTTACTATGGCTTCACAAAATAACAATATACATGAACAAGAGAAGACCTAGTAGTCCAAAAGCCACCAAAAAACCCTACTCCCTCTGCTGGTTCACAGATGAAGCTAAGCAGCCAGGGCCTGCCCTGCACCTAGATTTGGTACACAACATAGGGAGTCTGTGTGTTGGTTGGACTCCTTGAGTCCCCTGGACTCCCTATTGGCTGCCGGTGTTGTGCCGAAAATCTCCCCCCTGCCTGTGAACGCGCACACACTCAATTCTTCATTGCTGCGGCTTGCTTGCTAGTTAAGATTTCTGCTCTCCACTCCGTTGTCAGTTTAGCCTACATTTCACTGATCTTGTAACGTCCTGACCAGAGTTCTTATGTGTTTTGCTTGTTTAGTGTTGGTCAGGACGTGAGCTGGGTGGGAATTCTATGTTGTGTGTCTAGTTCGTCTGTTTCTATGTTCAGCCTGATATGGTTCTCAATCAGAGACAGCTGTCAATCGTTGTCCCTGATTGAGAATCATATATAGGTGGCTTGTTTTGTGTTGGGGATTGTGGGTGGTTGTTTCCTGTCTCTGTGTTTGTGTTCTGCACCAGCTAGGACTGTGACGGTATGTTCTTTTGTTATTTTGTATAGTGTTTTTGTTTTGTCCATTAAATTCATTATGTCAAATTACCACGCTGCACATTGGTCCTCTGATCCTTCTCGCCTCTCCTCATCTGAGGAGGAGGAGGAAGTAGACTGCCGTTACAGAACCAACCACCAAACCCGGATCAAGCAGCGTGAGAACGGGCAGCAGCGACAGCAGCAGCGGTACCAGGAGGAATGGTCATGGGAGCAAATATTGAACGGAGAAGGACCCTGGGCTAAGGTTGGAGAATATCGCCGCTCTCGGGAAGAGATGGAGGCAGCTAAAGCCCAGGAGCGGTGGTATGAGGAGGCAGCACGGAAGCGTGGCTGGAAGCCCGTGAAGAAACCCCAAACATTTCTTGGGGGGGGGGGGGGGGCTAAAGGGTAGTGTGGCGAAGGTAGGTAGGAAACCTGCGCCCACTTCCCATGCTTACCGTGGAGAGCGGGAGTACGGGCAGACACCGTGTTATGCGGAAGAGCGCACGGTGTCTCCTGTACGGGTGCATAGCCCGGTGCGGGTTATTCCACCTCCCCGCACTGGGCGGGCTAGAGTGAGCATTGAGCCAAGTGCCATGAAGCCGGCTCTACATATCTGGCCTCCAGTACGTCTCCTCGGGCCGGTGTACATGGCACCAGCCTTACGCATGGTGTCCCCGGTTCGCCAACACAGCCCAGTGCGGGTTATTCCACCTCCCCGCACTGGACGGGCTACGGGGAGCATGCAACCAGGTAAGGTTGGGCAGGCTCAGTGCTCAAGGGAGTCAGTACGCCTGCACGGTCCGGTATATCCGGCGCTACCTTCCCGCTCCAGCCCAGTACCACCAGTGCCTACACCACGCACCAGGCGTCCAGTGCGTCTCCAGAGCCCTGTTCCTCCTCCACGCACTCTCCCTGTGGTGCGTGTCTCCAGCCCAGTACCTCCAGTTCCGGCACGACGCACCAAGCCTCCTGTGCGTCTCCAGAGCCCTGTACGCACTGTTCCTTCTCCCCGCACTCGCCCTGAGGTGCGTGCCCTCAGCCCAGTACCACCAGTGCCGGTACCACGCACCAGGCCTATAGTGCGCATCGAGAGTCCAGTGTGCCCTGTTCCTGCTCCCCGCACTAGCCTTGAGGTGCGTGTCTCCAGTCCGGTACCACCAGTTCCGGCACCACGCACCAGGCCTACTGTGCGCCTCAGCGGGTCAGAGTCGGCCGTCTGCCCAACGCCGCCTGCACTGCTCGTCTGTCCAGCGCCGTCTGAGCTGCCTGCCTGCCCAGCGCCGTCTGAACTGCCTGCACTGCTCGTCTGCTCAACGCCGCCTGCACTGCTCGTCTGTCCAGCGCCGTCTGAGCTGCCTGCCTGCCCAGCGCCGTCTGAACTGCCTGCACTGCTCGTCTGCTCAACGCCGCCTGCACTGCCTGCCTGCCCAGCGCCGTCTGAGCTGCCTGCCTGCCCAGCACCATCTGAGCCATCCGTCTGCCCAGCGCCGTCTGAGCCATCCGTCTGCCCAGCGCCGTCTGAGCCATCCGTCTGCCCAGCGCCGTCTGAGCCATCCGTCTGCCCAGCGCCGTCTGAGCCATCCGTCTGCCCAGCGCCGTCTGAGCCATCCGTCTGCCCAGCGCTGTCTGAGCCATCCGTCTGCCCAGCGCCGTCTGAGCCATCCGTCTGCCCAGCGCCGTCTGAGCCATCTGTCTGCCCAGCGCCATCTGAGCCATCTGTCTGCCTAGCGCCATCTGAGCCATCTGTCTGCCCAGCGCCATCTGAGCCATCCGTCTGCCACGAGCCATTAGAGCCGCCCGTCTGTCCCGAGCCATTAGAGCCGTCCGTCAGTCAGGAGCCGCTAGAGCCGTCCGTCAGTCAGGAGCTGCCAGAGCCGCCAGCCAGTCAGGAGCTGCCAGAGACGCCAGCCAGTCAGGAGCTGCCAGAGACGCCAGCCAGTCAGGAGCTGCCAGAGACGCCAGCCAGTCAGGAGCTGCCAGAGCCGCCAGCCAGTCAGGAGCTGCCAGAGCCGCCAGCCAGTCAGGAGCTGCCAGAGCCGCCAGCCAGTCAGGAGCTGCCAGAGCCGCCAGCCAGTCAGGAGCTGCCAGAGCCGCCAGACAGTCAGGAGCTGCCAGAGCCTCCAGACAGTCAGGAGCTGCCAGAGCCGCCAGCCAGTCAGGAGCTGCCAGAGCTGCCCTACAGTCATGAGCTGCCCTATAGTCATGACCTGCCCTACAGTCATGAGCTGCCCTACAGTCATGAGCTGCCCTACAGTCATGAGCTGCCCTACAGTCATGAGCTGCCCTCCAGTCATGAGCTGCCCTCCAGTCATGAGCTGCCCTCCAGTCATGAGCTGCCCTCCAGTCATGAGCTGCCCTCCAGTCCGGAGCTGCCACCCAGTCCGGAGCTGCCACCCAGTCCGGAGCTGCCACTCAGTCCGGAGCTGCCACTCAGTCCGGAGCTGCCACTCAGTCCGGAGCTGCCATTCAGTCCGGAGCTGCCATTCGTCCTGAGCTGCCTCTCTGTCCTGAGTTGCCCCTCTGTCCTGAGCTACCTCTCTGTCCTGAGCTACCTCTCTGTCCTGAGCTACCTCTCTGTCCTGAGCTACCTCCTAAATCATGTGGGGGCCTTGGGGAGGATTCTTAGGCCAAGGTCGTGGGCGAGGGTCGCCACTCAAAGGACGCTAAGGAGGGGGACAAAGACAGTGGTGGAGTGGTGTCCTCGTCCACCGCCGGAGCCGCCACCGCGGACAGATGCCCACCCAGACCCTCCCCTTGAGTTTTAGGGGTGCGTTCGGAGTCCGCACCTCAGGGGGGGGGTACTGTAACGTCCTGACCAGAGTTCTTATGTGTTTTGCTTGTTTAGTGTTGGTCAGGACGTGAGCTGGGTGGGAATTCTATGTTGTGTGTCTAGTTCGTCTGTTTCTATGTTCAGCCTGATATGGTTCTCAATCAGAGACAGCTGTCAATCGTTGTCCCTGATTGAGAATCATATATAGGTGGCTTGTTTTGTGTTGGGGATTGTGGGTGGTTGTTTCCTGTCTCTGTGTTTGTGTTCTGCACCAGCTAGGACTGTGACGGTATGTTCTTTTGTTATTTTGTATAGTGTTTTTTGTTTTGTCCATTAAATTCATTATGTCAAATTACCACGCTGCACATTGGTCCTCTGATCCTTCTCGCCTCTCCTCATCTGAGGAGGAGGAGGAAGTAGACTGCCGTTACAGATCTTAGTAGCAGAAAACATTTTTTATTTGTGTCGTTCAAGGCAGCTGTCAATTTGGCTATTTGTTTCAAGTGTATTAGTCTATAAATAAATCTCTTTGTCAATGTGTCATCTCTCCCATGTCTTACTCGACTAGTAGTTGTTCTGAAATGTTTATTGTTTGCCTACATTTTACTCCCTCTATGTTTAATATAACACACATACATTAATTATTAATGTCGGTTGCCTATCCTGACGTGAAGTTAGTTCTATAGAAAGTATTTGACTCTAGTGACAAAATTAAGGAAATTAGAAGGGGGGGGTTTGGCAAGGCTATTTTGTTGCCTACTGAACCCCCCCCCCATCATTTTGGTAACTCATGTTGACCAGTAGTGTGTGCCACAGAAAGTATTTGACTCTAGCCACACAATTAAGGAAATTAGAGGGGGGGGGCTATTTTCTTGCCTGCCGAATTCTCTCCCCCCCCCCCCTTCTCCTTTTCTTAATTTTGTCACTAGAGTCAAATACTTTCTGTGGCACACATCAGAGTCAAATACTTTCTATAGAACAAACTTCACTCAGGATAGGCAACCAGGTTTGTTCTATAGAAAGTAACCGAAAGCAACCGAAACCGAAATTAATAATTAACGTATGTGTGTTATATTAAACATAGAGGAGGGAGTAAAATGTAGGAAAACAATAAACATTTCAGAACAACTACTAGTCGAGTAAGACATGTGAGAGATAACGAATTTTGGCAAAGAGATTTATTTATAGACTAATACACTTGAAACAAATAGCCAAACCGAAAACTGCAGATATTACTAGTGCCTCCCCCGCGATCAAACCAGCATAAACATTAAATTAAATGAAACGCAGCCTAACGTGATCATTGACAGCTGCCTTGAAGGACATAAAAAATGATTCCCCCGTGATCAAACCACCATAAAAATAAAATGAAACGCAGCCTAACGTGATCATTGACAGCTGCCTTGAAGGACACACAAAAAAATGCTTTCTGCTACTAAGATCAGTGAAATGTAGGCTAAACTGACAACGGAGTGAAGAGCAGAAATCTTAACTAGCAGGCAAATCGCAGCAATGAAGAATTGAGTGTGTGCGCGTTCACGTGAGGTGGGGGCTTCTGGCAGGCGGGAGAATTTCGGCAAAACCCCGGAACATAATTACAAATCAATCAATCAATCAATCAAGTTTATTTTATATAGCCCTTCGTACATCAGCTAATATCTCGAAGTGCTGTACAGAAACCCAGCCTAAAACCCCAAACAGCTAGTAATGCAGGTGTAGAAGCACGGTGGCTAGGAAAAACTCCCTAGAAAGGCCAAAACCTAGGAAGAAACCTAGAGAGGAACCAGGCTATGAGGGGTGGCCAGTCCTCTTCTGGCTGTGCCGGGTGGAGATTATAACAGAACTATGCCAAGATGTTCAAAAATGTTCATAAGTGACAAGCATGGTCAAATAATAATCATGAATAATTTTCAGTTGGCTTTTCATAGCCGATCATTAAGAGTTGAAAAACAACAGGTCTGGGACAGGTGGCGGTTCCATAACCGCAGGCAGAATAGTTGAAACTGGAATAGCAGCAAGGCCAGGCGGACTGGGGACAGCAAGGAGTCACCACGGCCGGTAGTCCCGACGTATGGTCCTAGGGCTCAGGTCCTCCGAGAGAAAGAAAGAGAGAAGGAGAAAATTAGAGAGAGCCAAGATTTTCAAAATGTTCATAAATGACAAGCATGGTCAAATAATAATCAGGAATAAATCTCAGTTGGCTTTTCATAGCCGATCATTAAGAGTTGAAAACAGCAGGTCTGGGACAGGTAGGGGTTCCATAACCGCAGGCATAACAGTTGAAACTGGAATAGCAGCAAGGCCAGGCGGACTGGGGACAGCAAGGAGTCACCACGGCCGGTAGTCCCGACGTATGGTCCTAGGGCTCAGGTCCTCCGAGAGAAAGAAAGAGAGAAGGAGAAAATTAGAGAGAGCCAAGATTTTCAAAATGTTCATAAATGACAAGCGTGGTCAAATAATAATCAGGAATAAATCTCAGTTGGCTTTTCATAGCCGATCATTAAGAGTTGAAAACAGCAGGTCTGGGACAGGTAGGGGTTCCGTAACCGCAGGCAGAACAGTTGAAACTGGAATAGCAGCAAGACCAGGCGGACTGGGGACAGCAAGGAGTCATCATGCCCGGTAGTCCTGACGTATGGTCCTAGGGCTCAGGTTCTCAGAGAGAGAAAGAGAGAACGAGAGAATTAGAGAGAGCATACTTAAATTCACACAGGACACTGGATAAGACAGGAGAAGTACTCCAGGCATAACCAACTGACCCTAGCCCCCCGACACAAACTACTGCAGCATAAATACTGGAGGCTGAGACAGGAGCGATCAGGAGACACTGTGGCCCCATCCGAAGAAACCCCCGGACAGGGCCAAACAGGAAGGATATAACCCCACCCACTTTGCCAAAGCACAGCCCCCGCACCACTAGAGGGATATCTTCAACCACCAACTTACAATCCTGAGACAAGGCCGAGTATAGCCCACAAAGGTCTCCACCACAGCACAAACCAAGGGGGGGCGCCAACCCAGACAGGAAGATCACGTCAGTAACTCAACCCACTCAAGTGACGCACCCCTCCTAGGGACGGCATGAAAGAGCACCAGTAAGCCAGTGACTCAGCCCCTGTAATAGGGTTAGAGGCAGAGAATCCCAGTGGAGAGAGGGGAACCGGCCTGGCAGAGACAGCAAGGGCGGTTCGTTGCTCCAGAGCCTTTCCGTTCACCTTCACACTCCTGGGCCAGACTACACTCAATCATATGACCTACTGAAGAGATAAGTCTTCAGTAAAGACTTAAAGGTTGAGACCGAGTCTGCGTCTCTCACATGGGTAGGCAGACTGTTCCATAAAAATGGAGATCTATAGGAGAAAGCCCTGCCTCCCGCTGTTTGCTTAGAAATTCTAGGGACAATTAGGAGGCCTGCGTCTTGTGACCGTAGCGTACGTATTGGTATGTACGGCAGGACCAACTCGGAAAGATAGGTAGGAGCAAGCCCATGTAACGCTTTATAGGTTAACAGTAAAACCTTGAAATCAGCCCTTGCCTTAACAGGAAGCCAGTGTAGGGAAGCTAGCACTGGAGTAATATGATCAAATTTCTTGGTTCTAGTCAGGATTCTAGCAGCCGTATTTAGCACTAACTGAAGTTTATTTAGTGCTTTATCCGGGTAGCCGGAAAGTAGAGCATTGCAGTAGTCTAACCTAGAAGTAACAAATGCATGGATTAATTTTTCTGCATCATTTTTGGACAGAAAATTTCTGATTTTTGCAATGTTACGTAGATGGAAAAAAGCTGTCCTTGAAACAGTCTTGATATGTTCGTCAAAAGAGAGATCAGGGTCAAGAGTAACGCCGAGGTCCTTCACAGTTTTATTTGAGACGACTTTACAACCATCAAGATGAATTGTCAGATTTAACAGAAGATCTCTTTGTTTCTTGGGACCTAGAACAAGCATCTCTGTTTTGTCCGAGTTTAAAAGTAGAAAGTTTTCAGCCATCCACTTCCTTATGTCTGAAACACAGGCTTCTAGCGAGGGCAATTTTGGGGCTTCACCATGTTTCATTGAAATGTACAGCTGTGTGTCATCCGCATAGCAGTGAAAGTTAACATTATGTTTTCGAATAACATCCCCAAGAGGTAAAATATATAGTGAAAACAATAGTGGTCCTAAAACGGAACCTTGAGGAACACCGAAATGTACAGTTGATTTGTCAGAGGACAGACCATTCACAGAGACAAACTGATATCTTTCCGACAGGTAAGATCTAAACCAGGCCAGAACTTGTCCGTGTAGACCAATTTGGGTTTCCAGTCTCTCCAAAAGAATGTGGTGATCGATGGTGTCAAAGGCAGCACTAAGGTCTAGTAGCACGAGGACAGATGCAGAGCCTCGGTCTGACGCCATTAAAAGGTCATTTACCACCTTCACAAGTGCAGTCTCAGTGCTATGATGGGGTCTAAAACCAGACTGAAGCATTTCGTATACATTGTTTGTCTTCAGAAAGGCAGTGAGTTGCTGCGCAACAGCTTTTTCTAAAATTTTTGAGAGGAATGGAAGATTCGATATAGGCCGATAGTTTTTTATATTTTCCGGGTCAAGGTTTGGCTTTTTCAAGAGAGGCTTTATCACTGCCACTTTTAGTGAGTTTGGTACACATCCGGTGGATAGAGAGCTGTTTATTATGTTCAACATAGGAGGGCCAAGCACAGGAAGCAGCTCTTTCAGTAGTTTAGTAGGAATAGGATCCAGTATGCAGCTTGAAGGTTTAGAGGCCATGATCATTTTCATCATTGTGTCAAGAGATATAGTACTAAAACACTTAAGTGTCTCTCCCGATCCCAGGCCCTGGCAGAGCTGTGCAGATCCAGGACAGCTAAGCCCTGGAGGAATACGCAGATTCAAAGAGGAGTCCGTAATTTGCTTTCTAATGGTCATGATCTTTTCCTCAAAGAAGTTCATGAATTTATTACTGCTGAAGTGAAAGCCATCCTCTCTTGGGGAATGCTGCTTTTTAGTTAGCTTTGCAACAGTATCAAAAAGAAATTTTGGATTGTTCTTATTTTCCTCGATTAAGTTGGAAAAGTAGGATGATCGAGCAGCAGTGAGGGCTCTTCGGTACTGCACGGTACTGTCTTTCCAAGCTAGTCGGAAGACTTCCAGTTTGGTGTGGCGCCATTTCCGTTCCAATTTCCTGGAAGCTTGCTTCAAAGCTCGGGTATTTTCTGTATACCAGGGAGCTAGTTTCTTATGACAAATGTTTTTCGTTTTTAGGGGTGCAACTGCATCTAGGGTATTGCGCAAGGTTAAATTGAGTTCCTCAGTTAAGTGGTTAACTGATTTTTGTCCTCTGACGTCCTTGGGTAGGCAGAAGGAGTCTGGAAGGGCATCAAGGAATTTTTGTGTTGTCTGAGAATTTATAGCACGACTTTTGATGCTCCTTGGTTGGGGTCTGAGCAGATTATACACAGTATACACAAATAATGTGTATACTGCAAATTCACCGCAAGAAGCACAAATATCATATTTCACTAAAACATAATATATTTCTTTAAATGCTTACATTTGTATGAGATCAGATGTGTCTCTGTATTGAGTGGGAATACTTGGGAACAGACATCCAAAATTAAAATCACTTGGAGCTGATTTGGTGTTTATACGGTCTTTTATGTCCAACAATGAAAATGCGGGCCGACAGTTAGGGAGCTCTGGCCTAGATCCACAAATACAACTTTCAAACACACCCTTAAATACTGAAGAAGCATTTATAATAAATAAGCAATATTGCTTCTTTTCAATGGCCCAACATTACAGCAACCATATCTTTCGCAGTTTTGCCCTAGGCTCTGAAGATAAGCAGGCTACGGGCCTGCACCGTTCTAGCGGATTAGAACATCATCTGGAAATACAGTATATGGATGCTAGGCTACTGAATGAAGTCGTGTTGCTGGGACATTTACAAAAAGCAATACTGAACAACTCCAGTGTTCTGATACCTTGAAAGTTGTGTTTGTAGTGGAATGGTTAGAAAACTAAAGATGATATGAAAGTTTTGAAGATGACTCACGATGTGTGTATTTCCCTTCTATCGTTGTGTGAACTGCTGACTCCCAGACTTCCAGGAAAGCGAACGCTGATAAATTCAGGAGTTTGCGCGCCAAATTGTCATTTTGGGTTAAGGGGTGTATTCATTGTTTAAATATAAATGCTAAAGTTTATGCAAATGTATATTATGTCTTTGTTTTGAGTAACGTGTTAATTGTTTACCATTGTAATGTGTAATGTCGAATAGCATTTCATTTGAAGTGAATTACCAATGACTGTTGAGAATTTACCGATAAAGGTGTGAATGGTTTATTCCAAATTAGTGAAGGTTCTTTTATGATGCCCATACTCTTTATTCACGAGGAGCTGTTCTTGAGGTAACATGTTTTTGCATAGCTCAGTCTAATCTGCACCACCCAGCGGCTACTGTGAGTACACACCTTGAAGATTTGTGAATGCGTGGCTGCTTTATTGAAACCCTAAAAATATCCTATTTAATCTGACAACTGGGCAGCTTTATTGAAAACCTTAAAATATCCTATTTAATATGACAACAACCGGTAAATTTAAGTTATTCTATAAAATAAGCTTTTCATCAGGGCCAAATTACCGAAAGGGCACGCAGAGGGGCCCCCCAACCAATTTCTATTTATTTTGTCAAAATGTGTATAATTGCAGGAACTACAGAATTGTCTCAATATCATGGCATTTATTTTTTGAATAGGATATTAGCTTTAAAACTGCAACATTTTCTCTCAGCTTCATGACAAAAATGTGTGAAATTGCCCCAGGGCCCCAAATGCGGTAGTCCAGTCCTGCTTTTCATGATGTGTCAAATGAAATTGAAGCCTGAAGTCATATCTTGTGTATGTGTACGAGACAACATTGTCTTGTAAGACTATGCTTATGAATCAAAAGACAAATAACTTCATTATCTCCAAGAAATCTTTAAAATGTTTGCTTGTTTATTTCGCAGGACCCAGCTTTTCAAGAAATGATTAGCCTCGCAAACCTAAAATCTCCACAAGCATTATGTCTTTGACTGGTATGTAAAATACCAATATACAAAACAAAATAAATACAGAATCAATATTTCAATAGCATGCCTCACGATGCAAAAGGCATATGTACTGTATGTATACATTAGAATGACAATTATGAAGAGATGAAGCATAATTCTCATATCACATTTTATTAATAAAAACAAAGCCCTGGACCACTCTAATCTAGGTTTATAACAAAGGTCTGATTAGACATTTTAACTTGATGCACACAAGTGACAAAGCCATCCAAATGTCTTAAAAGCTGGTTGACTGCACCCATCCATCCTCGTAATATACAACAGTCCGTCTATACCGGAAACAGTGGGCTGGGAAGTTAGTGCCGAATTCAAAGGCATTGAGAATGAGAATAGATTTACATATTGGCACAGCTTTTTACACTTGTTTTTCTTCTTCCAGAAACCACTTGAAAGTATTGCGAACAAAAAAGAACAGAGGGAAAATAGAAAATAGAAAGGCCTAGAAACTCTAAAGCACCGGTAAGGTAAATACAAGGAGAGAGACAGATGGTGCTTTGCTTTCTGTATACTCTAGAGGGTTTAGTAGAACCATGTAAAAGCTTGAGTCCCTTGTCTTAAGAGCTTTTCACACTACATGTTCTTAACCCAGGCCTAACCTTAACCCTGGGTTAAAACTACCCCTAGGCCAAGTTCAGCGTGAACACAAATTCAGAGCGACAAGCAAGGTAAAGCTTTATAAGGGAAATAGTCAATTTCAGAGTTCATTCCAGTCAGTGCTTTCAGTTTCTTTCTTTTGTTTCCCTCCTCCTCTCCTCTCTTCTCCATGGCATGTATTGTAAGCAATGTAAGTGGATCCTAGAGGACCATATTCTATCTTTAACTGCTATTGGTAAATTAATATGGCTTGACGAGGCAGAGTGCAACCGAGATGGAAGGAATGAGGTCACACCGGGAGATTAACGGGATTCTAGAGATCTGGAGCACGTGATGGTCAGGTGCTGTGTTGGCATAACGTCGAAGGTCAGAGGTGTTCATCCTGTCCTCAATGTCTGGTGGACTGCTAGTTGCTGCTGTTATAGGTCTGCAGCCTGGCCCCAGATCTGTTTATGCTCTCTTGTCAACTGCTATGGTCATTGTCACGCCAATGGCCATAGGATTTGGCAAGACAGCACAAACTGATCTGGGACCAGGCAAGCTGTTATAAGAGCTCCATTAGCATTCCTAAGTGTCCGTCTCGTTCTCCAGTTCTAGTTCCTCCCCATCTTGTAGTTCAGTATCCACTTCCTGTAGTTCTTCATCATGTAGTTCCTGGTCGTCTTGTAGTTCTTCATCATTGTGTAGTTCTTCGTCCTGGTCATGTATCTGCTCATACTGTAGCTGCTGATATGGTAGCTGCTCAATGTCTTCTTCCTCTTCATCTTCCTCGTGCAGAGTCAGTTTCCTGTCCTCCACCAGCTTCATCTTGTCCCGGATGTGTTCAGCAGAGGACGCCATGTCTCCAGGACTGCCAAAGTACTGCTCGCTCCTGAAGGGGGGACAAAAGTGGCAGAAGGACTCAGCAGGGTCATAGATGGGGCTATGGATGCAAGGATTGACAGTCCATGATCAAAATGGCATGCATCATTAGATTTTGCATCTTGGTAAAGCCAGGCATGTCTCAGTGTGAAATGTCCATTGTTTCTTACCCGTCTGGGAATATAACAGGGACAGTGAGTCTGTCTAGTAGAGCCTTCCCCACAGTCTCCACCTCCTCATAGGTCTCCTGCTCCACCTGGACTGGGATATCACCCTGGTCTGGGCTGGCTTGGACCAGCACCTTTGAT
Source organism: Salvelinus namaycush (assembly GCF_016432855.1). Lineage (NCBI taxonomy): Eukaryota > Metazoa > Chordata > Actinopteri > Salmoniformes > Salmonidae > Salvelinus > Salvelinus namaycush. Next base: position 17,620,328 of record NC_052325.1, on the reverse strand, counting down.
GGAGGAGACAGGAGGCAATGGAAACAGAAGAGGACCATCAACAAAAAAGTATGTACTCACTGAACTGTTAGTCACTTTAGATAAGTATCTGTTAAGTGGCTTACATGCATATCCCAATAATTCAACACTTCCAATTAACAGGGCTCACTGAGTAGAAGTCAGAAGCACAAAGAAGACAAAACCTTTGCAATATTTGCTAAGAAGGTATATTATTTGGCTGTCACAAAGGTAATTCAATAATATATTAACATCTTCCTGATAATATTAGGTTTCATTTTCATAACTGTCATTCTTTTCCTACCTTCTCAGCTGCGGTGTGAAAGGAGCAGGCCATCTCCAGCCGATGGACCCTCTCCTCAGTGGTGACAGTAAACTGTTTCCAGACCCGGTTGAGGCGTGGCAGGGTGTCACCAGAGGAGCGCGTGGAGCACCGTAGAGACTGACACAACACCACCGTCGCCTGGAGCAGCTGACGGCCGTAGTCATAGGTGCTCTGGACACAGAGAAAGAAAGAGTCAGGTTAACAAATCAAATCAAGTTTATTTTATATAGCCCTTCGTACATCAGCTAACACAATACCTAGTACCTAGTAGGGGGCAGTGGGGTAAGTTGAGCCATTTATTACATTCAGCATCACTCCGTCAAGGGAAATATAGTTTTATTTTTATTTATTTTATTTCACCTTTATTTAACCAGGTAGGCTAGTTGAGAACAAGTTCTCATTTACAACTGTGACCTGGCCAAGATAAAGCATAGCAGTGTGAACAGACAACAACACAGATTTACACATGGAGTAAACAATAAACAAGTCAATAACACAGTTTTTGTACTCTTTCTAACAAAGAAATCTATATACAGCACCAGTCAAAACTTTGGACACACTCATTCAAGGGTTTTTCTTTATATTTACTATTTTCTATATTGTAGAAAAATAGTGAAGACATGAAAACTATGAAATAACACATATAGAATCATGTAGTATCCAAAAAAGTGTTAAACAAATCAAAATATATTTTAGATTTCAGATTCTTCAAAGTATCCACCCTTTGCCTTGATGACAGCTTTGCACACTCTTGGCATTCTCTCAACCTGGAATGCTTTTCCAACAGTCTTGAAGGAGTTCCCACATATTCTGAGCACTTGCTGCCAGCTTTTCCTTCACTCTGCAGTCCAACTCATCCCAAACCATCTCAATTGGGTTGAGGTGGGGTGATTGTGGAGGCCAAGTCACCTGACACAGCACTCCATCACTCTCCTTCTTGGTCAAATAGCCCTTACACAGCCTGGAGGTGTGTTGGGTCATTGTCCTGTTGAAAAACAAAAGATAGTCCCACTAAGCGCAAACCAGATGGGATGGCGTATCGCTGCAGAATGCTGTGGTAGCCATGCTGGTTAAGTGTGCCTTGAATTCTAAATAAATCACAGACAGTGTCACCAGCAAAGCACCTCTACACCATCACACCTCCTCCTCCATACTTTACGGTGGGAACCACACATGCGGAGATCATCCGTTCACCTACACTGCATCTCACAAAGGCACGGCGGTTTGAACCAAAAATCTTACATTTGGACTCAAAGCCCAAAGAACAGATTTCCACTGGTCTAATGTCCATTGCTCGTGTTTCTTGGCCCAAGCAAGTCTCTTCTTCTTATTGGTGTCCTTAAGTAATGGTTTCTTTGCAGCAATTCACCCATGAAGGCCTGATTCATGCAGTCTCCTCTGAACAGTTGATGTTGAGATGTGTCTGTTACTTGAACTCTGTGAAGCATTTATTTGGGCTGCAATTTTTGAGGCTGTATAACTCCAATGAACCTATCCTCTGCAGTAAAGGAACCCTGGGTCTTCCTTTCCTGTGGCAGTCCTCATGAGAGCTTGAAGGTTTTTGCAACTGCACTTGAAGAAATTTTCTAAATTCTTGACATTTTCCGGATTGACTGACATTCATGTCTTAAAGTAATGATGGACTGTCGTTTCTCTTTGCTTATTTGAGCTGTTCGTGCAATAATATGGACATGGTCTTTTACCAAATAGGACTATCTTCTGTATACCAACGCTACCTTATCACAACACAACTGATTGGCTCAAACACATTAAGAAGGAAAGAAATTCCACAAATTAACGTTTAACAAGGCACACCTGTTAATTGAAATGCATTCCAGGTGACTATCTCATGAAGCTGGTTGAGAGAATTCCAAGAGTGTGCAAAGCTGTCATCAAGGCAAAGGGTGGCTACTTTAAAGAATCTCAAATATAAAATATATTTGGATTTGTTTAACACTTTTTTGGTTACTACATGATTCCATATGTGTTATTTCATAGTTGTGATGTCTTCACTATTATTCTACAATATTAGCCCACCCACACAGCTACCATTGCACTTTCATGCTAGGTTTAGGGCCGCATACTGAATCTTATAGAGACCCCAACTGATGTATGGAACAATCTTACAATTATCTACTTTGGTTTAGATACAAGCGTGAAACCTCTAACACAATTAATTTGACTTGGTGAAAATCCGTTCGCTTACCACTTTTTCCATGTGGTTTCTTCCTTGACAGACTCCATGAAATTATGACCTCTTCCTAAATAATTTGTCAAATTATTAACTTTGTGTATGGTTTTCTAGACACAAGGGTGGCTCAACTTACCCCACTCTCCCCTTACCCCTCTATTTCCCTTTGAAAGACATGGAGAGAGAAGAGAGACAGAGAGAGAGAAGGGGGCAGACAGAACAATTGAGGGAGTGACAGAGCGGGAGAGAGAGAACCCCTCAGTCTTCCTCATGCTGTCTGAACTCTGCTCTTGTAGTACGTACCTGTGCCACATCCACAAACTTCTTGTGTTTCTCCAGCAGCACTTTGGTTTCCTGTGAGTCGTCCCCTAGTCTGATGTGGGTCTTTAGAAGAGCATCGAGGAGCTCACCCAGCCACTCCACCGCCTGAGAGTTAACACAGTGACATGAGCTGGGGTTTACAAGGTATTGTCAACAACAATAACAACATGTCAATAATAACAACCCACTTAAGTTTGCAGTCCAGAACCAACAGAGGTCAAACAAACAAACAGGGATGAACAGAAGGAAGCCTATCTACTGACTTGTGATGCATCTTCCTCACACTTGAACAGCTGGACCATCTGAAGCATCTTCAGTCTCCTGACATCCACCATGTCCTCACATCTAAACAGAACCAAAACTTTATCAAAACATGACGATAACCGTTTCCATGACAAGTTCCGTGACAACAGCCAAAATTCCCCGATATTCCAGAAATCGCTTGACTCGTGGAACCTTTGTAAACAACTCCAGTATCATTTTGAGGCCTGCGGCCTTACATCATCAAAAAAAAGATTGAAAATAAATCTGAGCAAACCTTTGTTTCCGGAGCTGCATGTCCTCCATGACACCTTGGATGTGATCAACGTTGTCTTTGTTATCGATGGGGACGTCTTTCCCATAGGACCAGGAAGTCTGGTTGGACATCTGATCCATCAGGACCTGGCCTTTCTCCCTCAGGCCTACCAGGGCTCCCTCTGGGCAGAAATACACATCAAATAATACTCATGAATTACTCAACTAACACTACTGAAAGTTATTTCAAATGTAAAATATTATTCTTGCAGTTATCCATTAGAAAAAATACAAGAAGAGGGGATATATTTAAGACGGTCAATGTTTCAGCACAAATACCTTTCTCAAGATCAGTCTTTTTATTCTACTCTGCAGTTATCAATTGAAGGCTTGGTATCATATAACAAAAAAATTACCAACGCTCTTGAGTTTCTCCTCGAGGTGTTTGAGTGTTTGTTGGATAGCAGCCCCGTCAGCAGGCGCCACATCGGCACAGAGCATGCCCAGTAGACCATCCAGTTGCTGGGACAGCTGGGAGGGTAAACTGAGGCATTATTACAAAGCCAACAAAGAGCTCTAGGCCAAACAATTAGTAGTCTATACTACACTGAACAAAAATACAAACACAACATGTAAAGTGTTGGTCCCATGCTTCATGATCTGCAATAAAAGATATCAGAAATGTTCCATATGCACAAAAAGCTTATTTTTTTTTTTTTTTAAATGCACAAACTTGTTTCCATCCCTGTTAGTGAGCATTTCTCCTTTGCCAAGCTAATCCATCCATCTGTCAGTTGTGGCATATCAAGAAGCTGATTAAACAGCACGATTATTACACAGGTGCACCTTGTGTTGGGTACAATAAAGGGCCACTTTAAAATGTGAAATAAAATGTCACTCTAAAACACAATGCCAAAGATGTCTCAAATTGAGGGAGTGTGCAATTGGCATGCTGACTGTAGGAATGCCACCATAGCTGTTGCCAGATAATTGAATGTTCATTTCTGTACCATTAGCCGCCTCCAACATCATTTTTGAGAATTTGGCAGTACATCCAACCAGCCTCACAACCGCAGACCACATGTAACTATGCCAGCCCAGGACCTCCACATCTGGCTTCTTCACCTGGATCGTCTGAGACCAGCCACCTGGACAGCTGATGAATCTGTGGGTTTGCACAACTGAAGAATGTTGACCTGAATGCAGTTCGGCATCGCAACAGACTTCAGTGGGCAAATGCTCACCCTCGATGGCCACTGGCACGCTGGAGAAGTGTGCTCTTCACAGATGAATTCCGGTTCCAACTGTACTGGGCAGATGGCAGGTGATGTGTGGCGAGCGGTTTGCTGATGTCAACATTGTGAACGGAGTGCCTCATGGTGGGTTAAGCTACGGACAACGAACATAAGCCATGGACAACGAACACGATTGCATTTTATCAATGGCAATTTGAATGCACAGAGATACCGTTACGAGATCCTGAGGCCCATTGTCATGCCATTCATCCACCGCCATCACCTCATGTTTCAGCATGATAATGCACAGCCCCATGTCGCAAGGATCCGTACACAATTCCTGGAAGCTGAAAATGTCCCAGTTCTTCCATACTCATGAGACATGTCACCCATTGAGCGTGTTTGGGTATGCTCTGGATCAACGTGTATGACAGCGTGTTCCAGTTCCCACCTATATCCAGCAACTTCACACAGCCATTGAAGTGGAGTGGGACAACATTCCATAGGCCACAATCAATAGCCTGATCAACTCGCATGAGGCAAATGGTGGTCATACCAGATACTGATTGGCTTTCTGATCCACACCCCTACCTTTTTTTCCCAGGTATCTGTGACCAACAGATGCATATCTGTATTCCCAGTCATGTGAAATCCATAGATTAAGGCCTAATTAATTTATTTCAATTGACTGATTTCTTTATATGAACTGTAACTCAGTAAAATCTTTGAAATTGTATTTTTTTCAGTATATTATGACCCCCATCCCTTCAACCCTAGGCACGTATGTAGATCAGATGACTGGATAAGTGTAAGCAATATGGGTGGTTGTAGCTCCATCTTGCCCTCTGATTGTGGCCATATTGCGTACACCTATCAAATCCTCAAAGATCTACACAAGGGCCTATGGACCAGGCCTAGGGATTGACTTTGTGATTTAGAGTAGGAGTCACTGTAGTTCTTGTTCTTGGCTTTATACGTATTTTGTAATGATCCATTCCAATCAATCAATGATACATACGTCCTGTGCTGTGCCGTGGAACTCGTGTGCTGACTGCAGTACGTTCTGTCTGGACTCCAGTTGGCTGGCCTGTCTGTAACAGACATCACTGAGCTGCTGCTGAAGACCCTTTAACTCCACTAGGTCCTCCTCGTCTCCAGCACTCAGCAACGCTGCTATCTGCTGGTTCAGCTCTACGTATACTGCAAACCACTCCTGTAAATACACAACCAATAACACATACATTATGATTGGATTTCACAAATTAGAAACACAATTCAGCCACACAAGTTACACAATGTTTTGCAACTTATTTCCATTGTGGCCCTCTGGCTTTGGCCAGAAAGCAGGAAAACGCTTTCTGATATACACGCCAGTTTATCATAGAGAAGCTCAATACACAGAAGAACCACACACTAAAGATGTTTCTGTATCAAAGCTGTTCAAATTCTGTTCAAACCTACTGTACAGTAATTGAGTTGAACGCTGTAGTGAAGTGTTTTTGTGGTATAGTTATTACCTTGAGAACACTTATACATTTCAGATCAATAGCGCCACCTGCTGAAGGCTCTTGGAGACAACACCACGCCTTAGCCTAACCATCAATCTTTAGTTTTGACCTCACTCTGGCTTTAGCCTTTCATTCCCCTGGCTGGTTCTCTCTGTTTCGGTCACCAGGGCACACTTTGGCCCAGAGCAATGATTCACCAGGGTCTTTTATGTAAACCCAGCCAGGGGAAACATTAGTTACACCCAACAGCTGCAGCTGCTGCAGTCACTTCCTGGCCTGGCCTGTCTGTCCACGACTAAGAGCAGGACAATACTACATCCAGGGAGGAAAAGTTAAGGGCAAGCTCTAATTTGTGCTTCAAACTCTCTATCTGTCTGTTTTGTAAGTGAAATCAAACAAGCTTTTTCCAGATGTACACACTGTACCTTATTTACTTAACTTGTTTGTCCCCCATATTTTTTGTCTAGTAGTGCTTTATCTGTGCTCCTCAGACCAGAGATTAATGATCTATAAAAAGCAGTTACAGTACAGTACATCTCCTGGCAGCTAACAGACTCTTCCTAACAATCCAAACTCATAATCATATTCGGTGACCTAATTATTGGGATCTTCAAGATGCTCCAAAGACAAGTGCTTCTTCTGCAGAGAGAGAGAAAGCAAGAAAGAGAGGCACACACAGAACTAGCAGCTATCTCCCCACCTCTTCTCATCTCTGTAATTATGAACATTGAACAAGGAGTGATGTAATAAAGTTGTGCTGTTGGCAAGCTGTGTCGTGTTGTGTTTGTAGTTTTGTGTCTGTAGTGTGTGTTGTGTTATTCTGTCCTTACGCTGTGCTGGCTCTCTATCTCCTCATGTTTCTGCTGCAGGGCCTGGGAGGCCCTGATGGAATCTCCGATCCCCCACTGTGTCCGGAGCTGCTCTGTGCCAGGCCCCTCCAGCCAATTCACAACCTGCATAGCAACAAGGAAGAGAAAGACACCATTAACACACGCTTCATGACTCACAGACACACACCCCAGGACCAACCAATCAAATACCTTCCAGGCATCTGTGAGGTCGATGATTGGACACAATCATTAACAAATGCTTTATCACTTCCCCCCCAGGCCCACCAATCAAATACCTTCAGGTATCTGTGAGGTCTCTTACTGGTTGGAACACATTTAAATCAGTGTGGGATTGGGTTAAATGGGGTACTTGTTTGTTTCGGTTAAAATGGGGTACTTAAAACCAGAAGGTATAATCACTATAAAGCATGTATGAACATTTATAATGTCTTATAATGAGACAAATAGTGTACCATGTGTCAGCACAAAACAAGGTTTTGCCAGGTTACCTATAAAGTAAATATTGATTAGGGAATATCGAAAAACATGATCATTCAACATCTGGTTCAAATATATTAAAGCAGCATTTAGAGAGGATCAATAAGAGGTGTTTAGAATCCACTGAACTGTGTAAGAGGGGTGATGAAATGGTTCAGTGTGTTGAGTTTGATAGAGCGGTTTTCTTCTGCATCAGCTTTTAGCTTGGTGAGGCAATTCTACCGCCTGTCTCCTACAGAGCTTGGAGCAATACAGCTTACAAACTACTCCCCCACTCACTACACAGCATCTTTACTCCCAGCAGATAAGAACTAGGCCAAACTCCCCAAGCCAAACTAATCCTACTGCTGCCTAGGAACATACAATACCCCAGGAACTAGCCACACTGGGAGACACATTTAAAATGGAAGACATTGAATACACGGAGCAGGGTGAGGGGAAAATCGCATTAAAACACCATTTAGATGTATTTTCGGAAGGGCTGTGGTCACCACAGTATTGGGGAGCTATTTCATAGTTTTTTCACATGTATATTATTTTCCTATTTCAATCTTATAGCAGCCCTATGCTTGGCGTGACTGTAATGGGAAGTAAGAGCAGACCATCTGATATGCCCCTAAATATTTTGATATGCAAACTGGAATAAAAATGTAAGCGGACCAGTGCTTCTATAGTGAAACAAATCTCGCACCTGTGCAGTTTGCGAGTGATGTTGTTAGGCTACATTGTGTCGTTGTTTCTTCTTCAGAGCACACTGGTGAGCAACATCCTTTCACTTCACGAGAGAACCACGAGTTCTTCACCTTAAGCACTGTATCCACAAAAATGTTTACGATCTGAATGATGATGATGATTATGGTGAAGGGGGTGATTGAATTTAAAATATTCAATGGAGGTTGGCAACTATGTTTGGCCTCCAGCCAATTTGTTCCTGATCTTGTAGCTAGTTGGTGGTCCAGAACATAATTAGCCGATTAGCAAATAGCCTATATACCAGCCCAATTCATAGTCCTACACTATACATTTAACCCATGTGTATAGCTGTATAGTGAGAGGGATACAATCTGTTTAGATGCCGTGAAAACATTTCATAGTAGGCTTATAGTAGTAGGCCTATACATTTTTTTTCATACAAACCTTCAGAACATACAGTGCAAAACTTGAAAGAACTTGTGGTTCTCACGGTCAAGCGAAACGACAAAATCATACAATATATCACCAGTGCCCTCTGAAGAGGAAACAACGACATGTATTCTAACAAACGGCAGCGTTATGACGGGACCCAGGACAGAGTTTGGGAAATCCTGATCTAGGGTGTAATCATTAGTCCAACAGTTGCAAATGAAAGTTTCTGTTGGACAAATTTAGGTACAGTGGCAAGAAAAAGTATGTGAACTCTTTGGAATTACCTGGATTTCTGCATAAATTGGTTATAACATTTGATCTGATCTTCATCTAAGTCACAACAATAGACAAACACAGTCTGCTTAAACTAATAACACACAAACAATTATACGTTTTCATGTCTTTATTGAACACACAGTGTAAACGTTCACAGTGCAGGGTGGAAAAAGTATGTGAACCCTTGGATTTAATAACTGGTTGACCCTCTTTTGGCAGCAATAAACTCAACCAAACCTTTTCTGAAGTTGCGGATCAGCAAAGCAGCCCCAAACCATGATGCTCCCTCCACCAGACTTTACAGTTGGGATGAGGTTTTGATGTTGGTGTGCTGTGCCTTTTTTTCTCCACACATAGTGTTGTGTGTTCCTTTCAAACAACTCAACTTTATTTTTTTTATCTGTGCACAGAATGTTTTGCCAAAAGCGCTGTGGAACATCCAGGTGCACATTTGCGAACTTCAGACATGCAGCAATGTTTTTTTTTGGACAGTGGCTTCTTCCGTTGTGTCCTCCCATGAACACCATTCTTGTTTAGTGTTTTATGTATCGTAGACTCGTCAAAAGGGATGTCAGCATGTTCCAGAGATTTCTGTAAGGCTTTAGCTGACACTCTAGGATTCTTCTTAACCTCATTGAGCATTCTGCAATGTGCACTTGCAGTCATCCTTTCAGGATGGCCACTCCTAGGGAGAGTAGCAAAAGTGCTGAACTTTCTCCATTTAAAGACAATATGTCGTACTGTGAACTGATGAACATCAAGACTTTTAGAGATACTTGTGTAACCCTTTCCAGCTTGATGCAAGTCAACAATTCTTAATCTTAGGTCTTCTGAGATATCTTTGGTTCGAGGCTTGGTTCACATCAGGCAATGCTTCTTGTGAATAGCAAACTCAAATGTTGTGAGTGTTTTTTATAGGGCAGGACAGCAATAACCAACATCTCCAATCTCGTCTCATTGATTGGACTACAGGTTAGCTGACTCCTGACTCCAATTAGCTTTTGGAAAAGTCATTAGCCTAGGGGTTCACATACTTTTCCCAACCTAATGTTTAAAAGATGTATTCAATATAGACAAGAAAAATACAATAATTTGTGTGTTATTAGTTTAAGCACACTGTGGTTGTCTATTGTTGTGACTAAGATGAAGATCAGATCAAATGTTATGACTAATTTATGCAGAAATCCAGGTAATTCCAAAGGGTTCACATACTTTTTCTTGCCACTGTATGTTTATCCCTGTTTTGTTCCGTTTGCTTCCATTTAAGAAAAGTTTTTCAACAGAATCGGCAGAATGAATACACCCCTGATCACACGCAAAGAGTTTACTTTCATAGCAGCCACATAAAAACAGCATGATCCCTTTGCTCGTTGTATATATAGTTCTATCTCGCAACAATCTACGTGCTCTCCTCCTCTCAACTTTTCACTTGTGGACTTCAGTGCACAACACATCAGCTGTCTGTGGCCAGCGAAAAAACCTTTCCTAGCCAAACCTTCATATAATGACCTCTGACTGCTACACACATCCTACATTGTTGTCACGTCATAGTCAACTAAAACTACTAGAATTAACGCATTAGTAAACCCGCTAAAATCATGCAGTACAGTGTACAATCAGAATGCAGTTTAGCAGTTACACCCAGAGGGCAATAAATTAATAAAACCAAAAGCTTACCTTGACTTGGAAGAGTTCCAGTGTTGGATAGCCAGAGCCAGCTAGCTAACATAGCATATCTCTCTGTTTGAGCCGGCTGTTTGGGTAGGCTAAACTAGCTAGCTGCATTTGCTAGCTAAGTGAAAGTGAAAGTTTAAAAAAAATACAACCAAATATAGCTATCTCTCTCTCTCTCTTGCTTCTTCTTAATTTTGGAAGACATACATTTTTTCAAAAACTGTTCAACTATTGTCTTTCTCTCTCTTTGAGTCAACTACTCACCACATTTTATAAAGTGCTAGCTAGCTCTAGCTTATGCTTTTAGTACCAGATTCATTCTCTGATCCTTTGATTGGGTGGACAACGTGTCAGTTCATGCTGCAAGAGTTCTGCTAAGCTGGAGGACGTCCTCCCAAAGCTGTCATAATTACTGTGTAAGTCTGGAAGGGGGTTGAGAACCATGAGCCTCCTAGGTTTTGTATTGAAATCATTGTACCCAGAGGAGTACAGAAGCTATCTGTCCTCCAGCTACACCATGGTGCTACCCTACAGTGCTGCTGAGGCTACTGTAGACCTTCATTGCAAAACAAATTAATAAATTATTTGGTGACGGGAATACATTTTGAAAAGTTTTATCTAAAAAGGCTGAATTTTTAAACGTTTCACTATTTTTATTTTTATGATATTCACTGAGGAGGATGGTCCTTCCCTTCCTCTGAGGAGCCTCCACTGGTTGCTATAAGATGTAAATCGGAAGATAATGGACCTGTGAAAAAAATATAAAATAGCTCCCCACTACCATGACATATATATATTTAATGTATTAATTGAATGGTGACCACAGCCCTTTCAAAAATACATTTAAATTGTGTTTTTTTCCACCCTTCTCCATGTATTCAATGTTTTACTTCCAGGCTATTATGACGAATCTGGCAGTTCCTTCTCTATATGTTCCTAGACTCCTGCCTACTGAACAACATCTTCATTACCATAGCAACAGACAGCTCATCCCCTTAGAATCTAGAATCTGTCAAATCTAAAATAGAATCCATTCCATGGAACACATCTCATCATCTGCTCACTTCCTCATTGGTACAGTTTTATCATCCAATCTGCTTTGCACAGTAAAACATTCAAAATTGTCCTGCTTTGCACTGTAAAACATTCAAAATTGTTCTGCTTTGCACAGTAAAACATTCAAAATTGTCCTGCTTTGCACTGTAAAACATTCAAAATTGTTCTGCTTTGCACAGTAAAACATTCAAAATTGTTCTGCTTTGCACAGTAAAACATTCAAAATTGTTCTGCTTTGCACAGTAAAACATTCAAAATTGTTCTGCTTTGCACTGTAAAACATTCAAAATTGTTCTGCTTTGCACTGTAAAACATTCAAAATTGTTCTGCTTTGCACTGTAAAACATTCAAAATTGTATCGCTGAGGCACCAGGCCTATCTACAGGGGGTAGGCTACATTGAGAAGACTCATAAGAACATAGGTCTAATGGTCAGTTGCAAATGAAATGGTACTTCTGTCAGAGAAATATGTGATTGGGGGTTCAGTGACCAAAAAAGGTTGAGAACCACTGTTTTAGATGCTAAAGTAGAGTTCAATCTATTGGCCAATGGGAGAAAAGGCGTTTTCCCTTCATGGTTACAGACAGGAAATTAGGTAGTGCCAAGGAAGAAGTGTGCTGGGATGAAGGCCATGTGTGCTGAGGGTGTGTGTGTGTGTGTGTGTGTGTGTGTGTGTGTGTGTGTGTGTGTGTGTGTGTGTGTGTGTGTGTGTGTGTGTGTGGCCATGTGAGCTGAGGGTGTGTGTGTGTGTGTGTGTGTGTGTGTGTGTGTGTGTGTGTGTGTGTGTGTGTGTGTGTGTGTGTGTGTGTGTGTGTGTGTGTGTGTAGCCATGTGTGCCGACTGATGAGTAACCCTGCCAGAGACTAGAAGTCAACAGCCTTTGGGAAGTTAGCTTTTCCATCCAGTGGTATGTAACGCTGACTTTGGAACGAGAAGACCTAACCGAAAAGGTTTTAATATGAGTTGGTTACAGGGACAGTCAGACAATTTATCACCAGGGTCTGGCTTTGAATACACTGAAGGCAAGGCTTCAATTGAAAATTAAGTTCCACTGAAGCATCACATTCCCTAGTTCCTGAGAATTACAACTACTGGGTCTTTCTCTGGATGTCTGGTGAACTAATCCTCATGAAATCCTGTGTGTGTGTATAGCTTTTTAACCTCTCTGAAACAAAGTGCAAAAGACAATGGAAAAAAGAGCAGCCCTTTTCTACACTTGTCTCCCTCAGTCTGGTCACTGGTCTGCTGTTGTTGATGGCATTGGGCCTAAGTCAAGGCAGTGCGATGTCTGAAATATCCGTTTGTTTGAATCCTGGCCTCAGTCTTTCACTACGCTGGTGTTTTGGATCCATTAGGGCAGTGTGTGTAGGCTTGTCAGTGGGCTGGTGTTGACGACGTCATAGTGTGTGTGTGCAGTGTGTGAACAGTGTGTGTTTTCGCATCTCTGTGCGTGCATGTGTGTGTGTGTGATGTGATATAGGGCAGTGTGTGTGCAGTACCTGCATGACCTTGGTCTGTATATCCTCCAGCTGGGATCGTTTGCTGCGTTGACGACACACCTCCTGGTACTTGGTGTATTGTTCTCTGAGGGAGTCCAGCAGTTTCATGACCTGAAATAATTGAAAATTTACTTACCTTGCATATAGTCTTTGTATTTATTGTATATCGTATTTGTATGTTATGTGTGAATTTTGCTGTTATATGTTTACTATATATTTTTACATCTTATCTGAATTGACACAACTGAAGTTCCTTCTGGGAAATAAAAAGTGATTCTATTCCATTGTACCTGTGGCTGGGCCAGTAGCTCGTCATCCATGGGGGACCAGGCCACACCACCTCCCTCTGCACCGTTAAACCGCCGCTGCTGCAGCTCCGACAGCAACTCATGGCCTGGAGGGGAGAGAGGTGCGGATGATCAGAGGGGGAATGGTAGTGACAGGGGGAGAGATAATGAATGACAGAGAGAGAGAGGGAGGGAGGAGATAAAGGGGTAAGAGTGGGAGAAAGAGAGCAGGAGAGAGAGATGGGGGAGAGAGAGAGAGAAAGAGAGGGGGGGGCGTGGTAGTGGCTGCAGAGACAAAATGTTGCTGCAATTCTATACATTTTGCCATGGGACAGAGAGAACATTTTAATGTTTTAAAGCTAGTTTCCTGCAATTCTACACATTTTGCCATGGGGCTGAGAGAACATTTTCAGTTTTAAAACAAATGTCCTTAAATGATACACATTTTGCCATGGCTTATGCCTTGTTCTTATGCTATCTAAGTGACTCAAACATTATCACAAAATCAATCGGGGCCCCATGCCATGACATTTTTTGAATTTTAGATTCTCCCTGACTGTCTAGTTTTTATTTTGGTCGTTTTTAATCGTTTAGGTTTATTATCCCGATTTATTTTTTCCAATCTTAACTTAATTGAATTAATTTTTATTTTTTTGTGGCGGCCACGATTTACCCCCTGTTGCTAAATGTATATATGGAGTGTGTACAATGTGTACGACAAGCAGCACATCCTTAATTGTCATCCATTAAGTTACAAAATACATATCAGATGTACATTGTTGTCGAGGAGTACTTCAGGAGAAAAATTGATATTCATTTATTCATAATACCAACATCAACAACATCCCAACCAGTGAAATATTACATCGGAAAGCCTTCCAAGTCCTTTCCTTGACAAAGGCACACAACAAATAGGACAGAGAATTCTTCTCATATCATATACATGCTCTTATTCTATCTCATGCTGTATCCCCTAGCCTCTCTGTTGTGCCTGTAACAACACAACTACACAAACAAGCCCTTTCCGTATTCATTATGAATGGCATTCACTCAGAGATAGAGAGAAAGAAAGAGAGAGAGAGAGAGAGCGCACGCTTGGCATTTGCTCAGAGAGAGAGAGAGAAAGAGAACAGATTGTACCCTATTCTCTATATAATGCACAATGTTTGAAAAGGGCCCATAGGTTTCTGGTCAAAAGTAGTGCACTATGTAGAGAATAGGGTGCCATTTAGGACCCATCCAGAGTGATTTCTTCTGTGGCAAGCACAGTACCAAAGACACGTTGAGCTGACTGTCCATTCCACAACCCCCAGACAAAGCTCCTTTCATTGGGCCAGCTCTGCTATGTGCTGGCCTTCCAGGGCTGCGTCCAATATGGCACCTTATTCCCTTTATAGTGCACCTATGGGTCCTGGTCAAAAGTACTGCACTATAAAGGGAATAAGGTGCTATTTGGGACTAGCCCAGCTCTGGCCTCCCACTCTCTACCAGAGCTGCCTCAGTAAATATTTTCATTGTAGTAAAACCATTCAAGTAACGCACTACTCACCACTAGACCTGAAACCGCACCCTAGATTGCAATACTTTTCAACAGGGCCATAGGGAATAGACTGCCATTTGGGACGTACCCTAAGAGTCAGTTTACTGAAGGTTTTAGCCAAGTGGAAACGTGTTGTCTGCTGGCGGCGTGCACGGCTAACCATGGTGGTTAACATTCTAGCTTCAAATCATCCCTGTATCGCATCCCATTAAACTTAACAGAGCCCAACCTGGTTTAGAACCACACAGCACTACTTGCTTGGCTACTGGTATTGAGAAGTTTGCATAAAGATTTGACAAAAGTAGAATAATTACCAGTTTGTAGAACTGTTTCAGGATCCAATGATGGTAGGAAGTTACAATCTGGTGGCCTGGGAGAAAGATAAGAAAGCAATGTCTTTACTGGCCTAAATAAACATGTCATAAACAATATAATGTGCTGCAATTCCACTGCCACAAACAATTCCTAAATCATTGGGCACTTTTAAAGAAAACAAATAAATGTCAACATGTTGGTCAAATAAATACCTTTCTTTGTCCAACTGGCTGCTTTTCTCACTGTCATTGATGACCAGCAGCTCATCTAGAAGGGATGTGGACTCCTTGGTAAACTTTTCAAAGACCTGAGAAGGAAAACACTTTTGTAAGTTGTGTGTCATACAAAACATAATGCACATATGGACACAGGCAGAGATGAACTCAATTTGAACTTGCCTTCCTCAAACTATGAGGCTGATTTTGACATACAAGATACAATATACTTTATTGCCACACAACCAAGGTTGGTTGTTTGCATGTGTCTGTATTGTTATGGTGTTGATGTAAACATTGGTAATATGTACATTAACTTTATAAGCAAGTAATCTGTCAAATCATAAACGTCTTTGATCTCATCCCAAGCCATTATTATCCGAGTTGCAAATCATTTCCAAATCATTTGGTGCTTTAAACAGTAATTGTACAGTCACATTGGGGATGTATTGCAATGGCGGCTTACCAGTCTTTTGTTCACCCAGTCTATGTGATCGTACACCAGACTTCCTCCAAACTCATCAGTAAGCTGACAGGGCTCGATGTAGCGTGTGAGCTTATTGGCAGATACCAGAATGACCTGGAACAGAGGAGTGGGAGAAAGTATTATTTTATTTATAATCATTTTGTCTTTTTTTTCTTCACATTTTCAAAGAGTACATTTATATTTTCCAACAGGGCTATACATTTGGGTGATGTTTTTTTCTCGCCTGAGCTGAGTAGCCTTGTTTCACTGCCAAAAATAAAATTAAACCATCTAGTGTTCAGCGAAATAACAACACAATGTCAACTACAGGTAGCCTAGTCAAATAATTAACATCCAATAACATTAACCGTTACTCTCTCGCGGGAAACCTTCACTCTTGTGCAGACATTTAGAAACGAAACATGATCATTTGAAAAATAAGCCATGGGAGTTTTTTGAGCGAGAATAAAGACAACTTTTGAGTAGTAAGACATGTTTAAAAGCAACAGATATCATTAATAAGAAGGGGCTAGAAGCGTCTTATATGGTGAGCTACTGAGTGGCTTGGACAGGCAAGCCCCATACTATTGTGGAGGACTTCATTCTTCCTGCTGCTGCGGATATGGCTAGCACAATGCTGGGGGAAAAGGCCCAAAAAACTACACAGACAATGCCTTCATCAAACAACACTGTTTCACGACGCATCAATGAATTGGCAGGAGATGTTTGGAAACAATTACTGCTCCGCATATAAGCCAGTGAATTACATGCGTTACAGATGGATGAGTTAACAGACGTGGTGGGCCTGGCACAGCCCCTGGTATATGTCCGTTACGTTTATGGGGGGTCAATTAAGGAAGACATCCTCTTCTGCAAACCACTGGAAACCAGGACAACATGAGAGGATATGTTTTAAGTACTGGACAGCTTTGTGACATCAAATGGACTTTGGTGGTCAAGATGTGTCGGTATCTGTACTGATGGCGCAAAAGCCATGACAGGGAGACATAGTGGAGTGGTAACGTGTGTGCAAGCAGTTGCTCCCCAACGCCACTTGAGTACACTGCAGCATCCACGGGAGGCTCTTACTGCCAAGGGAATGCCTGACAGCTTGAAAGACGTTTCGGACACTACAGTGAAAATGGTTAACTTTGTTAAAGCAAGACCACTGTACTCTTTTTTTTTTTTTTTTTTGTTGAAAACTCTGTTTATTAAGTTTTACACACACACACACACACACACACACACACACACACACACACACACACACACACACACACACACACACACACACACACACACACACACACACACACACACACACACACACACAAGACAACACAAAGCAATATAAATAATATACTCAACTAGAAAAAAAACAAATAATACGTTTAAAAAAAAATAGCTTTAAAGATACCATACTTTAGACAAGTTAAACACACCAGGCAGAAGGCTACAAAGGTTAAAGGGCAATCTATAGTACAGGGACAGAGCAAACACCTCACCATTGTTCCTGTAAACAGTCAAGGGATGGGGTGGAGAAATGCAACCACTAAGTCACAGGGGGGACCATCCACTGGACCAAAAATAAAAAGCTTACAATGCTTTAAAATAAAAAATGAATAATAATCGTTTTATGTAGGCGTGAACAGCATTTTTAAATAAAAATAACTGGGAAAAACAAGCTCACATTTTAGTCCCTGCCCGGGCAAGATGAACAAGGCATCCGCAGGTCACAATCAATAAGCACATCAACCTCTGCTAGAGCAACAATGTTTTCCTGAAACAAATTTGAATATTTCCTTGTCACTTTAACTCCCAAGTAGGTGAATTGATCCCGGACAATCCTAAACTGAGAACTTGTAAAAGAGCACTTTAAAGCAGCCTTGTTTACAGGAAAAAGCTCACTCTTGCCTAGATTCAGCTTGTACCCTGAGATTGATCCAAACTTTTTAAGAACAGATAAGGCGCGTGGCAATGAGGTATCAGGGTTAGAGATAAACAAAAGGAGGTCGTCCGCATATAGCGAGACTTTCTGCTCTAAGCCCGTCCTGATTATTCCTTGAATGGCATCATTAGAGCGTAGTGCAATGGCGAGAGGCTCGATTGCCAAAGCAAACAGGGGGAGAGTGGACAACCCTGTCTGGATCCGCAGTGCAAGGGAAAATAGTCAGAAGTTGTTAGTCTGTACCGAAGCCATTGGGGAAAAATAAAGAATCTTTATCCACGCAATGAATTTGGGGCCAAAGCCAAATCTATAAAGGGCAGCTGTTAGGTAATCCCACTCAACGCGGTCAAACGCTTTTTCCGCATCAAGTGAGACCACCACCTCCGGGTCCTCCGGCGCTGGGGAGTACAGTATATTCATAAGGCGCCTAATATTGAAAAACAAATGCCTATTTCTCACAAAGCCAGTCTGGTTAGAGTGTATTACTTGGTGCAGCGAGCCTTCCATACGGATGGCTAAAAGCTTGGCTATGATTTTGTAATCACAGTTTAAAAGCGAGATTGAGCGATAGGATCCACATTCCAGGGGGTCTTTGTTTTTCTTTAATAGTAATGAGATTGAAGCCTGATAAAGACTAGGCGGTAGCTTTGAGGTATTAAGGCACTCTGCAAATAGTCGAGACAAAAATGGGCAAAGCAGACCAGAAAACGTCCTGTAAAATTCGGTTGGAAAACCGTCCGGACCCGGTGATTTACCACTTTTCATTGCGGACACTGCTGTTGCAATCTCCTCAGGTGTAAATTCTTCTTCTAGCCAGTCATGGGAGTCTGTATCAATTGAAGGCATATTCAGGCCATTAAAGAAGGAATCAATTAGCAAAGGGTCTTGAGGAGATTTAGAGGTGTATAGCGCAGAGTAAAATTGTTTGAATTGATCATTGATCTCTTTATGTATAACTGTGGTGGCACCAGACGGGGTCCTTATTTGTGGGATTAAACGTGAGGCCTCAGATTTACGGATCTGATGTGCAAGGAGTTTACTGGCCTTGTCGCCTTGTTCATACACTCTGTACCGAGCTCGCAAGAGTAACTGTTCAGCTTGCCTGGTAGAAAGCTCATCAAATTCAGATTGGAGTAGTTGGCGCTCTTTATGCAGATCAGAGGAAGGATCCGTAGCATACTTCTCATCCAATGTGGCTATGGACTCGCTCAGGTCCCGAAGTCGCTGAGAGCGAACTCTGTTTTGGTTGGCTGTATAAGAAATAATTTGGCCATGTAGGTATGCTTTGAGACACTCCCATATGGTAGAGCAGGACATACCTGGTGTTGAATTAGTTTCTAGGAATAAGGTGATTTCAGAAGAAATGAAATTGACAAATTCCTTATCTGAGAGTAAAATGGGGTTAAGACGCCATTGATAACACATAGGAGGTCGCTGGGGAAACTCTAGTTCAAGCACTAATGGTGAATGGTCAGAAATAACAATACTCTTGTAAGTACACTGCCAAAGGTTAGACAGAAGTTTTTTGTCCAAAAAGAAGTAATCAATCCGGGAGTATGTTTGATGAACATGAGAATAAAAGGAATACTGTCTATCTGTAGGATGTAGGAAACGCCAGGCCTCAAACATGGCATATTTCTGAAGAAAGGATTGAATAAGTAGGGCACATTTAGATGGGCCTGTAGTTGTTCGTGAGGACTTGTCAAGAACTGGGGACATTTTACAGTTGACATCCCCCCCTAAAATCAACAAATGAGAATCTAAATTGGGTATAGCAGACAAAAAGGAAGAAATGAAACGTGTGTCATCCCAATTGGGAGCATAAACACTAGCCAAAACAAGAGGGGTAGAAAACAGTTTACCGGTTACTATGACGTATCGTCCCTTAGGATCAGCAATAACCTCAGAAGCTACAAAGGGAGTAGCTTTATCAACCAAAATGGCAGCACCTCTTGATTTACTATGAAAGTTAGAGTGGAACACTTGACCAACCCAGTCCCTACGCATCCTAAAATGCTCACCAGTCCTCAAGTGAGGACTTTCTCTTGTAGAAATGCAACATTTGCATTCAAACCCTTTAAGTGTGTCAACACCCTCTTACGCTTCACCGGGTTATTAACCCCTTTGATGTTCCACGAAATGTACTTGATCGCATTATTTCGGCCCCTCTGGGCATTCCCGTTATACAACCCTGTCATTAGAGCATAGAATGGAAAAGCAATGAGCGCCCAAAAACCCCAGAATAACTTGTCTCAGAGTAATAATGTACAGTGGTAGATGTTTGGAAAAAGTACAGGAAAAAAAACTAAAAAGACAGAATGACAACATTAGAACTGAACAATTCAACCCCCCCCACCACCCACTCCCCCCATCCCAGACAATACCTCCCCAAACGAGGTACAAGCCTAAATAGAACATGTTCTCTTCGCACAGTATGTCTGTGAGAGTGCGGTCTTAAACCTAAACCCACAGTCCCGCTCTTTAAAGTCGCATTTTGTTAGTGGATCAAACAGCAAAAAGAGATAATTATTTTTTTAAATAAAAAAAATAAAAGTGAATCCCTTGTGCAAACGAAATTACAAAAGCACCACTTGTAGATGTATATAATTATAATCCCAGTTTTATAACAGGCATTGAGAGAGAAAATAAATAAAATGTATAAAGGCTCTCAGCCAAAAACCTAATTTGAAGTAAGGAAATCGTAGTAAGACAATCAAAAATAATAATAATAATAATTATTATAATAGTTTTCTAGTTGACACTGAGACAGCTTACAACCAAGACCAAAAAACTATGTGTGCGCAACGTTGAACGTTTGCTGGGCATAAATGACGCTCAAAACTTTTAAAATTGAAGTGAAGACCCCAAAAAACGTGTAGCCTCGGGAAACATTTACTGTTTACTGGGTCAATGCAAACGGATGCAGTAAACAAATAACCAGAAATATTTTGAGTCACTGAGACACTATGTAAACAAACTGAATAGGTGAGCGAGACAGCCTAGAAACACAGGAGTTAAGTAAAACCTTAATACAATGAAATGAAAATGACTGAATGCTTGTAAGGCAAGCACACTAGATGATCAAAACATTAGATCACATCAAATAAGCCTGAATGGGTTCGCCAACTCCCCAACTATACAAGACTAGCATGTTATAACTAAACATAATTGTACCACAGGTGGGTTACTTACTATCCACAGTTCGCAAGCAACAGTTGCTGAACTGTGAGCAAGTTCAAGACTTCTTGATGTGACGTTGAATGTGAGACATAGCCTCATCCGGAGACTCAAATGTGTAGTCTTTACCATCATGAGACAGCCATAAACGGGCCGGGAATCGCAGTCCATACTTCACACCTGGATGGTCCCGAAGTAGTTGTTTGGCCTGTCCGAAAGCTGTGTGCTGCCTGGAAACAGTTGGGGAGTAGTCCTGGTAGATGGAGAAGCTCTGTCCTTGAAAGCTCAGAGTGGTATTGCGGGCTCGTCGGAGAATCTCCATCTTCTCATGGAAAAAGTGCAGTCGAAGAATGATGTCACGGGGCCTCTCCCCATCCCGGGGCTTTGGGCGCAGCGACCGGTGGGTATGATCAATCAGGGGCTTTTCATCCAAGGCAAGAACATCCTTCAGCAGCCCAGAAACTAAATCCGTGGCGCGAGGCATTTCCGCTGCCTCTGGGACTGATACAAGTCTCAGGTTGTTGCGGCGAGAGAATCCCTCTAAACTCACACAGCTCTCCTTCACCTTTTTCAAATCCGCAGCTAGGCGTTTCACGTCAGCCTCCAGGGATGTAGTTAAGTCGGAGACATTTGTAGCGGAGGTCTCCAGGGAGGTAGTTAAGTCGGAGACATTTGTAGCGGAGGTCTCCAGGGAGGTAGTTAAGTCGGAGACATTTGTAGCGGAGGTTTCCAGGGAGGTAGTTAAGTCGGAGACATTTGTAGCGGAGGTCTCCAGGGAGGTAGTTAAGTCGGAGACATTTGTAGCGGAGGTCTCCAGGGAGGTAGTTAAGTCGGAGACATTTGTAGCGGAGGTCTCCAGTGCTGCAATCGTTGTAGTGTGCGACGCTGTTGTTGTTTTGAGTGATGTGATTGCTGGCACCGTCTCGTTCCGCAGGATGGTTAGATCTGCTTTTAAAGTATCAGAAACCTCCTGTATTCGGGCCTCAATCATAGCAACCACCTCCATTTTAATTTCAACTATCTCAGAGCGTAGTAGTTTGATGGCCTTGAGAATGTTCATTTCAGCACCGCCAGGCCAAGCCGCACCCCCGGGTAAAGTGTGAGTCCCCGGGCCCTCAGACTCAGGAGAGGGCAGTGATGAGAGTGGGTCTTGTAGGCCGGGTTTTCTCAAAGTCATGCTTTTGGCCTTATGTTTCGTCGACATGCTGACATTCGGAAGCAAAGTAGTCTTGGTGTTTACGGAAAGGGATCACCAAACTAATATTTGAAAATAAATACGGTTCTGCTGCAAAATTCACATAAACTTTAAGAATACCACGGGAGCAAACGGAAAACACGTCAGTCGCACATGGCGTCCCTCCAATCCCCCAAGACCACTGTACTCTTATGTATCTTCTGCATTATGCAATGATATGGGTAGCAACCATGTGACACTTTTACAACATACAGAAGTGCGCTGGTTGTCAAGGGGCAAAGTATTGATACGTTTTTTTCAATTGAGAGAAGAGCTTAAAGTTTTCTTTACTGACCATGATTTTCACATGTCTGACCGCTTGCATGATGACGAGTTTCTCAAACAACTGGGCTATCTGGGTGATAGCTTCCAACACTCTACTCTGCAAATTGGATGCAGTCAATCACAGTGCCATCCGTTTTGTCACCAAAGCCCCATATACTACCCACCACTGCGACCTGTATGCTCTCGTTGGCTGGTCCTCGCTACATATTCGTCACCAAACCCACTGGCTCCAGGTCATCTATAAGTCTTTGCTAGGTAAAGCTCCGCCTTATCTCAGCTCACTGGTCACCATAGCAACACCCATCTGTAGCACGCGCTCCAGCAGGTATATTTCACTGGTCATCCCCAAAGCCAACACTTCCTTTTGCCTGCCGTTCCTTCCAGTGCTCTGCTGCCAATGACTGGAACGAATTGCAAAAATCACTGAAGTTGGAGACTTATATCTCCCTCACTAACTTTAAGCATCAGCTGTCAGAGCAGCTTACCGATCGCTGCAGCTGTACACAGCCCATCTGTTAAATATTTTTAAATAAAAATAACTGGGAAAAACAAGCTCACATTTTAGTCCCTGCCCGGGCAAGATGAACAAGGCATCCGCAGGTCACAATCAATAAGCACATCAACCTTAATGCCCCCCCCCCCCCCCCCCCCCCCGCCCCAGAAAAAAACACAAAGAAATGCTCATCCAACCCCTAAGGTCACAGGGGGGTCAAATACAGACTTATTTTGGTTTTAATAGGAATGCCATCAGAGGATGGACTGTTTAAAGTAAGACCGGAATGGAGCCCAAGCCTCATTAAACAGTTTGGGGTTCCCACGTGAATTTAATTACATTTTTTCTAGTTTCAGAGAGCACAACACATCTCTCACCCAATATTTATAAGATGGGGGAGCTGCCATCTTCCAGGTCTGTAGTATTAGCCGTCTAGCTAAAAGAGTTGTATAAGCAACAGTGTCCGACTGGATTCTTGACAGGGGGGTACCTATGGGCAGTACTCCAAAAAGGGCTGTAAGGGGAGACGGATCTATAACAGTGTCATATATATCAGAGAAACATTTAAATATTAATTCCCAGAAACCTGACAGTTTATGACAGCCCCAGAACATATGCAACAGTGTGGCTGGTTCCATTTTACATCTGACACAGGTAGGATCAAAATCAGAGAATATTCTTCCAAGTTTGGCCCCAGACCAGTGGATACGGTGAACCACCTTGAATTGAATGAGGCTGTGTCTAGTGCTAAAAGAGAACGAATGCACCCTGTGCAGCACAGATTCCCAGGTGTCTTCCCCAAGTTCCTCCCCCAAATCCTTTTCCCATCGAGTCTTTAAAGCCACCAAAGAAGGGTTCTGTAAGTCATGAATGATTGCATATACATCTGAAATTGCGCCCCTAGGAAGCTTGTTCAGCTCCAAGATGCTCTCTATAGCTGTATTCGCAGGCCTATGGGGAAATTCAGGAGTGTTAACTCTGACAAAGTTCCTAGTCTGGAGGTAGCGGAAAAAGTGGGATTGGGGGAGGTTGAACTTTTCCTGTAGCTGAGCAAAAGAGGCAAATGTATCATCAGAATAATTGGGCTAGTGAGGAGAGGCCTAGTGAGTGCCAGATGCCAAATGCCCCATCATTCAAAGATGGAGGAAATAAAATGTTCTAATTGATTGGGCCTGATAGAGAAAAGCCTCGGAGGCTAAAGGCTAAACGGAACTGATTCCAAATTTTAAGAGACTGTTTGACAATTGGGTTGACACACCTTTTGCCTAGGGACACTGGGAGAGACGAGCACAACACAGAAGAAAGTGCAGCAGGTTTACACGATTTAGACTCCATCTGGACCCAGAGTGGTCTAGGGCCAGTAGGATCAGTCTGCAGCCAGTACAGAAGGGCTCTGAAATTTGCAGCCCAATGGTATGTCTGAAAATTTGGTAGAGCTAAACCCCCCAATGACTTAGGCTTCTGTAAATGTTTTCTACCAATCCGTGGTACCTTGCCATCCCAAATAAAATGCATGAATGTTTGATCCAGTGAAATAAAAAAAGATTTTGGAATAAAAATGGGTAAACATTGAAATAAATATAAAAATTTGGGCAACACACTAATTTTAATGACATTAATCCTTCCGATAAGAGAAAGAGGTAGCGAATTCCAAAAAGTAAAAGATTGTTTCAAACTGTCTGCTAGAGCAACAATGTTTTCCTGAAACAAATTTGAATATTTCCTTGTCACTTTAACTCCCAAGTAGGTGAATTGATCCCGGACAATCCTAAACTGAGAACTTGTAAAAGAGCACTTTAAAGCAGCCTTGTTTACAGGAAAAAGCTCACTCTTGCCTAGATTCAGCTTGTACCCTGAGATTGATCCAAACTTTTTAAGAACAGATAAGGCGCGTGGCAATGAGGTATCAGGGTTAGAGATAAACAAAAGGAGGTCGTCCGCATATAGCGAGACTTTCTGCTCTAAGCCCGTCCTGATTATTCCTTGAATGGCATCATTAGAGCGTAGTGCAATGGCGAGAGGCTCGATTGCCAAAGCAAACAGGGGGAGAGTGGACAACCCTGTCTGGATCCGCGGTGCAAGGGAAAATAGTCAGAAGTTGTTAGTCTGTACCGAAGCCATTGGGGAAAAATAAAGAATCTTTATCCACGCAATGAATTTGGGGCCAAAGCCAAATCTATAAAGGGCAGCTGTTAGGTAATCCCACTCAACGCGGTCAAACGCTTTTTCCGCATCAAGTGAGACCACCACCTCCGGGTCCTCCGGCGCTGGGGAGTACAGTATATTCATAAGGCGCCTAATATTGAAAAACAAATGCCTATTTCTCACAAAGCCAGTCTGGTTAGAGTGTATTACTTGGTGCAGCGAGCCTTCCATACGGATGGCTAAAAGCTTGGCTATGATTTTGTAATCACAGTTTAAAAGCGAGATTGAGCGATAGGATCCACATTCCAGGGGGTCTTTGTTTTTCTTTAATAGTAATGAAATTGAAGCCTGATAAAGACTAGGCGGTAGCTTTGAGGTATTAAGGCACTCTGCAAATAGTCGAGACAAAAATGGGCAAAGCAGACCAGAAAACGTCCTGTAAAATTCGGTTGGAAAACCGTCCGGACCCGGTGATTTACCACTTTTCATTGCGGACACTGCTGTTGCAATCTCCTCAGGTGTAAATTCTTCTTCTAGCCAGTCATGGGAGTCTGTATCAATTGAAGGCATATTCAGGCCATTAAAGAAGGAATCAATTAGCAAAGGGTCTTGAGGAGATTTAGAGGTGTATAGCGCAGAGTAAAATTGTTTGAATTGATCATTGATCTCTTTATGTATAACTGTGGTGGCACCAGACGGGGTCCTTATTTGTGGGATTAAACGTGAGGCCTCAGATTTACGGATCTGATGTGCAAGGAGTTTACTGGCCTTGTCGCCTTGTTCATACACTCTGTACCGAGCTCGCAAGAGTAACTGTTCAGCTTGCCTGGTAGAAAGCTCATCAAATTCAGATTGGAGTAGTTGGCGCTCTTTATGCAGATCAGAGGAAGGATCCGTAGCATACTTCTCATCCAATGTGGCTATGGACTCGCTCAGGTCCCGAAGTCGCTGAGAGCGAACTCTGTTTTGGTTGGCTGTATAAGAAATAATTTGGCCATGTAGGTATGCTTTGAGACACTCCCATATGGTAGAGCAGGACATACCTGGTGTTGAATTAGTTTCTAGGAATAAGGTGATTTCAGAAGAAATGAAATTGACAAATTCCTTATCTGAGAGTAAAATGGGGTTAAGACGCCATTGATAACACATAGGAGGTCGCTGGGGAAACTCTAGTTCAAGCACTAATGGTGAATGGTCAGAAATAACAATACTCTTGTAAGTACACTGCCAAAGGTTAGACAGAAGTTTTTTGTCCAAAAAGAAGTAATCAATCCGGGAGTATGTTTGATGAACATGAGAATAAAAGGAATACTGTCTATCTGTAGGATGTAGGAAACGCCAGGCCTCAAACATGGCATATTTCTGAAGAAAGGATTGAATAAGTAGGGCACATTTAGATGGGCCTGTAGTTGTTCGTGAGGACTTGTCAAGAACTGGGGACATTTTACAGTTGACATCCCCCCCTAAAATCAACAAATGAGAATCTAAATTGGGTATAGCAGACAAAAAGGAAGAAATGAAACGTGTGTCATCCCAATTGGGAGCATAAACACTAGCCAAAACAAGAGGGGTAGAAAACAGTTTACCGGTTACTATGACGTATCGTCCCTTAGGATCAGCAATAACCTCAGAAGCTACAAAGGGAGTAGCTTTATCAACCAAAATGGCAGCACCTCTTGATTTACTATGAAAGTTAGAGTGGAACACTTGACCAACCCAGTCCCTACGCATCCTAAAATGCTCACCAGTCCTCAAGTGAGGACTTTCTCTTGTAGAAATGCAACATTTGCATTCAAACCCTTTAAGTGTGTCAACACCCTCTTACGCTTCACCGGGTTATTAACCCCTTTGATGTTCCACGAAATGTACTTGATCGCATTATTTCGGCCCCTCTGGGCATTCCCGTTATACAACCCTGTCATTAGAGCATAGAATGGAAAAGCAATGAGCGCCCAAAAACCCCAGAATAACTTGTCTCAGAGTAATAATGTACAGTGGTAGATGTTTGGAAAAAGTACAGGAAAAAAAACTAAAAAGACAGAATGACAACATTAGAACTGAACAATTCAACCCCCCCCACCACCCACTCCCCCCATCCCAGACAATACCTCCCCAAACGAGGTACAAGCCTAAATAGAACATGTTCTCTTCGCACAGTATGTCTGTGAGAGTGCGGTCTTAAACCTAAACCCACAGTCCCGCTCTTTAAAGTCGCATTTTGTTAGTGGATCAAACAGCAAAAAGAGATAATTATTTTTTTAAATAAAAAAAATAAAAGTGAATCCCTTGTGCAAACGAAATTACAAAAGCACCACTTGTAGATGTATATAATTATAATCCCAGTTTTATAACAGGCATTGAGAGAGAAAATAAATAAAATGTATAAAGGCTCTCAGCCAAAAACCTAATTTGAAGTAAGGAAATCGTAGTAAGACAATCAAAAATAATAATAATAATAATTATTATAATAGTTTTCTAGTTGACACTGAGACAGCTTACAACCAAGACCAAAAAACTATGTGTGCGCAACGTTGAACGTTTGCTGGGCATAAATGACGCTCAAAACTTTTAAAATTGAAGTGAAGACCCCAAAAAACGTGTAGCCAGTAACATTTACTGTTTACTGGGTCAATGCAAACGGATGCAGTAAACAAATAACCAGAAATATTTTGAGTCACTGAGACACTATGTAAACAAACTGAATAGGTGAGCGAGACAGCCTAGAAACACAGGAGTTAAGTAAAACCTTAATACAATGAAATGAAAATGACTGAATGCTTGTAAGGCAAGCACACTAGATGATCAAAACATTAGATCACATCAAATAAGCCTGAATGGGTTCGCCAACTCCCCAACTATACAAGACTAGCATGTTATAACTAAACATAATTGTACCACAGGTGGGTTACTTACTATCCACAGTTCGCAAGCAACAGTTGCTGAACTGTGAGCAAGTTCAAGACTTCTTGATGTGACGTTGAATGTGAGACATAGCCTCATCCGGAGACTCAAATGTGTAGTCTTTACCATCATGAGACAGCCATAAACGGGCCGGGAATCGCAGTCCATACTTCACACCTGGATGGTCCCGAAGTAGTTGTTTGGCCTGTCCGAAAGCTGTGTGCTGCCTGGAAACAGTTGGGGAGTAGTCCTGGTAGATGGAGAAGCTCTGTCCTTGAAAGCTCAGAGTGGTATTGCGGGCTCGTCGGAGAATCTCCATCTTCTCATGGAAAAAGTGCAGTCGAAGAATGATGTCACGGGGCCTCTCCCCATCCCGGGGCTTTGGGCGCAGCGACCGGTGGGTATGATCAATCAGGGGCTTTTCATCCAAGGCAAGAACATCCTTCAGCAGCCCAGAAACTAAATCCGTGGCGCGAGGCATTTCCGCTGCCTCTGGGACTGATACAAGTCTCAGGTTGTTGCGGCGAGAGAATCCCTCTAAACTCACACAGCTCTCCTTCACCTTTTTCAAATCCGCAGCTAGGCGTTTCACGTCAGCCTCCAGGGATGTAGTTAAGTCGGAGACATTTGTAGCGGAGGTCTCCAGGGAGGTAGTTAAGTCGGAGACATTTGTAGCGGAGGTCTCCAGGGAGGTAGTTAAGTCGGAGACATTTGTAGCGGAGGTTTCCAGGGAGGTAGTTAAGTCGGAGACATTTGTAGCGGAGGTCTCCAGGGAGGTAGTTAAGTCGGAGACATTTGTAGCGGAGGTCTCCAGGGAGGTAGTTAAGTCGGAGACATTTGTAGCGGAGGTCTCCAGTGCTGCAATCGTTGTAGTGTGCGACGCTGTTGTTGTTTTGAGTGATGTGATTGCTGGCACCGTCTCGTTCCGCAGGATGGTTAGATCTGCTTTTAAAGTATCAGAAACCTCCTGTATTCGGGCCTCAATCATAGCAACCACCTCCATTTTAATTTCAACTATCTCAGAGCGTAGTAGTTTGATGGCCTTGAGAATGTTCATTTCAGCACCGCCAGGCCAAGCCGCACCCCCGGGTAAAGTGTGAGTCCCCGGGCCCTCAGACTCAGGAGAGGGCAGTGATGAGAGTGGGTCTTGTAGGCCGGGTTTTCTCAAAGTCATGCTTTTGGCCTTATGTTTCGTCGACATGCTGACATTCGGAAGCAAAGTAGTCTTGGTGTTTACGGAAAGGGATCACCAAACTAATATTTGAAAATAAATACGGTTCTGCTGCAAAATTCACATAAACTTTAAGAATACCACGGGAGCAAACGGAAAACACGTCAGTCGCACATGGCGTCCCTCCAATCCCCCAAGACCACTGTACTCTTATGTATCTTCTGCATTATGTAATGATATGGGTAGCAACCATGTGACACTTTTACAACATACAGAAGTGCGCTGGTTGTCAAGGGGCAAAGTATTGATACGTTTTTTTCAATTGAGAGAAGAGCTTAAAGTTTTCTTTACTGACCATGATTTTCACATGTCTGACCGCTTGCATGATGACGAGTTTCTCAAACAACTGGGCTATCTGGGTGATAGCTTCCAACACTCTACTCTGCAAATTGGATGCAGTCAATCACAGTGCCATCCGTTTTGTCACCAAAGCCCCATATACTACCCACCACTGCGACCTGTATGCTCTCGTTGGCTGGTCCTCGCTACATATTCGTCACCAAACCCACTGGCTCCAGGTCATCTATAAGTCTTTGCTAGGTAAAGCTCCGCCTTATCTCAGCTCACTGGTCACCATAGCAACACCCATCTGTAGCACGCGCTCCAGCAGGTATATTTCACTGGTCATCCCCAAAGCCAACACTTCCTTTTGCCTGCCGTTCCTTCCAGTGCTCTGCTGCCAATGACTGGAACGAATTGCAAAAATCACTGAAGTTGGAGACTTATATCTCCCTCACTAACTTTAAGCATCAGCTGTCAGAGCAGCTTACCGATCGCTGCAGCTGTACACAGCCCATCTGTAAATAGCCCATCCAACCAACTACCTACCTCATCCCCATATTTGTTTTTGTTTTTCTGCTCTTTTGCACCCCATTATTTCTATTTGCACATCCTCATCTGCACATCTATTACTCCAGTGTTTAATTGCTAAATAGTAATAACTTCGCCACTATGGCCTATTTATTGCCTTACCTCCTTACTTCATTTGCACACACTGTATACAGATTTTTCTATTGTGTTATTGACTGTACGTTTGTTTATTCCATGTGTAACTCTGTGTTGTTGTTTGTGTCGCACTGCTTTGCTTTTTCTTGGCCAGGTCGCAGTTGTAAATGAGAACTTGTTCTCAACTGGCCTACCTGGTTAAATAAAGGTGAAATAAAATAAATAAAATGTTTTTTTCTCGCCTGAATGATCTGAATCTAGGATTACGGGGACTCTCCTCAACTATATTCAATGTGCGGGACAAAATTGAGGCTATGATTAAGAAGTTGGAGTTATGTTCTGTCTGCCTTAACAAGGAGAACACACAGGTCTTTCCATCATTGTATGATTTTTTGTGTGCAAATGAACTCAAGCTTACAATGTCAGATGTGATATAGCGAAGCACCTGAGTGAGCTGAGTGTGCAATTACTCAGGTACTTTCCCAAAACGGACGACACAAACAACTGGATTCGTTATCCTTTCATGCCCTGCCTCCAGTCCACTTACCAATATCTGAACAAGAGAGCCTCATCGAAATTGCAACAAGCGGTTCTATGAAAATTGAATTTAATCAGAAGCCACTGCCAGATTTCTGGATTTTCTGCCTTTGCAAATCGCTCTGTTAAGACACTGATGCACTTTGCAACCACGTACCTATGTGAAAGTGGATTCTCGGCCCTCACTAGCATGAAAACTAAATACAAGCACAGACTGTGTGTGGAAAATGATTTAAGACTGAAACTCTCTCCAATACAACCGAACATTGCAGAGTTATGTGCATCCTTTCAAGCACACCCTTCTCATTAACCTGTGGTGAGTTACTCATAATTTTTTATGAACAAACAAGGTTTTATATGTAAGATGGCTAAATAAAGAGCAAAATTATTGATTATTATAATATTATTATTTGTGCCCTGGTCCTATAAGAGCTCTTTGTCACTTCCCACGAGCCGGGTTGTGACAAAAACTCACACTCATCCTTATGTTTAATAAATGTATCGTATAGTGTGTGTGTGTAGCAGGCTTACAATGAAGGCAAAAAATAACATTTGAGAGTGCGCTGACCCTGGTGCTAGAGGGGGTACGCAGATGGAGGTTGAATGTTTGAAGGGGTACGGGACAATAAAAAGTTTGGGAACCACTGCTCTATGGAGTCAGAGCTGATTAAATCCCCACTGGTAATCCCCTCCAGTTGGAAATGCTACCCAAGGTTAGGCATAATAAATGCAACATTCACTTGACATTTAGAAACAATTGATCAAGCAGGCAGGACAAGGCCTAATCACAGCTGGTGGTCTTTTGCGATTATGATCTCTCGTACTGGGTAAAGAAAGTTCCCACATGAATGCTAAGAATTCAGAGACAACTCTAGGTAAAGACCCCTCTTCGACACATCAATGTGGACATTCAAGTAAGACTTTCTCTAGAATCTGGGAATGTGGAATAGGAATCTGGGAGAGGCCTATGCAGACATGTCTCTCTCTAAACAAAGCCTGTTAGCCTCCACAGCTGTTTTTCCTATCTCTCTTTGACTCATCTGTCCTCCTGCCATATAGGCTTGTTACAGGCCTGTTGGTTCTGGTTCACGCTCTCTCTCTCTCTCTCTCTCACACACACACACAGACACACACACAGACACACACACAGACACACACACACACACACACACACACACACACACACACACACACACACACACACACACACACACACACACACACACACACACACACACACACACACACACACACACACACACACACTACAGGCCTGTTCAGATGTATCATGTGGATAAGAGGTAACAGTTGTCCATACAGATGAGAGAAACACCAGACCTGGGTTCAAATACTACTGCAAATATTTCAAATACTTTGAGCATTTGCTTTAGCCTGGCTGGAGTTTGCAGTTTTGCAAATATTCTATTGGTTCGATTGCACTAGCGTATCTAAAATAAATTCAAATAGTGTTTGAATGCAGGTGTGATGAGCACAGCGAGTCAGCCTACCACCACCTGGGATAGACAGCACTAGGAAATATTTCTGACCTCTACACGAACACAACCTGGTTACTTCCTGTCAGAGAGAAGGAAAATATTTTCATCAGGATTTCCAAATAACTTCACTTCTCGTCATCACTTATGGGGCTGTAGCTTTTCACCCATAGATATTTTGATATCTGCCTGTCTGATGTCATGTGTGGGTGTGTTTTGTTGAGATGTAACTGATCTATCTGGCAGCCATACCTGGTTGTTTGGAGTAGAAATGGGGTACCAATGAGTGTAAAGTGAAAAAAATATGTCTTGTCTTATTACTATGATGTGCTTCATCACCAGTCTATGCTTTGAATATTACTCAGTGAATATCAGATATTACGCATCCTAACCTGTACACAGAGAAATCACTTATACTCCCCTCACCAGAGAAGATTAAAGTGAGAGCTGCTGCAACATCAAAATGTATAAAGGGATAAGAGAGAGCTTAAGCCCAAATACGAGTGAACCCTCTGTATCCCAAATTCTCAGTAGTCTACCCTAATATGGATGGTTTGTTTTAATCAAATTAAAGCTTTACATAATGTCATACTCTACCTTTAAATCACACCAAAAATACCGCCGGTATGGTGAACATGAACATAATACATCCTAGCTCCGACCAACCGCATCAGACGCTGCAGAGACATGACTGCAGAGACCTGACTGCAGAGACCTGACTGGTGTGTTTGTGTTTGTCACAAGCTGAAAGCAGAAACCCATACTGGAAGGCTACCAGCCCCTTGCACACATCCGCAAGGTTAGCCGTAGGATGCTAAACACATACTCCATCAAAAAACACCACTAACATCAACCCTGAAAGACTACAGTTGAAGTCGGAAGTTAACATACACCTTAGCCAAATATACACTGCTCAAAAAAATAAAGGGAACACTTAAACAACACAATGTAACTCCAAGTCAATCACACTTCTGTGAAATCAAACTGTCCACTTAGGAAGCAACACTGATTGACAATAAATTTCACATGCTGTTGTGCAAATGGAATAGACAAAAGGTGGAAATTATAGGCAATTAGCAAGACACCCCCAATAAAGGAGTGATTCTGCAGGTGGTGACCACAGACTACTTCTCAGTTCCTATGCTTCCTGGCTGATGTTTTGGTCACTTTTGAATGCTGGCGGTGCTCTCACTCTAGTGGTAGCATGAGACGGAGTCTACAACCCACACAAGTGGCTCAGGTAGTGCAGCTCATCCAGGATGGCACATCAATGCGAGCTGTGGCAAGAAGGTTTGCTGTGTCTGTCAGCGTAGTAACCAGAGCATGGAGGCGCTACCAGGAGACAGGCCAGTACATCAGGAGACGTGGAGGAGGCCGTAGGAGGGCAACAACCCAGCAGCAGGACCGCTACCTCCGCCTTTGAGCAGGAAGAGCACTGCCAGAGCCCTGCAAAATGACCTCCAGCAGGCCACAAATGTGCATGTGTCTGCTCAAACGGTCAGAAACAGACTCCATGAGGGTGGTATGAGGGCCCGACGTCCACAGGTGGGGGTTGTGCTTACAGCCCAACACCGTGCAGGACGTTTGGCATTTGCCAGAGAACACCAAGATTGGCAAATTCGCCACTGGCGCCCTGTGCTCTTCACAGATGAAGCAGGCTCACACTGAGCACATGAGCACATGTGACAGACGTGACAGAGTCTGGAGACGCCGTGGAGAACGTTCTGCTGCCTGCAACATCCTCCAGCATGACCGGTTTGGCGGTGGGTCAGTCATGGTGTGGGGTGGCATTTCTTTGTGGGGCCGCACAGCCCTCCATGTGCTCGCCAGAGGTAGCCTGACTGCCATTAGGTACCGAGATGAGATCCTCAGAGCCCTTGTGAGACCATATGCTGACACATGCACATTTGTGGCCTGCTGGAGGTCATTTTGCAGGGCTCTGGCAGTGCTCTTCCTGCTCAAAGGCGGAGGTAGCGGTCCTGCTGCTGGGTTGTTGTCCTCCTACGGCCTCCTCCACGTCTCCTGATGTACTGGCCTGTCTCCTGGTAGCGCCTCCATGCTCTGGTTACTACGCTGACAGACACAGCAAACCTTCTTGCCACAGCTCGCATTGATGTGCCATCCTGGATGAGCTGCACTACCTGAGCCACTTGTGTGGGTTGTAGACTCCGTCTCATGCTACCACTAGAGTGAAAGCACCGCCAGCATTCAAAAGTGACCAAAACATCAGCCAGGAAGCATAGGAATGAGAAGTGGTCTGTGGTCACCACCTGCAGAATCACTCCTTTATTGGGGGTGTCTTGCTAATTGCCTATAATTTCCACCTTTTGTCTATTCCATTTGCACAACAGCATGTGAAATTTATTGTCAATCAGTGTTGCTTCCTAAGTGGACAGTTTGATTTCACAGAAGTGTGATTGACTTGGAGTTACATTGTGTTGTTTAAGTGTTCCCTTTATTTTTTTGAGCAGTGTATTTAAACTCAGTTTTTCACAATTCCTGACATTTAATCAGAGTAAAAATTCCCTGTCTTAGGTCAGTTAGGATCACCACTTTATTTTAAGAATGTGAACTGTCAGAATAATAGTAGAGAGAATGATTTATTTCAGCTTGTATTTCTTTCATCACATTCCCAGTGGGTCAGAAGTTTGCATACACTCAATTAGTATTTGGTAGCATTGCCTTTAAATTGTTTAACTTGGGTCAAATGTTTCGGGTAGCCTTCCACAAGCTTCCCACAATAAGTTGGGTGAATTTTGGCCCATTCCTCCTGACAGAGCTGGTGTAACTGAGTCAGGATTTTAGGCCTTCTTGCTCACACACGCTTTTTCAGTTCTGCCCACACATTTTCTATAGGATTGAGGTCAGGGCTTTGTGATGGCCACTCCAATACCTTAACTTTGTTGTCCTTAAGCCATTTTGCCACAACTTTGGAAGTATGCTTGGGGTCATTGTCCATTTGGAAGACCCATTTGCGTCCAAGCTTTAACTTCCTGACTGATGTCTTGAGATGTTGCTTCAATATATCCACATCATTTTCCTTCCTCATGATGCCATGATGCCATCTATTTTGTGAAGTGTACCAGTCCCTCCTGCAGCAACGCACCCCCACAACATGATGCTGCAACCCCCATGCTTCGCGGTTGGGATTGTGTTCTTCGGCTTGCAAGCCTCCCCCTTTTTCCTCCAAACATAATGATGGTCATTATGGCCAAACAGTTCTATTTTTGTTTCATCAGACCAGAGGACATTTCTCCAAAAAGTACGATCTTTGTCCCCATGTGCAGTTGCAAACCGTAGTCTGGCTTTTTTATGGCGGTTTTGGAGCAGTGGCTTCTTCCTTACTGAGCGGCCTTTCAGGTTATGTTGATATAGGACTCGTTTTACTGTGGATATAGATACTTTTGTACCTGTTTCCTCCAGCATCTTCACAAGGTCCTTTGCTGTTGTTCTGGGGTTGATTTGCACTTTTCGCACAAAAGTACGTTCATCTCTAGGAGACAGAACGCGTCTCTTTCCTGAGCAGTATGACGGCTGCATGGTCCCATGGTGTTTATATTTGCGTACTATTGTTTGTAAAGATGAGCGTGGCAACTTCAGGCGTTTGGAAATTGCTCCCAAGGATGAACAGGACTTGTGGAGGTCTACAATTTTTTTTCTGGGGACTTGATTTTCGCATGATGTCAAGCAAAGAGACACTGAGTTTGAAGGTAGGCCTTGAAATACATCCACAGGTACACCTCCAACTGACTCAAATTATGTCAATTAGCCTATCAGAATCTTCTAAAGCCATGATATCATTTTCTGGAATTTTACAAGCTGTTTAAAGGCACAGTCAACTTAGTGTATGTAAACTACTGACCCACTGGAATTGTGATACAGTGAATTATAAGTTAAATAATCTGTCTGTAACCAATTTTGGGAAAAATGACTTGTGTCATGCACAAAGTACATGTCCTAACCGACGTGCCAAAACTATAGTTTGTTAACAAGAAATTTGGGGAGTGGTTGAAAAACGAGGTTTAATGACTCCAACCTAAGTGTATGTAAACTTCTGACTTCAACTGTAGTTAGAGGAATCAACCCTGAAGGCCTACATTGTTAGAGGAATCAACCCTGAAGGACTATATAGTTAGAGGAATCAATCTGAAAGACTATATAGTTAGAGGAATCAACCCTGAAGGACTATATAGTTAGAGGAATCAATCTGAAAGACTATATAGTTAGAGGAATCAACCCTGAAGGACTATATAGTTAGAAGAATCAACCTGAAGGACTATATAGTTAGAAGAATCAATCCTGAAGGACTATATAGTTAGAGGAATCAACCCTGAAGGACTATATAGTTAGAAGAATCAATCCTGAAGGACTATATAGTTAGAGGAATCAACCCTGAAGGACTATATAGTTAGAGGAATCAATCTGAAAGACTATATAGTTAGAGGAATCAACCCTGAAGGACTATATAGTTAGAGGAATCAATCTGAAAGACTATATAGTTAGAGGAATCAACCCTGAAGGACTATATAGTTAGAAGAATCAATCTGAAAGACTATATAGTTAGAGGAATCAACCCTGAAGGACTATATAGTTAGAAGAATCAATCCTGAAGGACTATATAGTTAGAGGAATCAACCCTGAAGGACTATATAGTTAGAGGAATCAATCTGAAAGACTACATAGTTAGAGGAATCAACCCTGAAGGACTATATAGTTAGAAGAATCAACCCTGAAAGACTATATAGTTAGAAGAATCAATCCTGAAGGACTATATAGTTAGAGGAATCAACCCTGAAGGACTATATAGTTAGAGGAATCAACCCTGAAGGACTACATAGTTAGAGGAATCAACCCTGAAGGACTATATAGTTAGAGGAATCAACCCTGAAGGCCTACATAGTTAGAGGAATCAACACTGAAGGACTATATAGTTAGAGGAATCAACCCTGAAGGACTACATAGTTAGAGGAATCAATCTGAAGGACTATATAGTTAGAGGAATCAACCCTGAAGGACTATATAGTTAGAGGAATCAATCTGAAAGACTACATAGTTAGAGGAATCAACCCTGAAGGACTATATAGTTAGAAGAATCAAACCTGAAGGACTATATAGTTAGAGGAATCAATCTGAAAGACTACATAGTTAGAGGAATCAACTCTGAAGGACTATATAGTTAGAGGAATCAACCCTGAAGGACTATATAGTTAGAGGAATCAACCCTGAAGGACTACATAGTTAGAGGAATCAACCCTGAAGGACTATATAGTTAGAGGAATCAACCCTGAAGGACTATATAGTTAGAGGAATCAACCCTGAAGGACTATACAGTTAGAGGAATCAACTCTGAAGGACTACATAGTTAGAGGAATCAACCCTGAAGGACTATATAGTTAGAGGAATCAACCCTGAAGGACTATATAGTTAGAGGAATCAACCCTGAAGGACTATATAGTTAGAGGAATCAACCCTGAAGGACTATATAGTTAGAGGAATCAACCCTGAAGGACTATATAGTTAGAGGAATCAACCCTGAAGAACTACATAGTTAGAGGAATCAACCCTGAAGGACTATATAGTTAGAGGAATCAACCCTGAAGGACTATATAGTTAGAGGAATCAAC
Source organism: Salvelinus namaycush (assembly GCF_016432855.1). Lineage (NCBI taxonomy): Eukaryota > Metazoa > Chordata > Actinopteri > Salmoniformes > Salmonidae > Salvelinus > Salvelinus namaycush. The sequence goes on along the minus strand of NC_052325.1, from coordinate 17,582,441 downwards.
CCTGAAGGACTATATAGTTAGAGGAATCAACCCTGAAGGACTATATAGTTAGAGGAATCAACCCTGAAGGACTATATAGTTAGAGGAATCAACCCTGAAGGACTATATAGTTAGAGGAATCAACCCTGAAGGACTATATAGTTAGAGGAATCAACCCTGAAGGACTATATAGTTAGAGGAATCAACCCTGAAGGACTATATAGTTAGAGGAATCAACCCTGAAGGACTACATAGTTAGAGGAATCAACCCTGAAGGACTATATAGTTAGAGGAATCAACCCTGAAGGACTATATAGTTAGAGGAATCAACCCTGAAGGACTATATAGTTAGAGGAATCAACCCTGAAGGACTATATAGTTAGAGGAATTAATCCTGAAGAACTACATAGTTAGAGGAATCAACCCTGACAGACTACATAGTTAGAGGAATCAACCCTGAAGGACTATATAGTTAGAGGAATCAACCCTGAAGGACTATATAGTTAGAGGAATCAACCCTGAAGGACTATATAGTTAGAGGAATTAATCCTGAAGAACTACATAGTTAGAGGAATCAACCCTGACAGACTACATAGTTAGAGGAATCAACCCTGAAGGACTATATAGTTAGAGGAATCAATCCTGAAGGACTATATAGTTAGAGGAATCAACCCTGAAGGACTATATAGTTAGAGGAATCAACCCTGAAGGACTATATAGTTAGAGGAATCAACCCTGAAGGACTATATAGTTAGAGGAATCAACCCTGAAGGACTATATAGTTAGAGGAATCAACCCTGAAGGACTATATAGTTAGAGGAATCAACCCTGAAGGACGATATAGTTAGAGGAATCAATCCTGAAGGACTATATAGTTAGAGGAATCAACCCTGAAGGACTATATAGTTAGAGGAATCAACCCTGAAGGACTATATAGTTAGAGGAATCAACCCTGAAGGACTATATAGTTAGAGGAATCAACCCTGAAGGACTATATAGTTAGAGGAATCAACCCTGAAGGACTACATAGTTAGAGGAATCAACACTGAAGGACTATATAGTTAGAGGAATCAACCCTGAAGGACTATATAGTTAGAGGAATCAACCCTGAAGGACTATATAGTTAGAGGAATCAATCCTGAAGGACTATATAGTTAGAGGAATCAACCCTGAAGGACTACATAGTTAGAGGAATCAACCCTGAAGGACTATATAGTTAGAGGAATCAACCCTGAAGGACTATATAGTTAGAGGAATCAACCCTGAAGGACTATATAGTTAGAGGAATCAACCCTGAAGGACTATATAGTTAGAGGAATCAACCCTGAAGGACTATATAGTTAGAGGAATCAACCCTGAAGGACTATATAGTTAGAGGAATCAACCCTGAAGGACTATATAGTTAGAGGAATCAACCCTGAAGGACTATATAGTTAGAGGAATCAACCCTGAAGGACTACATAGTTAGAGGAATCAACCCTGAAGGACTATATAGTTAGAGGAATCAACCCTGAAGGACTATATAGTTAGAGGAATCAACCCTGAAGGACTATATAGTTAGAGGAATCAATCCTGAAGGACTATATAGTTAGAGGAATCAACCCTGAAGGACTATATAGTTAGAGGAATCAACCCTGAAGGACTATATAGTTAGAGGAATCAACCCTGAAGGACTATATAGTTAGAGGAATCAACCCTGAAGGACTATATAGTTAGAGGAATCAACCCTGAAGGACTATATAGTTAGAGGAATCAACCCTGAAGGACTATATAGTTAGAGGAATCAACCCTGAAGGACTATATAGTTAGAGGAATCAACACTGAAGGACTATATAGTTAGAGGAATCAACCCTGAAGGACTATATAGTTAGAGGAATCAACACTGAAGGACTATATAGTTAGAGGAATCAACCCTGAAGGACTATATAGTTAGAGGAATCAACCCTGAAGGACTATATAGTTAGAGGAATCAACCCTGAAGGACTATATAGTTAGAGGAATCAACCCTGAAGGCCTATATAGTTAGAAGAATCAACACTGAAGGACTATATAGTTAGAGGAATCAACCCTGAAGGACTACATAGTTAGAAGAATCAACACTGAAGGACTATATAGTTAGAGGAATCAACACTGAAGGACTATATAGTTAGAGGAATCAACCCTGAAGGACTATATAGTTAGAGGAATCAACCCTGAAGGACTATATAGTTAGAGGAATCAACCCTGAAGGACTATATAGTTAGAGGAATCAACCCTGAAGGCCTATATAGTTAGAAGAATCAACACTGAAGGACTATATAGTTAGAGGAATCAACCCTGAAGGACTATATAGTTAGAGGAATCAACCCTGAAGGCCTATATAGTTAGAAGAATCAACACTGAAGGACTATATAGTTAGAGGAATCAACCCTGAAGGACTATATAGTTAGAGGAATCAACCCTGAAGGACTACATAGTTAGAGGAATCAATCTGAAGGACTATATAGTTAGAGGAATCAACCCTGAAGGACTATATAGTTAGAGGAATCAACCCTGAAGGACTATATAGTTAGAGGAATCAACCCTGAAGGACTATATAGTTAGAGGAATCAACCCTGAAGGACTATATAGTTAGAGGAATCAACCCTGAAGGACTATATAGTTAGAGGAATCAACCCTGAAGGACTATATAGTTAGAGGAATCAACCCTGAAGGACTATATAGTTAGAGGAATCAACCCTGAAGGACTATATAGTTAGAGGAATCAACCCTGAAGGACTATATAGTTAGAGGAATCAACCCTGAAGGACTATATAGTTAGAGGAATCAACCCTGAAGGACTATATAGTTAGAGGAATCAACACTGAAGGACTACATAGTTAGAGGAATCAACCCTGAAGGACTATATAGTTAGAGGAATCAACACTGAAGGACTATATAGTTAGAGGAATCAACCCTGAAGGACTATATAGTTAGAGGAATCAACCCTGAAGGACTATATAGTTAGAGGAATCAACACTGAAGGACTATATAGTTAGAGGAATCAACCCTGAAGGACTATATAGTTAGAGGAATCAACCCTGAAGGACTATATAGTTAGAGGAATCAACCCTGAAGGACTACATAGTTAGAGGAATCAACCCTGAAGGACTACATAGTTAGAGGAATCAAACCTGAAGGACTATATAGTTAGAGGAATCAACCCTGAAGGACTATATAGTTAGAGGAATCAACCCTGAAGGACTATATAGTTAGAGGAATCAACCCTGAAGGACTATATAGTTAGAGGAATCAACCCTGAAGGACTATATAGTTAGAGGAATCAACCCTGAAGGACTATATAGTTAGAGGAATCAACCCTGAAGGACTATATAGTTAGAGGAATCAACCCTGAAGGACTATATAGTTAGAGGAATCAACACTGAAGGACTATATAGTTAGAGGAATCAACCCTGAAGAACTACATAGTTAGAGGAATCAACCCTGAAGGACTATATAGTTAGAGGAATCAAACCTGAAGGACTATATAGTTAGAGGAATCAACCCTGAAGGACTATATAGTTAGAGGAATCAACCCTGAAGGACTATATAGTTAGAGGAATCAACCCTGAAGGACTATATAGTTAGAGGAATCAACACTGAAGGACTATATAGTTAGAGGAATCAACCCTGAAGGACTATATAGTTAGAGGAATCAACCCTGAAGGACTATATAGTTAGAGGAATCAACCCTGAAGGACTACATAGTTAGAGGAATCAACCCTGAAGGACTACATAGTTAGAGGAATCAACCCTGAAGGACTATATAGTTAGAGGAATCAACCCTGAAGGACTATATAGTTAGAGGAATCAACCCTGAAGGACTATATAGTTAGAGGAATCAACCCTGAAGGACTATATAGTTAGAGGAATCAACCCTGAAGGACTATATAGTTAGAGGAATCAACCCTGAAGGACTATATAGTTAGAGGAATCAACCCTGAAGGACTATATAGTTAGAGGAATCAACCCTGAAGGACTATATAGTTAGAGGAATCAACACTGAAGGACTATATAGTTAGAGGAATCAACCCTGAAGAACTACATAGTTAGAGGAATCAACCCTGAAGGACTATATAGTTAGAGGAATCAACCCTGAAGGACTATATAGTTAGAGGAATCAACCCTGAAGGACTATATAGTTAGAGGAATCAACCCTGAAGGACTATATAGTTAGAGGAATCAACCCTGAAGGACTATATAGTTAGAGGAATCAACACTGAAGGACTATATAGTTAGAGGAATCAACCCTGAAGGACTATATAGTTAGAGGAATCAACCCTGAAGGACTATATAGTTAGAGGAATCAACCCTGAAGGACTATATAGTTAGAGGAATCAACCCTGAAGGACTACATAGTTAGAGGAATCAACCCTGAAGGACTACATAGTTAGAGGAATCAACCCTGAAGGACTATATAGTTAGAGGAATCAACCCTGAAGGACTATATAGTTAGAGGAATCAACCCTGAAGGACTATATAGTTAGAGGAATCAACCCTGAAGGACTATATAGTTAGAGGAATCAACCCTGAAGGACTATATAGTTAGAGGAATCAACCCTGAAGGACTATATAGTTAGAGGAATCAACCCTGAAGGACTATATAGTTAGAGGAATCAACCCTGAAGGACTATATAGTTAGAGGAATCAACACTGAAGGACTATATAGTTAGAGGAATCAACCCTGAAGAACTACATAGTTAGAGGAATCAACCCTGAAGGACTATATAGTTAGAGGAATCAACCCTGAAGGACTATATAGTTAGAGGAATCAACCCTGAAGGACTATATAGTTAGAGGAATCAACCCTGAAGGACTATATAGTTAGAGGAATCAACCCTGAAGGACTATATAGTTAGAGGAATCAACCCTGAAGGACGATATAGTTAGAAGAATCAACCCTGAAGGACTATATAGTTAGAGGAATCAACCCTGAAGGACTATATAGTTAGAGGAATCAACCCTGAAGGACTATATAGTTAGAGGAATCAACCCTGAAGGACTACATAGTTAGAGGAATCAACCCTGAAGGACTATATAGTTAGAGGAATCAATCTGAAAGACTACATAGTTAGAGGAATCAACCCTGAAGGACTATATAGTTAGAGGAATCAACCCTGAAGGACTATATAGTTAGAGGAATCAACCCTGAAGGACTATATAGTTAGAGGAATCAACCCTGAAGGACTACATAGTTAGAGGAATCAACCCTGAAGGACTATATAGTTAGAGGAATCAACCCTGAAGGACTATATAGTTAGAGGAATCAACCCTGAAGGACTATATAGTTAGAGGAATCAAACCTGAAGGACTACATAGTTAGAGGAATCAACCCTGAAGGACTATATAGTTAGAGGAATCAACCCTGAAGGACTATATAGTTAGAGGAATCAACCCTGAAGGACTACATAGTTAGAGGAATCAACCCTGAAGGACTATATAGTTAGAGGAATCAACCCTGAAGGACTATATAGTTAGAGGAATCAACCCTGAAGGACTATATAGTTAGAGGAATCAACCCTGAAGGACTATATAGTTAGAGGAATCAACCCTGAAGGACTATATAGTTAGAGGAATCAAACCTGAAGGACTATATAGTTAGAGGAATCAACCCTGAAGGACTATATAGTTAGAGGAATCAACCCTGAAGGACTATATAGTTAGAGGAATCAACCCTGAAGGACTATATAGTTAGAGGAATCAACCCTGAAGGACTACATAGTTAGAGGAATCAACCCTGAAGGACTATATAGTTAGAGGAATCAACCCTGAAGGACTATATAGTTAGAGGAATCAACCCTGAAGGACTACATAGTTAGAGGAATCAACCCTGAAGGACTATATAGTTAGAGGAATCAACCCTGAAGGACTATATAGTTAGAGGAATCAACCCTGAAGGACTATATAGTTAGAGGAATCAACCCTGAAGGACTATATAGTTAGAGGAATCAACCCTGAAGGACTATATAGTTAGAGGAATCAACCCTGAAGGACTATATAGTTAGAGGAATCAACCCTGAAGGACTATATAGTTAGAGGAATCAAACCTGAAGGACTATATAGTTAGAGGAATCAACCCTGAAGGACTACATAGTTAGAGGAATCAACCCTGAAGGACTATATAGTTAGAGGAATCAACCCTGAAGGACTATATAGTTAGAGGAATCAACCCTGAAGGACTATATAGTTAGAGGAATCAACCCTGAAGAACCACATAGTTAGAGGAATCAACCCTGAAGGACTACATAGTTAGAGGAATCATAATGCTAATGTTATGTCACGGTTTGCCTTGCTTTGGTCTCTTCCCGGATACACACACACAGGAACACAACACAGATGCATGCACACACATAGTCATCATCGTGCTGCAGAGAAAGCAACACATGATCAATACATGATTTTAATTCTGATTATTCCCCACACGCAGACTGACTGACTCCTTGATACATACTAGATGTTGAATTGAAGTCTGTGCCCAGTGGGATATGACTAACAAGGCCAGGTAACACACACACGTGGCTCGCACAGACACACGTTTTCTGTTCACAAGTGCATTTATTAATATGGTGATTAGCTTCCAAAGACCAAGGAAGAAAACAGTCTGATGGTTATAGTGAAAATTGGGATGGCAGATTGGGCAACACTTTAGCCACACCTCCAAAAGAGAAGAGAAGCAGAAAGAAAATCATAAGTGAAAACAGACCCTTCCCTTCTCTGGCACAGCCCAGTATGTATCAATTACATCTGGATAGAGACATTTGTACATGAAACCACCTCTTTAATATGTGAGCTGAGCTTACACCCCCAGGGCCAGTACTTGAAAAACATCTCAGAGCAGGAGTGTTGATCTAGGATCATTTTTTCCTTTTAGATCAACACTCCTACTCTGAGACACTTTTCAAATACAGTGGGGCAAAAAAGTATTTAGTCAGCCACCAATTGTGCAAGTTCTCCCACTTAAAAAGATGAGAGAGGCCTGTAATTTTCATCATAGGTACACTTCAACTATGACAGACAAAATTAGAAAAATAAATCCAGAAAATCACATTGTAGGATTTTTAATGAATTTATTTGCAAATTATGGTGGAAAATAAGTATTTGGTCAATAACAAAAGTTTATCTCAATACTTTGTTATAAACCCTTTGTTGGCAATGACAGAAGTCACATGTTTTCTATAAGTCTTCACAAGGTTTTCACACACTGTTGCTGGTATTTTGGCCCATTCCTCCAAGCAGATCTCCTCTAGAGCAGTGATGTTTTGGGGCTGTTGCTGGGCAACACGGACTTTCAACTCCCTCCAAAGATTTTCTATGGGGTTGAGATCTGGAGACTGGCTAGGCCACTCCAGGACCTTGAAATGCTTCTCACGAAGCCACTCCTTCGTTGCCCGGGCGGTGTGTTTGGGATCATTGTCATGCTGAAAGACCCAGCCACGTTTCATCTTCAATGCCCTTGCTGATGGTAGGCTTTGTTACTTTGGTCCCAGCTCTCTGCAGGTCATTCACTAGGTCCCCCCGTGTGGTTCTGGGATTTTTGCTCACCGTTCTTGTGATCATTTTGACCCCACGGGGTGAGATCTTGCGTGGAGCCCCAGATCGAGGGAGATTATCAGTGGTCTTGTATGTCTTCCATTTCCTAATAATTGCTCCCACAGTTGATTTCTTCAAACCAAGCTGCTTACCTATTGCAGATTCAGTCTTCCCAGCCTGGTGCAGGTCTACAATTTTGTTTCTGGTGTCCTTTGACAGCTCGTTGGTCTTGGCCATAGTGGAGAGACTGTTTGAGGTTGTGGACAGGTGTCTTTTATACTGATAACAAGTTCAAACAGGTGCCATTAATACAGGTAACGAGTGGAGGACAGAGGAGCCTCTTAAAGAAGAAGTTACAGGTCTGTGAGAGCCAGAAATCTTGCTTGTTTGTAGGTGACCAAATACTTATTTTCCACCATAATTTGCAAATAAATTCATTAAAAATCCTACAATGTGATTTTCTGGATTTTTTTTTCTCATTTTGTCTGTCATAGTTGAAGTGTACCTATGATGAAAATTACAGGCCTCTCTCATCTTTTTAAGTGGGAGAACTTGCACAATTGGTGGCTGACTAAATACTTTTTTTGCCCCACTGTATGTGCTCTGGGGTGGAAGCTCAGCTCAGAATCCTAATCGAAGTGCTTTGAAACTGAAATGTAGATCGAGAGGCATTTTGAGTGAGCTCACAATCTTAAATGGTATACTTTGAAATTGAAAGGCAGATCAAGCAGAGGGTTTAAAACTAGTGGCAGTATTGTTTAGCTGTGAGTCAGTGAGTCAGCTCTCTAGTCTCTACCACAAGTGTTACTTTGTCTAACTGTGAGATTATTACATGAACACAAGATTGTGTCCCCTCAAAATAGAATGGCCATGTTCGAGATCATCAAATCCATTATATATTGTGGGTAAATTGTGACTGACTGATTTATAGTGCAAGGTGATTTGCAATGCAATGCGTGTCAAAACAAGCCAAATAGCTAGTCTTTTGAGATTGAGGTGGCAGGCACTACGAGGGAGACTTCACTGCTTCTACAGGGTTTTCATGCCCTGTTACATTCCCATATTGTAATGTTGTCTGTGTGTCGCTTGTGTAGAGGAGTCAGGCGCAGGACAGCAGATATGAGTAATTAAACGTAATTTACTCAAAATAGACAAATACAATACAATAAAGCATGCCCACATAACGGACCGTATTACATACAAACAGTTACTCACAAACAAACATGGGGGAACAGAGAGTTAAATAATGAACAAGTAATTGGGGAATTGAAACCAGGTGTGTAAGACAAAGACAAAACAAATGGAAAATGAAAAGTGGATCGGCGATGGCTAGAAGGCCGGTGACGTCGACCGCGGAACGCCGCCCGAACAAGGAGAGGGACCGACTTCGGCGGAAGTCGTGACACATATACTCTGGTATTCATGCCAGATTGGTTCTGGGTAGTAGATGCCATACAGGTCAGCCAACCACTTAATTCAAAGTTCAAAGATATTTAATTCTCAACACCTCAATAGTAAAGTTCGATGAATACAAGCACCCGATCTACCCTGTCTAAACTAAAGTAGGTCAACTTTAATTTCCAAGTATTTCCCCCCAATTCCCTTTCATTTCCAATGCCAATAAATTGACCACCTCAGCCATCCAACAGAGCCATCTGGTCTAGCAGGGGAGTTATATATAGTGAGGAAGAACTAGAAGGAACTGCTGGTCCAGATCAACACAGACATGTTATAGTGAGGAAGAGCTAGAAGGAACTGCTGGTCCAGATCAACACAGACATGTTATAGTGAGGAAGAGCTAGAAGGAACTGCTGGTCCAGATGAACACAGACATGTTATAGTGAGGAAGAACTAGAAGGAACTGCTGGTCCAGATCAACACAAGCATGTTATAGTGAGGAAGAGCTAGAAGGAACTGCTGGTCCAGATCAACACAGACATGTTATAGTGAGGAAGAGCTAGAAGGAACTGCTGATCCAGATCAACACAGACATGTTATAGTGAGGAAGAGCTAGAAGGAACTGCTGGTCCAGATCAACACAGACATGTTATAGTGAGGAAGAGCTAGAAGGAACTGCTGGTCCAGATCAACACAGACATGTTATAGTGAGGAAGAACTAGAAGGAACTGCTGGTCCAGATCAACACAGACATGTTATAGTGAGGAAGAACTAGAAGGAACTGCTGGTCCAGATCAACACGGAACTGTTGGAGCAAAAACAACAAGAAAGACCTCTACTGAGCAGTCTCTGGATTAGTGTGTTCCGGGACACTCTTTCCACACACACACTTACATATATAAACACTCACAAAGACTAAGGCACGCACACACGGTCACACACACACGCGCACACACACACTGGGCTGACATGCTGAAGACAGTAATGTTATACTGCAGCCTGCATCTGCTCTTGATATACATTACTGTTGCCAAGCAACATGATGACAGTGTTAGTGAACGCTGAAGGAGACCATACTGTAGACAGAAAGTCAGACTAACTACTACTACCAGGTATTCCTGCTTCATACTTCCATTACTATCAGACAACCTAGCATGTATCCATACGCCATACTTCCATTACTATCAGACAAACTAGCATGTATCCATACGCCATACTTCCATTACTATCAGACAAACTAGCATGTATCCATACATGCTTTGATATCCATACATGATTTGGCCAGGATAGTTCAGGTTTTGGTCACTAGATGCCCCCATTGTGCTTTTTTTACCCTTTTGTTTTTTCCCTTGTTCCAGTTATTATTTGCACCTGTGCCTCATTTCCCTTGAAAGTATTTAAACCCTTAGTGTTCCTCAGTTCTTTGCTCTGTGTTTGTATGTTAGCACCCTGCCCCAGCCATGCTGTGAACATTTGTTTCTCTTGTTGGATTTTCTTGAGGTACTCTAGTTTTGTTCTTGTTTATTTTTGATTATTCTTTTGAGGTTTGTTTTTTCCCTGCTGTTGTTACCACTTTGTGGATTTTCCTTGTGTCTTAGAGGATATACATTTTTTCTCTTGGATATTACTTTTGACGTTGTGGATTTTTATTTTTTGCCTGAAGATTTTTTCCTTTTTACTTTATTAAACCACCGTCTCTAGTACTGCTGTGTCTGCCTCATCTTCTGGGTTCTGCCGACTATTAGTGGCTCAGTTTACTGAGTGACTGTTTCTCACACCGGATCCTGACACATACGCCATACTTCCATTACTATCACTCTGTTGTGAAGGGGCTTCTAGCACTAAAATATAAACAAGGAATACTAGCTACATCTCTCCCATCTTAGAAAACAAAGATAGAAACTTGAGGAGTGTGTGTCCCACCCCTCTACTAATTTAAATCCTTCAGGGGGTATAGGAAGAGATGACAGAAGCCATATGGGAGGTTGAAATGGAACACGATGCATGAATATTTAATAAGTCATATTAATCTAGCTCTGAGACAATGGTGACTTACTGCAATAAAGTTCTACCTTCTAAATCACCACACAGTGCACTTAAAAAAGTATAATGCTGCCATGCTGTCTACCACAACAGACCTTGGTCATCTATCTATCAGCCGCAATTGACAGAGAGCTTAATTTGCCTAGTGGTCTATAGCATATGGTCAGCAATTCCTCTGGGGTATGTTGGTGATTGATAGGATATATTTGAGGGCTGTTGTAGAGCACACAAGCACAAAAAATCATCAGAAAATCACTAGCCATTGCAATAACAACAATCAAATGTGTTGGCTATATAGCACCAACAGATCTGGGCCCAAGATAAAGAACAGCATTGCTGAAGGGGTTCACAACACAAGGCCAAATATAATACTGACTGAAGCAAAATAAAAAGCATCATCTCTCTATCTCTTTCAATTTGTATGCCGCCCAACCACCAACATAAAAATCATTGGTTTGTGAAGGAAAGTAAATTCAATTCTGGTCATAATCTGTCCCTCTGGGAGTTGAAGGCGGATAGGATTCTGCTGCTCAGAGATACAACATTATTAGGAGAGAGTGAGGGGGGAGAAAGAGAGGGAGAGATGTGGAGAGAGAGAGAGGAGCAAGAAGAGGGGTAGAGAGAGAGAAGGAGAAAGTGAGATAGAGACAAGACACTCACCTCAAAGCCTAGTCTGTCCTTCTCCTTCCAGAAGCAGAAATGAGTGACCTTCTTGTCCCAGAATTCATCAGGCTTCACCACACACACCAGGGACACCTCTGCTGGAATGACATTCTACAGAAAATGGGATGATATCAAAATTAAATAGTATTTCTTTAGCAAAATGGTATAGGCTTTGGGTGGTTTATTGGACACAGAAATAAACAGATAGGTTTATGTTATGTTAACATACAGTTACTGATGGTTTATAAGATATTTGTAAGCAGACTTTCAAATTGAATGACACTGGTACACTCTTTATCAAAAAAAAAAGGTGCTATCTAGAACATAAAGCGGTTATTCGGCTGTCCCCAAAGGAGAACCCTTTGAAGAACCATTTTACCCATGCAAAAACCCTTTCCACAGAGGGTTCTACATGGAACCCAAAATAGTTCTTTCTACCTGGAACCAAAAAGGGTTTTCCTATGGGGGCAGCCGAAGAACCCTTTGGAACCCTTTTTTCTAAGAGTGTAAAAATATATATATAATATATATAACCCTGTAGTGCATCACAGTTTTCATGAAATCCTGCAGGAATTTCCCCAGACAGTGGCAGGAAGATTAGTGTGTCAGACAGAATGTATATTTCATACTGTCATCATATCTATTCTGGTCCTGTTTCTGCAGAGGTCTATAGATAGCAGGGGACTGTATAGCCAATCTGCAGTGACAAAACCAGGTCAGGGCAGAATGCAGACTGGGTTCAAATAGTATTTGAAATCTTTAAAATACCTTGAGCGTTTGCTCTCGCCTGCCTAGCCTGCCAGTTTTGAGACTCTACTATTGGTTCATTAAGCAAAGGAAGCTCAACCAGGCACAGCTAAAATATTTGAAATAATTTCAAATAGTATTTGAACCCAGGTCCGGGGCAGGCAGACTGCAGACTACAGCAGAGACAAACAGAGCTCAGTCTGTCTGCTGACATAGGCCACACTGCAAAGTGGGTGGAGGTCAGAGCCTGGGTCATGTTCATTAGGCATCAAATGGACAACACTGACTGAAACAGCAGGGACAAGCTGGACTTGTCCAATACGAAATGCACATTTTTAGTTGTCAAATGTTTGGCTACAGTTTTCCCTAATGAGCCCAAACCAGAGCCTGAACTTCAGGGGGAAACATTGTTTAAAGGCATAATTAGGCAGATGGAGAAATTACACAGCCCAGTCAGGAGATCGATTAGACTACTCTTCTTCAAACGTAATCAGCTTAGATTCCCTTTTGTCTTAATTACTTTTCACTTGACTGCTAGGGATGGATTTGATCTGAGATGTCTATTTCTTTTATTATTTGATTTTATTTGTCAGGGACCATGCATAATGCATATTGCACCATATTTAACTACATAGCTCATCACTGTAATGTTTTATGGCACAGACAGAATGCAACATCTGGGTTGGGACCACAATTTTATTTCTCCTCCAAGGCTCTTTGTCACGTTCTGATTGGCAGAGAGCTGTTAATGTGGTAGAGGTAGGCCGAGATGGTTCCCCTGTGGCAACTTCATGTCCACGTCTGTCTGCTTCTCACTCAGACATCTGCTCCTCTATTGTATACTGTGCTAATTAATCATTAGCCTTTTACTGCAATGGGATAAATCAGGGTCACACAGAGTGCTTCTTGGTAGTCTTAAACAAATCTACTTTGAAACAAAACTATACACCTCACACACATGGTTATGAACTTAAAAAAAGATATAGAGTTGACATTTATTCAATTTTGAGTTTGAATCCCAATATTATACTTTATATACATCACAGAAGACTGAAATATAACAAAACTGCTTGACATAGAAACACCGGGTTTTCTGCATTTAAAAACATAAATGTTTATGAATTATGAAATTATGAAAAATATTAATAACATTCCACCCATGGGGCCACTAGGTCATTTGACTGCAGGAAATGGCTACATCGTTACAATCATGAATATTCACAGGGATAATTAAATATAAGGAGTCATGGGTTTTAAAGGGTTAAATCTACTGAACATTGTTAAATAGGCCATTGGGAACAGAACACATCATCATGTGAAAGTATTTTTATATCCTCACTCTAGGGCTGGGCGTTATATCGAATTAATTTGAATTAATGTCTTAGCGTGATGTTCCAAATGCCTGTATCATTTTTTTGTGCCATTTGTCTTTTTGGCCTCGTCTCCTTCACTCCATCTGTGCTGTGTGCACCTTCCCACTCACACACAGACACCAAGCCCCTCCCCCTGCCACTCAGAACAACCACGATGAAAGATTAGAGCTCTGCAACCCGACCCGAGCCCGACATTATACAATGGGTTGGGAAGGGTAGGGGCTGTTTTTCATCAATAACTAAAGTACGGGCAGGGGTCGGGTATCACTACATTGATCAGAAACATTTTGAAGCTGAGCCATTTTCTCGTGCTCTGCTGCACAGTACAGTCATATCTGACTAAGATTATAACATGATGCCAGAAGTGCTTCAACCTCGTCAAATATAAAACAGGAGAGATTATTTCACAGAAAATAATAATGTTCCTTGAGTTAAGAGCGGCAAAAAGTAGCTAACAGCTCACTGCTCTCTCATGTCTCATCCTTGAGCAGAGCAGCCTAAGCCGAGCCGTTGCTATAGATACTCAGACTCAGAGCGCCATGACCTGCCTGCTCACAGACAGAAAGTGACAGAAAGAGAGGAGCAGCTAATGGATTTACTAATAGAGGAGGTTATTTCGGGTTTCGGGCCGGGCCAGGCTTTAAATCTATTAGATGCAATCGGACCTGGGTAGGGTAGGGCCTGAATGTCGCAGGCCTGGGTAGGACTCGGGCTTAAAATTCACGCCAGTGCAGGGCTCTACTAAAAGATCACTTCTTCCTCTCTGACCATAAGCAGTTTCAACTTGATATTTGCATTTGAGGTTTGGTCCAACAGAATCGGTCATATGGACACCGGAACACATTGAGATATTTTACTGTAATAGACAAGAACTTAACTTTTTTAACGATACCCTTTTTATGTCTCAACTCCCCAAATGTAAAACAGAGCAGACCATACTAAAACAGGAGTATCAATGAACATGATTTTGGGAAATGTATGCTTAGTTTCTGCTAACAGCATTTCCGGTACCAGTTTCCGGTAACATGATGTATGCTAGCAGCATTTTAGCCACAGACTGTTATGTGCTAGCAGCTGTCTAGTCTGTGTTTTAAAAATGTGCAATGAGGATAAAAAGTCACATTTATATAAGGAATTGGCAACGCGTTCTCATTCTGAGAAATAAGCATCTTCTTATCCAGGTAGGCCACTTGATTTCAACATCTAAACAAAGTGAACAGGCTATGTTGTTTAAACAGTTGGAGACAGACAGGAGGGTGTATTCATAACAGTTCAACTGTTCTACCTTATTAGCAAGCAAATACATCCAAGGTGGCTAGACTTGAAATATACAGATTAGCTGGCTACTCACTAGCACGTGGGCTTGTGCTCGAGAGATTGTTTATGAGACCTGTGTTACATTTCTATAATGCCTGCTACCCAGTAGCGGTTCTAGCTTGTATGGCTCCCTGGGCGAACTCCCCTTTCAACGCACCCCAAAGGACTCAATATATCACAAAATATACAGAATATCAGCATAATATAGACGTATTTTAAGTAGCTACATACCTTTATCTTTTGCGCATTTCTCCTCTTCTTCTTTCACATTTTTCCTAAACTGATTACTTAAGACCTTTTCTTATCCATTTGTGTTGATTTGGCACTGGAGCATCAATACATTACCCATCCCCCAACACTGTCAACCAAGAGTCAAGACTACATTACCCATCCCCCAACACTGTCAACCAAGACTCAAGACTAAACCAATTCACCTTGGTGGTGTGCAGACTGGTTTTATATTATTCTTAACAATTTCGCACAAACCAGAAAAAAATGCAACAGTATGTCTGTGAAACTATATATTCACAGTATTATGACTGAATTGTGGTTTATTTGGTAGCATTTCACAGTGTGACTGGTTTTAGTACTGTACAAAGTTAGAGGAGCTGTCACGCCCTGACCGTAGAGAGCTTTTTATGTCTCTATTTTGGTTTGGTCAAGGTGTGATTTGGGTGGGTATTCTATGTTCATTTTCTATGTTTTGTATTTCTTTGTGTTTGGCCGGGTGTGGTTCTCAATCAGAGGCAGCTGTCTATCGTTGTCTCTGATTGAGAACCATACTTAGGTAGTTTTTTCCCACAGTTTTTTTGTAGGTAGTTATTTTCTGTTTAGTGTTTTGCACCTTAGAGGACTGTTTCGGTTTCGGTTATTCTCTTTGTTATTTTGTTACAGTGTTCAGATTTCAATAAATATCATGAACACTTACCACGCTGCGCTTTGTTTCCGATTCTTCCTCATCCGATGACGAAAACCGTTACAGGAGCGCTAATTGATAGATTCCCCCGCTCTCCCTACCTCGGGCTTCCAGTGGGAAGACCTGAGGTCAACCTACCCCCGCCCCCTCCCCATCTCGTACTTCTGAGTGGGAGACCTTCCCAGGCAGTAGCTCACAAACTAGAATCAGTGCGCCCACTCCGACAAGGTTAATTGTTAATTGTAAACACGGTGACATGATATCATTAATGTGACGTGCATATAAGCGATAGAAAACCGATTGCGCAAATGTACCCATTCCAAAAATGTTTGTACGGGCGCCCCGTGCTGCCCTGGGTGGCTGCCCGTGTCGCCCATACCTAAATTCACTACTACTGCTACCAGAAGGTCATTATTAGTGGATGTGCATGGTTCTGGTTAAATTTGTTAAAAATAAATCATGTTCATAGACAGATGTGAAAGCCAGATTAGTGATTATTGCAAAAAAAAGCAGGTTAAACTATTCTGATAAAATAATTAAACGATTAGTGGTAGTGGAAGGCTTATATTTAGCCTAGATATAATTTTACAAGCCCTGAATTCATTAGATTATTCCTGAGTGTTTGAAATGCAGTATATTTATCTTTAATTGTGCAACAAAGCTTATTTAGAGAAAGCATTTTTTTTTTTAAATCTATATATATCGTGAATCGATTTTTAGGCCATATCGACCAACCTTACCACACCCTCCCCTACAGACAGTATTTTTTGTACAACAAAGCATGGTATTGGAATCATCTTCCTATCTAGCCTGGGTGTGTGTGTGATCAAGAATCTGTTATAGCAGACGGCTATAATCTCCTGACTGTTTCTATGCAGAGTAGAACACAGACAGTAGCGACTGACTGACTGCAATAAACTCCATGTCTTTGCCCTATATTTGCCCATTCTGTCAAATTGTAGATGATTTTATTAGTATTCACTCTATATGACTGTAATGTATTCCACTATACATTCCAAAGGCAGTAGTTAGACAGGCGTTCTTCTATTTGATACACAGAAATATGGACTTCTCATCTCGCTGCAGTGTGGGGGTAAACTGTGGTTTTATCCTTAAAGGAACACATCTGCGCTGATGATCTGTTCCTACCTGCAACATGAACCCTTTCTTCTATCAGTTCCTACCTGCAACATGAGCACCACCGTCTTCACTATGTTCCACTGAGACTTCCGTCCATCCACGATGACTGTGAAGCCTCTTGCTTTACACTTGTCACTGAAGAGAGGAGAGAAGATAGAAAAAAAACATGGTGATTACGTCTACCTGTAATAATGTGTGCTCTTGCTCCATGAATCTGACACCAAGGATCCCAATCTGGCTCTTAAATAAGACAGTATCATATATGCAGATGAAGCAAGCATGCCTACAGCAATTGAACCCAGAACCTTGGTGCCACGCTCTTAACAACTGAGCCACAGAGGACCATAAAGCCAAGGTAAATACTGAACAGAAAGTGTGTGATCATCATGCAGGAGACATAAGCTTACATTGCATGATCCTTCTTAGCATATTATTTTGGTCATCTCTCCTACAGACTAATGTAGCAGAACTAGTTCAATCCAAATTGAACGCTGAGAGGCCAATGAGTATACAATATTGTTGCTACACAAGTGCTTTTTCAAAGGCAATGGAGCCACCTATCAGCCACCTATCCTTAACTCAATGTACAGTATACTGAACAAATAAATAAATGCAACATGCAACTATTTCAAAGATTTTACTGAGTTAGAGTTCATATGAGGAAATCAGTCAATTGAAATAAATAAATTAGGCCCTAATCTATGGATTTCACATAACTGGGAATACAGATATGTATCTGTGGGTCACAAATACCTTTAAAAAATGGGCCTAACAATGGGCCTCAGGATCTCGTCACGTTATTTTTGTGAATTCAAATTGCTATCGATAAAAAGCAAATGTGTTCGTTGTCAGTAGCTTATGCCTGCGAATACCATCAAATTAAATCAAATTTATTTATATAGCCCTTCATACATGTAACGGTCGTCTTGTGGTGAATGAGCGGACCAAGGCGCAGCGGGTGATGAAGACATAATGATATTTATTAAAGTAAAGACGAAACACGAAAACACTTCAACAAACTACAAAACAAATAAACGATGTAGACAGACCTGGACTAGAGAACTTACAAAATACGAAGAACGCACGAACAGGAACAGACTACATACACGAACGACAACGAAACAGTCCCGTGTGGTGCGACATACACAGACACGGAAGACAATCACCCACAAACAAACAGTGAGAACAGCCTACCTTAATATGGTTCTCAATCAGAGGAAACGTCAAACACCTGCCTCTAATTGAGAACCATATCAGGCAACACATTAACCCAACATAGAAAACACATAACATAGACTACCCACCCCAACTCACGCCCTGACCAACTAAACACATACAAAAACAACAGAAAACAGGTCAGGAACGTGACAGAACCCCCCCCCCTCAAGGTGCGAACTCCGGGCGCACCCCTAAAACTCAAGGGGAGGGTCTGGGTGGGCATCTGTCCGCGGTGGCGGCTCCGGCGCAGGACGAGGACACCACTCCACCATTGTCTTTGTCCCCCTCCTTAGCGTCCCTTGAGTGGTGACCCTCGCCCCCGACCATGGTCCAGGAACCTTCACCAAGGCCTCTCCTAAATAGAGGAGACAACTCAGGACAGAGAGGTAGCTCAGGACAGAGAGGTAGCTCAGGACAGAGGTAGCTCAGGACAGAGAGGTAGCTCAGGACAGAGAGGTAGCTCCGGACAGAGAGGTAGCTTAGGACAGAGGGACAACTCTGGACTACTGGCAGCTCCGGACTGAGTGGCAGCTCCGGACTGTAGGGCAGCTCCGGACTGTAGGGCAGCTCATGACTGGAGGGCAGCTCATGACTGGAGGGCAGCTCATGACTCATGACTGGAGGGCGGCTCATGACTGGAGGGCGGCTCATGACTGGAGGGCGGCTCATGACTGGAGGGCGGCTCATGACTGGAGGGCGGCTCATGACTGGCTGGCGGCTCTGGCAGCTCCTGACTGGCTGGCGGCTCTGGCAGCTCCTGACTGGCTGGCGGCTCTGGCAGCTCCTGACTGGCTGGCGGCTCTGGCAGCTCCTGACTGGCTGGCGGCTCTGGCAGCTCCTGACTGGCTGTCGGCTCTGGCAGCTCCTGACTGGCTGGCGGCTCTGGCAGCTCCTGACTGACGGACGGCTCTAATGGCTCGGGACAGACCGGCGGCTCTAATGGCTCGTGGCAGACAGATGGCTCAGATGGCGCTGGGCAGACGGATGGCTCAGATGGCGCTGGGCAGACGGATGGCTCAGACGGCGCTGGGCAGACGGATGGCTCAGACGGCGCTGGGCAGACGGATGGCTCAGACGGCGCTGGGCAGACGGATGGCTCAGACGGCGCTGGGCAGACGGATGGCTCAGACGACGCTGGGCAGACGGAATACTCTGACCTGCTGAGGCGCACAATAGGCCTGGTGCGTGGTGCCGGAACTGGTGGTACCGGACTGGAGACACGCACCTCAAGGCTAGTGCGGGGAGCAGGAACAGGGCACACTGGACTCTCGAAGCGCACTATAGGCCTGGTGCGTGGTAGCGGAACTGGAGGTACCGAGCTGAGGGCACGCACCTCAGGGCGAGTGCGGGGAGAAGGAACAGTGCGTACAGGGCTCTGGAGACGCACAGGAGGCTTGGTGCGTGGTGTAGGCACTGGTGGTACTGGGCTGGGGCGGGGAGGTGGCGCCGGAAATACCGGACCGTGCAGGCGTACTGGCTCCCTTGAGCACTGAGCCTGCCCAACCTTACCTGGTTGTATGCTCCCCGTAGCCCGACCAGTGCGGGGAGGTGGAATAACCCGCACTGGGCTGTGTAGGCGAACCGGGGACACCATGCGTAAGGCTGGTGCCATGTATGCCGGCCCGAGGAGACGCACTGGAGACCAGACGCGTTGAGCCGGCTTCATGGCACCTGGCTCAATGCCCAATCTAGCCCTGCCAGTGCGGGGAGGTGGAATAACCCGCACCGGGCTATGCACACGTACAGGAGACACCATGCGCTCTACTGCGTAACACGGTGTCTGCCCGTACTCTCGCTCTCCACGGTAAGCTCGAGGAGTTGGGGCAGGTCTCCTACCTGACTTCGCCACACTCCCTTGTAGCCCCCCCCCCCTAAGAAATTTTTGGCTTTGACTCACAGGCTTCCGTGCTAGTCGCGTACCCTCATAACGCCGGTTCCTCTCTCCGGTTGCCTCTGCTCTCCTAATCGCCTCCAGCTGTTCCCATGGGAGGCGATCCTTTCCAGCCAGGATCTCCTCCCATGTGTAGCAACCCTTGCCGTCCAAAACATCCTCCCATGTCCATTCCTCCTTCGTGCGCTGTTGCTTTCTCCCGTTACACCGCTGCTTGATCCTTTGTTGGTGGGTGATTCTGTAACGGTCGTCTTGTGGTGAATGAGCGGACCAAGGCGCAGCGGGTGATGAAGACATAATGATATTTATTAAAGTAAAGACGAAACACGAAAACACTTCAACAAACTACAAAACAAATAAACGATGTAGACAGACCTGGACTAGAGAACTTACAAAATACGAAGAATGCACGAACAGGAACAGACTACATACACGAACGACAACGAAACAGTCCCGTGTGGTGCGACATACACAGACACGGAAGACAATCACCCACAAACAAACAGTGAGAACAGCCTACCTTAATATGGTTCTCAATCAGAGGAAACGTCAAACACCTGCCTCTAATTGAGAACCATATCAGGCAACACCTTAACCCAACATAGAAAACACATAACATAGACTACCCACCCCAACTCATGCCCTGACCAACTAAACACATACAAAAACAACAGAAAACAGGTCAGGAACGTGACAATACATCAGCTAATATCTCGAAGTGCTGTACAGAAACCCAGCCTAAAACCCAAAACAGCAAGCAATGCAGGTGTAGAAGCACGGTGGCTAGGAAAAACTCCCTAGAAAGGCCAAAACCTAGGAAGAAACCTAGAGAGGAACCAGGCTATGAGGGGTGGCCAGTCCTCTTCTGGCTGTGCCGGGTGGAGATTATAACAGAACATGGCCAAGATGTTCAAATGTTCATAAATGACCAGCTTTATCAAATAATAATAATCACAGTAGTTATCGAGGGTGTAGCAAGTCAGCACCTCAGGAGTAAATGTCAGTTGGCTTTTCATAGCCGATCATTAAGAGTATCTCTACCGCTCCTGCGGTCTCTAGAGAGTTGAAAACAGCAGGTCTGGGACAGGTAGCACGTCCGGTGAACAGGTCAGGGTTCCATAGCCGCAGGCAGAACAGTTGAAACTGGAAGAGCAGCAAGGCCAGGTGGACTGGGACCGTCCCCATAGGACACTCTGTTCACAACGTAGACATCATAAAACCGCTAGCCAACACGACGCCATCCACGTGGTCTGCGGTTCTGGGGTTGGTTGAACCTACTGCCAAATTCTCTAAAACGACTTTGGAAGTGATTTATTGAAGAGAAATTAACATTAAATTATCTTGTGGATATTCCTGCAGTCAGCATGCCAATTGCATGCTCCCCCAAAACTTGAGACATCTGTGACATTGTGTTGTGTGACAAAAATGCACATTTTAGAGTGGCCTTTTATTTTCCTCAGCATGATCGTGCTGTTTAATCAGCTTCTTGATATGCCAAACCTGTCAGGTGGATGGATAATCTTGGCAAAGGAAAATGCTCACTAACAGGGATGTAAACAAATTAGAGCACAACATTTGAGAGAAACAAGCTTTTTGTGCATATGGAACATTTCTGGGATCTTTTATTTCAGCTCATGAAACATGGGACCACCACTTTATACAGTGGTGTAAAGTACTTAAGTAAAAATACTTGAAAGTACTACTTAAGTCGTTTTTAGGGGGATATGTACTTTACTTTACTATTTACACTACCGTTCAAAAGTTTGGGGTTACTTAGACATTTCCTTGTTTTTGAAAGAAAGCACATTTTTTGTCCATTAAAATAACATCAAATTGATCAGAAATACAGTGTAGACATGGCTAATGTTGTAAATGACTATTGTAGATGGAAACGGCTGATTTTTTATGGAATATCCACATAGGCGTACAGAGGCCCATTATCAGAAACCATCACTCCTGTGTTCCATGGCACGTTGTGTTAGCTAATCCAAGTTTATCATTCTAAAAGGCTAAATGATCATTAGAAATCATTTTGCAATTATGTTAGCACAGCTGAAAACTGTTGTGCTAATTAAAGAAGCAATAACACTGGCCTTCTTTGGACTAGTTGAGTATCTGGAGCATCAGCATTTGTGGGTTCGATTACAGGCTCAAAGTGGCCAGAAACAAATAACTTTCTTCTGAAACTCGTCAAGTCTATTCTTGTTCTGAGAAATTAAGGCTATTCCAAGAAACTGAAGATCTCGTACAACGCTGTGTACTACTCCCTTCACAGAATAACTTCATCAAATAGTACCCGCAAAACACCAGTCTCAACATCAACAGTGAAGAGGTGACTCCGGGATGCTGGCCTAGGCAGAGTTGAAAAGAAAAAGCCATATCTCAGACATGCCAATAAAAATTAAAGATTAAGATGGGCAAAAGAACACAGACACTGGACAGAGGAACTCTGCCTAGAAGGCCAGCATTCCGGAGTCACCTCTTCACTGTTGACGTTCAGACTGGTGTTTTGCAGATACTATTTAATACAAATGTAATACAAAAAATGTCAAACCTACATGGAAATTGCATAGGAGGAACTACCATGTGGGTACAAAATGTAAAATTACATAGAGTAATTTAAAAATATTTTAATGGAGAAGAAATGACTCCTTGTAAATTATAAGAAAGGAAGATGTTCTTAACCAAATACTTTTGTTTTGTGTGTTTGTTTTTTGTTTCCTGAGTGTGTGTGTATTGACAAGAGATTTATATTATGGACAGAAGATGGACCCTAATTTTGGTAATAAGTGTTGTGAACAACAGTGATATTTGAAGCGTGACACTGGTATAAGACATTAGGTCCTCTGTATTCTCCAGTAGTAAATTGGCAGACGCCTCAGTATTAGTTCTAATACAGGGTATCAGGTGCCGTGACCAATTAAAAAGGTACAAATACCATAACTACTCTCCGTGGAAGTGGGTATCACTACCTTGAAAAATTGTTAAAATGGACATATATTAGAGCCGTGAGTGAGGAAATCTAAACACTCTCGACACCGTTGAGAGAGGCGCAAAAATAACCACCATTGAAATGTCATCTGTTGTTTCTGACACTCCTGTAAAAGTAGGAATAGAAGAGGTAAACTATAACAAAGCCATAAAGGCACTAAAAGAAGCGCAAGAGCATTCTACCAATTTGGCTTGAATATGAAAAAAATCAAATCATGGATAAAATTGGGCAGCATTTCCCTGCCGACGGAAAAATGCTAATCTAATAAATAATTCAGTGATGCTATTGTGAGTTGGCACAATGACATATTAGAAAAATCAAAAGCTCAATACACCAGCGTTTTGATGTTAGGATTCTATAAACAAAAAAGCGAAACAGATAAAACCAAAAATATTAGATGTACTCAGCATAATTGCACTAACCGTACCGTTAGTTAAGTAAATTGAGTATTTAGTATACTTATTGGTCATAGTAGTATGCCAAATGTTCCCGGATGTCATACTACATTCGGCAAAATACGAAGTATACAAGCAGTGGACACTATTTCCGTGCTTTTAGGACCCATAATACAATTCTTCTGAAAATGAGCGTGGCTTCACAATGGCAGATAATATGCATCAGAAGTCCGACAAGAGTGGATACAAATTCATTGCTTTAACTAAATATGACAAAAGTAAAGAAAATGTTGAGCAATGTTATAAAGTAATGACTTTTCAAATAAGTTACGTTACACGTTATGTTGGCTGACAATTTGTTAGTTACTCTATCCTTATGAACCGCATAGCATATCATTACAGCAGTATGTACCGGTAATATATATTTGCTAGTTACCTAACGTTAGTTGGCTACTAATACATCAAACTTGTCAGTATATTAACTATATGCTATCCAACTACCCAACGTTTATTGACTTGATTATTCACGTCATTCTTAGCTTAGCTAAATGGTATAGTCGTTGTGCGTTCTCAATGGACATTGTTAATGTGGATGGTTCGTAAATTCGCTCTGGCTATCTGCTCCAACGAAAAGAGAAAGAAAACCTTTAAAGGGGTTGAATGACCTCTATTCTGACTTCCTGGTGAGGCCTAATCACCCTCACTAGAAAGACAGAAGACATTGGGTGAGATTTAAATGGGCTATGTAAACGCTAATAATTAGGAAGAAGTTTATAATTTAACAATAGTCCTATGTGTGATTTGGAATACGAAAAGGAGAGAGAGAGCGCTGCCCTGAGGGACAGCTGTCTCTAGTCTATTTTACCATTACCTTATGGGATACAATTATTTCCTTATGGAGTTATAAAGAGTTGTAATTATAATTTGATTTGTTATTCTAATTTGTTTATTTTTTATTGAACAGGCAGTGTTGTTGTTTTTTAATTACCAGTCCCCTGGGGCTTTTGGTAAATAGGCAAATTTGTTTCTTCACATGTCTGCCTATAAAACGAATAAACTTTTTTCCCACCTCCAGTTTATATGAAGAAGTGTATTGCATTTGTTGTATTGTTTGTTTGTTTTTGTCTTTGTTTGTTTTGATACAAATTTCACCAGATTGGGTCTACTGTACGGTTGGGATTTCTTCCTAAGGGCTAACTCTGCGGGGGCTAACTCTCACCAGTATGATAAGGGAGTATAAGCAAATTTGCAAAATGGTTTCAACAGTATTTCATTGGTTGATTTATGGCTTAGTTATCTTTTCTGCAATAATGCTTATTATAACTTATGTTAATACTTCTTCGGGCTAGGCCCCTTTTTTCAAAAATTTCCACCTGACTGACGTGCCCAAAGTAAACAGCCTGTTGCTCAGGCCCTGAAGCCAGGATGTGCATATAATTGGTACCATTGGAAAGAAAACACTTTGAAGTTTGTGGAAATGTTAAAATAATGTAGGAGAATATAACACAATATATATGGTAGGAGGAAATCCAAAGAAAAACCAACACACTTCCAGGCTGTGTAAGGGCTATTTTACCAAGAAGGAGAGTGATGAAGTACTGCATCAAATGACTTGGCCTCCACAATCCCATGACCACAACCAAATTGAGGTGGTTTGTGATGAGTCGGACCGCAGAGTGAAGGAAAAGAAGCCAACAAGTGCTCAGCATATGTGGGAACTCCTTCAAGGCTGTTGGAAAAAGCATTCCAGCTGAAGCTGGTTGAGAGAATGTCAAGAGTGTGCAAAGCTGTCATATAAAATAAAATATATTTTGATTTGTTTAACAATTTTTTGGTTACTACATGATTCCATATGTGTTATTTCATAGTTCTACAATGTCGAAAATAGTAAAAATAAAGAAAAACCTTTGATTGAGTAGGTGTTCTAAAACTTTTGACCGCTAATGTATGCTAGTTTTTTTTGTGGCTTATGCAGGCTTGTTGTCTTGTGTGACTTAGTTATACGTCTGGGCATACAGATAAGAGCCAGGTGCGACCGCAGTATGCGACATCCCGTTTGTACTAGCTGCAGGAACTCCTCTGTGGAATCTTGCAGGAAGGAACACACGATGTTGGCAATGTCAGTTAGCTTAATCTACACAGACAAGCTAAACGCCTTTTATACACTCTGTTCCCCACCCCTGTTTGCACACATCTGCTAACTGCCACATAGACAAAGAGGTTGGACTTTTCTTTAACAGCTGAGAGCCAACTCTGTTCGTTGGTCCTTCACTATGCACTGTTGAAGTGCATAGTTAACTGCTCCATTTTTGCAAATGTTATAAGTTGTTGTTTGAAGATTCTGCAGTCTCTCTTCCCTTTGAACAGATAAAGTACCCTATACCCCTCATTCCTTTCCTGGATTAAGATGTTGTACTTATCCACAGTGGCTTTTGTTCGCACCAACAATGTTACCTCCAGCTACTTCCCTCTCCACACGGGGGCCAGCAGGGTTGCTCTTTATCCCATTTCCTATTTGATATGGCTATTGAGCCTCTTGCTATCGCCCTGCGGGCGGAGGAGAGGATTAAGGGAATAATAAGGAGCGACATAACTCACAAGGTGTCCTTATATACAGACAATCTTCTTTTATACATCTCTAATCAGTGTAGATGAAGGAGAGGAGACAGGTTCATTTTTAAGCCTTGAGCCAATTGAGACATGGATTGTGTATGTGTGCCATTCAGAGGGTGAATGGGCAAGACAAAATATTTAAGCGTTAGGTGCCAGGCACACCGGTTTGCGTGTGTCAAGAACTGCAACGCTGATGGGATTTTCACGCTCAGCAGTTTCACGTGTGTATCAAGAATGGTCCACCACCCAAAGGACATCCAGCCAACTTGACACAACTGTGGGACGCATTGGAGTCAACATGGGCCAGCATCCCTGTGAAACGCTTTCAACACCTTGTAGAGTCCATGTCCTGACTAATTGAGGCTGTTCTGAGGGCAAAAAGAGGGTGCAACTCAATATTAGGAAGGTGTTCCTAATATTTTGTTCTCTCAGTGTATGTGTCTAGATGTATATAAGTCAATGGTGATAATACAGGGTGTGCCAGTAATGGGATCTTACCTGGGGATGCCAAGGAGGTAATCCAACGTGGAGCTGAGCTCCTCCATACTGGTCTGGTCTGTACATAGTGGAATGGTAAGGATCAGCCCACTGCGTCTGTCCTTGCCTCCTGTGAATGTGAAACAACCAGAAAATAAACTCTTAGTCACCACATGCAGAAATAAAACTGATATAAATAATTATATTTCTCATTGAAATAAAATCTATTATGCAAGAGAGACCTGGTGTATCTACCGTAGTGGACGTACCCATTAGTGTACCAGTCAAATTGCCATGGTCAGAGGTTCCAAGGCCGTTCTAATCCTAATTCTAAGGTATCTCCACGGATTAATTGTAGAGAATGCACACAAAAAATTGCGTGTAAAATAACAGTCATATAACGGCAGGTTTGGAGAAGGTCAGGCAGAACCAATTATTCAAAGTACGGTCTGCCAAGAATCAACTATTAAAGGAGGAGTAGCGTCTTGTAAACGCCAAGGACAGCTGCAATGATGAGCTCTGCCTCTGGGTGTATCCCAAATGGTGCCTTATTTGTGCACTACTTTTGACTCCGATCCAAAAATGTTGAGGACCTCTTGGCCGCAGAGACAAAAGTTTGTTGTTTCCAGCAATTCTAGATATTTTGCAGTGGCTTATGCCGTGTTCTTATGCTTCTAAGTGACTCAAACATTATAACAAAATCTATGGGCACCACATGCCATGACATTTTGGGGAAAAGCAATTCTCCCTGACTCTATTTTTCATTTTGGGGATTGTTAGTTCTCAAAGAAGATCTTATTTAAAAAAATATATAGCTCCATTATCTTTTCTACATACCTTATACGTGGTTTTAATCATTTAAGTTTACACTGAAAATGCTTTACCATTCAAATGAAATAAAATAAAAATACATATATATATATATATATATATATATATATATATATATATATATATATATATATATATATATCAAATCAAAGTTTATTTGTCACATGAGCCGAATACAACAGATGTAGACCTTACAGTGAAATGCTTACTTACAGGCTCTAACCAATAGTGCAAAAAAGGTGTTAGGTGAACAATAGTTAAGTAAAGAAATAAAACAACAGTAAAAAGACAGGCTATATACAGTAGTGAGGTTATAAAAGTAGCGAGGCTACATACAGACACCGGTTAGTCAGGCTGATTGAGGTAGTATGTACATGTAGATATGGTTAAAGTATGCATATATGCATATATGATGAACAGAGAGTAGCAGTAGCGTAAAAGAGGGGTTGGCCGGTGGTGGGTGGGGGGTGGCGGGACACAATGCAGATAGCCCGGTTAGCCAATGTGCGGGAACACTGGTTGGTCGGCCCAATTGAGGTAGTATGTACATTAATGTATAGTTAAAGTGACTATGCATATATGATAAACAGAGAGTAGCAACAGTGTAAAAAGAGGGTTGGGGGGGGGGGTACACAATGCAAATAGTCCGGGTAGCCATTTGATTACCTGTTCAGGAGTCTTATGGCTTGGGGGTAAAAACTGTTGAGAAGCCTTTTTGTCCTAGACTTGCACTCCGGTACCGCTTGCCATACGGTAGCAGAGAGAACAGTCTATGACTGGGGTGGCTGGGGTCGTTGACCATTTTTAGGGCCTTCCTCTGACACCGCCTGGTGTAGAGGTCCTGGATGGCAGGCAGCTTTGCCCCAGTAATGTACTGGGCCGTACACACTACGCTCTCTAGTGCCTTGCGGTCAGAGGCCGAGCAATTGCCGTACCAGGCAGTGATGCAACTAGTCAGGATGCTCTCAATGGCGCAGCTGTAGAACCTTTTGAGGATCTCAGGACCCATGCCAAATATTTTTAGTTTCCTCAAGAGTGGGAATAGGCTTTGTCATGCCCTCTTCACGACTGTCTTGGTGTGTTTGGACCATTCTAGTTTGTTGTTGATGTGGACACCGAGGAACTTGAAGCTCTCAACCTGCTCCACTACAGCCCCATCGATGAGAATGGGGGCGTGCACGGTCCTCCTATTCCTGTAGTCCACAATCATCTCCTTAGTCTAGGTTACGTTGAGGGATAGGTTGTTATTCTGGCACCACACAGCCAGGTCTCTGACCTCCTCCCTATAGGCTGTCTCATCGTTGTCTGTGATCAGACCTACCACTGTTGTGTCGTCTGCAAACTTAATGATGGTGTTGGAGTCGTGCCTGGCCATGCAGTCGTGGGTGAACAGGGAGTACAGGAGGGGACTGAGCACGAACCCCTGTGGAGCTCCAGTGTTGAGGATCAGCGTGGCAGATGTGTTGCTACCTACCCTCCCCACCTGGGGGCGGCCCGTCAGGAAGTCCAGGATCCAGCTGCAGAGGGAGGTGTTTAGTCCCAGGATCCTTAGCTTAGTGATGAGCTTTGAGGGTACTATGGTGTTGAACGCTGAGCTGTAGTCAATGAATAGCATTCTCACATAAGTGTTCCTTTTGTCCAGGTGGGAAAGGGCAGTGTGGAGTGCAATAGAGATTGCATTATCTGTGGATCTGTTGGGGCGGTATGCAAATTGGAGTGGGTCTAGGGTTTCTGGGATAATGGTGTTGATGTGAGCCATTACCAACCTTTCAAAGCACTTCATGGCTACGGAAGTGAGTGCTACGGGTCTGTAGTCATTTAGGCAGGTTGCCTTTGTGATCATGGGCACAGGGACTATGGTGGTCTGCTTGAAACATGTTGGTATTACAGACTCAATCAGGGACATGTTGAAAATGTCAGTGAAGACACCTGCCAGTTGGTCAGCACATGCCCGGAGCACACGTCCTGGTAATCCATCTGGCCCCGCAGCCTTGTGTATGTTTAAAGGTCTTACTCACGTTGGCTACGGAGAGCGTGATCACACAGTCGTCCGGAACAGCTGATGCTCTCATGCTTACCTCAGTGTTGCTTGCCTCGAAGCGAGCACAGAAGTGATTTAGCTTGTCTGTTAGGCTCATGTCACTGGGCAGCTCGCAGCTGTGCTTCCCTTTGTAGTATGTAATAGTTTGCAAGCCCTGACACATAAGACGAGCGTCGGAGCCGGTCTAGTATGATTCAATCTTTGCCCTGTATTGACGCTTTGCCTGTTTTATGGTTCATCGCAGGGCATAGCAGGATTTCTTGTAAGCTTCCGGGTTAGAGTACCACACCTTGAAAGCGGCAGCTCTACCCTTTAACTCAGAGCGAATGTTGCATGTAATGCATGACTTCTGGTTGGGGTATGTACGTAGAGTCACTGTGGGGACAACGTCCTCAATGCACTTATTGATAAAGCCAATGACTGATGTGAAGAAGAATCCCGGAACATGTTCCAGTCTGTGATAGCAAAGCAGTCTTATAGTTTAGCATCTGCTTCATCTGACCACTTTTTATAGATGAAGTCACTGGTGCTTCCTGCTTTAATTTTTGCTTGTAAGCAGGAATCAGGAGGATAGAGTTGTGGTCGGATTTACCAAATGGAGGGCGAGGGAGAGCTTTGTACGCGTCTCTGTGTGTGGAGTACAGGTGATCTAGAATTTTTTTCTCTCTGGTTGCACATTTAACATGTTGATAGAAATTTGGTAGAACTGATTTAAGTTTCCCTGCATTAAAGTCTCCGGCCACTAGGAGCGCCGCCTCTGGGTGAGTGGTTTCCTGTTTGCTTATTTCCTTATACACCTGACTGAGTGCGGTCGTAGTGTCAGCACCTGTCTGTGGTGGTAAATAAACAGCCACGAAAAGTATAGCTGAAAAATCTCTAGGCAAGTAGTGTGGCCTGCAATTTATCACAATATACTCTACTTCAGGCGAGCAAAATCTAGAGACTTCCTTAGATTCCGCCCCCCCCTTGTCTTACCGGAGTGTGCTGTTCTATCTTGCCGGTGCAGCGTATATCCCGCTAACTGAATTTCCATGTTGTCATTTAGCCACGATTCCGTGAAACATAGGATATTACAGTTGTTGATGTCCCGTTGGTAGGATATTCGTGATCGTACCTTGTCTAATTTATTGTCCAATGATTGCACGTTGGCGAGTAGTATTGATGGTAACGGCAGCTTTCCCAGTCGCCTTCTCCGGGTCCTGACCAGGCATCTGGCTCTTTGTCCTCTGTACCTGCGTCGCTTCCTCTTGCAAATAACGTGTATTTCGGCCCTGCCGGGTGTTTGGAGAATGTCTTGTGCGTCTTGTTCGTTGAAGAAAAAATCTTAGTCTAATCCGAGGTGAGTGATCGCTGTCCTGATATCCAGAAGCTCTTTTTTGCCGTAAAGAAACATTATGTACAAAATAAGTTACAAATAACACGAAAAAAAACCACTGTAAAACTACTACCATTTCTTCCGCCGCCATTTTATCATTTTATCATATATATATATATATACAGTTCCAGTCAACAGTTTGGACACACATACTCATTCAAGGGTTTGAAATGTACTTTATATTTGAGATTCTTCAAAGTAGCCACCCTTTGCCTTGATAACAGCTTTGCACACTCTTGGCATTCTCTCAGCCAGCTTCATGAGGAATATTTTTCCAACAGTCTTGGAGTTCCCACATATGCTGAACACTTGTTGTCTGCTTTTCCTTCACTCTGCGGTCCAACTCATCCTAAACCATCTCAAATGTGTTGAGGTTGGGTGATTGTGGAGGCCAGGTCATCTGACGCAACACTTCATCACTGTCCTTAGTCGCTGCAGAATGCTGTGGTAGCCATGCTGGTTAAGTGTGCCTTAAATCACTGACAGTGTCACCAGCAAAGCACCCTCACACCATCACACCTCCTTGTCCGTGCATCACGGTGGGAACCACTCATGCGGAGATCATCCATTCATCTACTCAGAGTCTCACAAAGACACGGCGGTTGGAACCAAAAATCTCAAATTTAGATTCATCAGGCCAAAGAACAGGTTTCCACCGGTCTATTGTCCATTGCTCATGTTTCTTGGCCCAAGCAAGTCTCTTCTTATTATTGGTGTCCTTTAGTAGTGGTTTCTTTGCAGAAATTCGACCATGAAGGCCTGATTAACTCAGTCTCCTCTGAACAGGTGATGTTGAGATGTGTCAGTTACTTGAACTCTGTGAAGCATTTATTTGGGCTGCAGTTAACTCTAATGAACTTATCCTCTGCAGCAGAGGTAATTCTGGGTCTTCCTTTCTTATTGCGGTCCTCATGAGAGCCAGTTTCATCATAGCGCTTCATGGTTTTTGCAACTGCACTTGAAGAAATGTTCAAAGTTCTTGACATTTTCCGTATTGACTGACCTTCATGTCTTAAAGTAATGATGGACTGTCATTTCTCTTTGCTTATTTGAGCTGTTCTTGCCAGAATATGGACTTGGTCTTTTACCAAATAGGGCTATCTTCTGTATACCGCCTAGGGCTGGGCGATAAATCATTATCAATAATTATAGAGGTAATTACTTCCCTCAATAACGAT
This sequence comes from Salvelinus namaycush, assembly GCF_016432855.1. Taxonomy (NCBI): domain Eukaryota; kingdom Metazoa; phylum Chordata; class Actinopteri; order Salmoniformes; family Salmonidae; genus Salvelinus; species Salvelinus namaycush. The sequence goes on along the minus strand of NC_052325.1, from coordinate 17,550,306 downwards.
ACAAAAACGTTTAGATTCATTTTCGATCATGTCGATATAGAATAATTAGGTACAGCATTCCATTTCAGCTCTGACGCAGCAGGAACGTGCGGAGAAGTGACAATATGCACGTGGAGAGGTATACGCCCACTAAAACCACTTAGCACATTGAGTGATGGAGTAGCCACTATTAGCCACGTAAAATGAGTGATGTGGGTGAAAACAGTGGCAGTGATAGCCATGGAGACGGAGAATAAATTATTGATAAAAAGGGTTAAACTGTTTCAGTAATTTGGAAGTGGTTTGGCTTTTTGAAGTCCAACAAAGAGCAGAGCAATGTTCGGTGCAAATTGTTCCGTAGACAGGTGGCTAAGTTTGGTATTACGACAAACCTTTTTCAACATCTGAAGCAAAATCACTCTTTGGAACATGCAGGAAGTTTGAGTTTGCGCCACGGTAATGATAAATGCCCCTCAATCAACAGCCAATCTAGGGATGTTTGCCCGAAGCAGCCAACACGGACAGAAATTATGCCCTACAAGCAAACATCGAAAAGACAAAGACGTCACAAATGCTATTATGCATTGCATTGCTAAGGACGTGCTACCAATTAGCACAGTCGAAAAGGAAGGTTTCAAGAGGCTTATCAAATTAATTGACCCTAGGTACGTGCTCCCTGGCCACAAATATGGAACAATTTTCCTTAAAGTATAAACGTAACTTTTATTTAACTAGGCAAGTCAGTTAAGAACAACTTCTTATTTACAATGACTGACTATCAGGGAACAGCGGGTTAACTGCCTTGTTCAGGGGTAGAACAACAGATTTTTACCTTGTCAGCTCGGGGATTCTTGTTCCAAGATGGCGTAGCGGTTCAGACGTCTTTGTCTTTGTCTTGTCGTGTCCCGTGTATATATCTCTTTTTCCCTTCGTATATATTTTTTACATTTTTTATTAACCTCAGTTTCAACATACTCTCCTGAAAACCCGCCTCCCTAATTTGAAGCTGGCTAGCCAGCTAACTAGCTACGAGCTAGTAGTCAGTTAGCCACTGATAGCAGTCATCAGCTAACCTTAGCCCGGTCAACTCCTGCCAGTCTGCGCAGCGCGATTCAACCCAGAGCATACCGGACTGCTTTTTCTCCACATCTCCGGTTTCCTACTGCCGGTCTACCCCCTGGCTAACATCTCTGTCCCGAAGCAAGCACCAGTGAGCCTGGAACTAGCCTGATGCTAGGCCTATCTCCCAGCTGGCTGAAGAGGTCCATCAGCCACTCCTTGGGCTACAAAACATATTTTGCCAATTGGCCTGGACCCCTTTTACTGCCAACACGGAGCCCCGCTGATCCATCACGACTGGTCTACCGACATAATCCGCCCAAGGGGTTTCAACAGGCTCCTCCGTCGCGACGTTCCCTGAAGGCCCATCCGCTAGCCTGCTAGCCGCGGCCCGCTAGCTGTCTAGAGCATATTGTACTGTTAGCTGAAGAGGACCATCAGCCAATTTCTTGGGCTACAATACCTATTTTGCCAATTGGCCTGGACCCTTTTACTGCCTACACAGAGCCCTGTCGATCCAACACCACTGGTCAACCGACGTAACCGTCCGAGGGGGCTACAACAGACTTCTTCCATCGCGACCATTGCTGTTTTGGTTAGTGATTATTGTCTTATTTCACTGTAGAGCCTCCAGCCCTGCTCAATATGCCTTTGCTAGCCCTTTTGTTTCACCTCCCACACATGCGGTGACATCACCTGGTCTAAATGATGTCTCTAGAGACAAAACCTCTCTCAACCTCTCCTACCCCTTTTACTCTCTGTTCCGAACGCACTAGACGACCAGCTCTTATAGTCTTTAGCCGTACCCTTATCCTACTCCTCCTCTGTTCCTCTGGTGATGTAGAGGTTAATCCAGGCCCTGCAGTGCCTAGCTCCACTCCCATTCCCCAGGCGCTCTCATTTGTTGACTTCTGTAACCGCAAAAAGCCTTGGTTTCATGCATGTTAAAACCTCTTGACGCTAGGGGTCATATTTTTTATATTTTTTAAAATAATGTTCCCAAGGTAAATGGACTATTTCTCAGGTCCAGATCGTAGAATATGCATATAATTTACAGATTAGGATAGAAAACACTCCAAAGTTTCCAAAACTGTCAAAATATTGTCTGTGAGTATAACAAAACTGATTCTGCAGGCGAAAACCTGAGGAAATCTAACCGGAAGTGATTATTATAAAAAAAAATATCTGTGTTTCCTTGCCCGTCTTTCTTCCATTTAAAGGGGTATCAACCAGATTCCTTTTCCATTGGCTTCCTCAGGCTGTGACCAGGCTTTAGACATAGTTTCAGGCTTTTATTTTGAAAAATTAGCGAGATTTTTCAAAAGTAGTCAGGTGTCCTTTGATTAGTTCCTGCGTGCGAGAGGTGTAGCTCGCCATTTTCTTTCTCTCTTTTATTGAATAGGTTACGGTCCGGTTGAAATATTATTGATTATGTTTGTTAAAAACAACCTGAGGATTGATTATAAAAAACATTTGACATGTTTCTACGAGCATTACGGATACTTTTTGGAATTTTCGTCGAACGGAACGAGGCTTTGGTTTTCTGAACATAACGCGCAACCCAAAATGGCGTTTTTTTGGTATAAAAGTAATATTTATCGAACAAAAATAACATTTATTGTGTAACTGGGAGTCTCGTAGAGTGCAAACATCCGAAGATTATCAAAGGTAAGCGATTAATTGTATTGCTTTTCTGACTTTCGTGACCAAGCTAACCAAGCTAATATAAGGCTAACTGTTTTAGCATTGATTGATACACTCACAAAAGCTTGGATTGCTTTCGCTGCAAAGCATATTTTCAAAATCTGACACGATAGGTGGATTAACAACAAGCTAAGCTGTGTTTTGGTATATTTCACTTGTGATTGCATGATTATAAATATTTTTAGTAATATTTTTGAATCTGATACGTTTGGGAATTTTCTTCTGCCTTTCAGGACCGGAACGAGGCTGTAGTTTTCTGAACATAACGCGCAACCCAAATGGCGTTTTTTTTGTTATAAAAGTAATATTTATCGAACAAAAATAACATTTATTGTGTAACTGGAAGTCTCGTGAGTGCAAACATCCGAAGATTATCAAAGGTAAGCGATTCATTTTATTGCTTTTCTGACTTTCGTGACCATGCTAATTTGGGGCTAACTGTTCTAGCATTGATTGATACACTCACAAAAGCTTGGATTTCTTTCGCTGTAAAGCATATTTTCAAAATCTGACACGATAGCTGGATTAACACAAGCTAAGCTGTGTTTTGGTATATTTCACTTGTGATTGCATGATTATAAATATTTTTAGTAATATTTTGCGCCCTGCAATTCAGCGGTTGTTTAGGAAAATGATCCCGCTAAAGGGATCCGTAGCGCAAAGAAGTTAACATTAGAAACCTCCTCCCTAAGTTTGTTTTATTCACTGCTTTAGCACACTCTGCCAAACCAGATGTCCTAGCTGTGTCTGAATCCTGACTTAGGATAACATTTCCCGACAAGATAGAACTGCCAAAGGGGGCGGAGTTGCAATCTACTGCAGAGATAACCTGCAGAGTTCTGTCATACTATCCAGGTCTGTATCCAAACAATTCGAGCTTCTACTTCTAAAAATCCACCTTTCCAGAAACAAGTCTCTCACAGTTGCCGCTTATTATAGACCACCTTCTGCCCCCAGCTGTGCCCTGGACACCATATGTGAATTGATTGCCCCCCATCTATCTTCAGAGCTCGTACTGTTAGGTGACCTAAACTGGGACATGCTTAACACCCCAGCCGTCCTACAAACTAAGCTAGATGCCCTCAATCTCACATATTGAGATTCTGTGAGATTCTGTGTTGTTGTAACTCTGTGTTGTTGTTTGTGTCGCACTGCTTTGTTTTATCTTGGCCAGGTCGCAGTTGTAAATGAGAACTTGTTCTCAACTGGCCTACCTGGTTAAATAAAGGTGAAATAAAATACATTTTAAAAATCGATTTAGCAACCTTTCGGTTACTGGCCCAACGCTCTAACCACTACCTGCCTAGTGGTTTGTTCAGGCATTAGGCATTCTTGAGTCTGAAGCAGATATGCACCTTTTAAACTTTATTTTATTAATATCGTGATAATTATCGTTATCGAATGAAACAATATATAGATATCGTGATAATTTGCCATATTGCCATAATTTGCCATAATTTGCCATATCGCCCAGCCCTAATACCGCCTACTAATCACAACTAATCACAACACAACTGATTGGCTCAAACGCATTGAGAAGGAAAGAAATTCCATAATTAACAAGGCACACCTGCTAATTGAAATGCATTCCAGGTGGCCACCTCATGAAGCTGGTTGAGAGAATGCCAAGAGTGTGCAAAGATGTCATCAAGCTGTCATCAGGGTGGCTACTTTGAAGAATCTCAAATATAAAATATATATACTGTATATAAAAAAAAATGTACCCCCTTTTTCATGGTATCCAATTATTAGTAGTTACTGTCTTGTCTCATCGCTACAACTCCCGTACAGGCTCGGGAGAGACATGCGTCCCCCGAAACACAACCCAACCAAGCCGCACTGCTTCTTAACACAGCGCGCATCCAACCCGGAAGCCAGCCGCACCAATGTGTCAGAGGAAACACCATACACCTAGCGACCTGGTCAGCGTGCACTGCGCTCAGCCTGCCACAGGAGTCGCTAGCGCGTGATGAGACAAGGATATCCCTACCGGCCAAACCCTCACTAACCCTGTATTCAATATACACAAGAAAAGTACAATCATTTGTGTGTTATTAGTTTAAGCACACTGTGTTTGTCTATTGTTGTGACTTAGATGAAGATCAGATCACATGTTATGACCAATTTATGCAGAAATCCAGGTAATTCCACATACTTTTTCTTGCCACTGTATATCGTTTTTTTCATCATATTTTTTGGAGAGGCGAAAGGGGAAACACTGATTACAGTTGTTTGTCCCTCTTGGAAAAGGAGGACTGAGCACGCCCCCATTCTCATCGACGGGGCTGTAGAGGAGCAGGTTGAGAGCTTCAAGTTCCTTGGCGTGCACCATCGAGAGCATCCTGACGGGTTGCATCTCACTGCCTGGTATGGCAACTGCTCGGCCTACGACCGCAAGGCACTACAGAGGGTAGTGCGTACGGCCCAATACATCACCGGGGCCAAGCTTCCTGCCATCCAGGATCTCTATACCAGGCAGTGTCAGAAGAAGTCCCTAAAAATTGTCAAAGACTCCAGCCACCCTAGTCATAGACTGTTCTCTCTGCTACCGCACGGCAAGCGGTACCTGAGCGCCAAGTCTAGGTCCAAGAAGCTTCTACCCCCAAGCCGTAAGACTCCTGGACATCTAATCAAATGGCTACCCAGACTATTTGCATTGCTCCCCCCCTTTAACGCTGCTGCTACTCTCTGTTATTATCTATGCATAGTCACTTTAATAACTCTACCTACATGTACATACTACCTCAATTATCTCGACTAACCGGTGCCCCCGCACATTGACTCTGTACCGGTACCCCCTGTATATAGCCGTGCTATTGTTATTTTACCGCTGCTCTTTAATTATTTGTTACTTTTATGTCTTAATTTATTTTAGGTATTTTTCTTAAAACTGCATTGTTGTTTAAGGGCTTGTAAGTAGGCATTTCACTGTGAGGTCTACACCTGTTGTATTCAACATATGTGACAAATACAATTTGATTTGAATAGTCCAAATGAATCTAACATAAATCTAGAAATCTGTTATAAATGTTGACGTTTTTGCAAAAGAGGTTATAGTCCAGCAATTTTACATCTAGCTAAGATGTTGGGTGTAGTACTTTTCAAGTGAAAAAATGTGCATGAAAACTAGTAGTGCACTGCAGACAGTAGGGTCTCGTTGCTGCTGAGCCCTCTAATCTCTCTCGTTGAATGACAGCAAACACTTCATTGAAGAATCCCGTCAATAGTTCCCACCCCTACTGCTACCGAACTACGACATGGCTCAAGAAAAACTGTGTGAGCGCGAACAGCCAAAAAACACCCTGCTGAACACCAAAACTAACAAAAAGGCCCATAAAACGCTCTCATTTCTCATAACATATCTGTATAATTGTGAGGGGGATGAACCAACAGACTGACCAGTGCCACATGTCAAGGCTAAAATGGTAAAAGCAACAACTCTTGTTCTCATCAAAGTTAGTTTAGAGTCCACTATGAGTCAGTGACGTAAAAGCAATAGCTCTTTGTCAAAGTTAGTCTTCTGTCAAGCCAGTGTGAGTCAGTCAGCGGTATAGTCATGTACGTACACTTGATGACTAGAGAAGTAAAAGCAACTCCTCATCAAAGTTAGTCTTCTGTCAAGCCAGAGTGAGTCAGGCAGTAACCTTGTCACAACATTTCCCTGAATGAAAAGCAACAGCTCTGTTCATTGTTTTTCTTTTATGTGTGTAAGACTCTAAACACGGGAAACCACATGATTGAGTGTTGTGATTTTCCTGAAACAATTATGAGTCTGTTTGAGACCTTTTCCAGTCTGGAAATAACAACAAAACAATATTAAACTAGCAGAAGTCTTAATTTAACGCTCACTGGCAAATGTTGAAGTATTCAAACATTTATGTCTAAACTATTATTTTGCCCAAATTAGAAACTCAATCTCAAGAGAAACCCCATTCACTCACTGAAATAATTAGCTCAATCCAAAACATTGTTATCTAAGTAGCAAACAAGATAATAATAGCTATTACCATCAAAAATCTATATTGTCAATATTTGTGAACTGAACTATTAGCTTTCATTAGACTTTCAGTGTCACAAGTAGAATAAAGATATATTCTATTCTAAAGCCACAAGCCTTCGTTTTGTTGTGTATCTAGCGCCTGGTAAGTCAGTGAGACCTTCAACAGTATTCTGAACACTCAGCATCTCTGGAGAGTCCCTCTCTGATGCAGTCCTGATGCTGTGACCTTCAAATCAGAGTCATCAACATGATGAGATACCTAATTCGGGCAGCAACAGGCAGGGCAGAACAACAGGCCATTATCATTCACCTTCATCACAACACACTGCCTGCCAGCACAAAGAGTAGAAAGGGGTATTTATCAGACCACCAAGGACTAGCTACTACACTCCTAGACCAAGAACTACTGCACTACACTACACTCCCTTCAGAGGCTTGAGAAGGAGGAGGACACATCAATACCACTGCAACTTCAAATGGTTGTGCCCTTGTACAACTATGATGATTAAACAACTTGATGAAAGTGAGAGTTAGATGTGTGGTACACATAAAGCTCGACAATCCTGGGATTTATATGAGCCTGCATACCTTGAAGTGTATTTTTTTGTCAACTCTGCCTGCCTTCTACTTCTTTGATAATGCTCACTCTCACTGCTGTACTGTTATTTCACTAACTGGAATTTTTCAATAAGCAGCACAGAAAGTTATTGGGCCAGTTGCATGAGCCAGGACCAACGCATAGTAGTAATACTATAACTACTAGTAGTAATTAGTGGATGTGGCACTACTTTTGGGCATTTCTATTTAAAGATGATCACTGGTAATGTTACAATGTTACAATGTAAATGCAGTGCAGGCCATTCCAAAAAGCCATTTCTGTTATCAGTAAACATAAACATTTTTGACTGATTGGAGCATGTTATTACCTGACAAGAAGGCTAGGCGTTTCTTCAGAATGGGTAGTATGTTGGTGGCATCCATCCTGGCAAGTTCCACCCTTCAGTCTGAAAAGTAAAGATGTAGGTATAGCAAAGCAGGTGACGCACATAATAATAATGACATGATCACTCACACACGCGCACACATACAACATAGCATTTGGAACTGTGATCACTTTGTCAATGAAAAGCCAAATGATACAATGAAAAGCCAAGATGCTTTACCTTCCTAGAAATCACAGGTACCTCCTTCAAACCTTTCCTTCTGGACCCATGTTCTGTAATGAGGACACAGAGATAAGAACAAGTCAACACTATAGATAAGTAGCAACTAGCTCAATATTGACAATCATATTGACAAACGAATCCTCCCCAAACGTGGAATGAAGACATACCTTATTACTTTATGAGAACAAAACCATCTCCAGGCACTTAGTTAGGCTACAGTATCAAGTTATGAAGTAGGAAGAAGGAAGTGTAACTGTTCTGTTCTATTGTATTCCGTTAGCTTCAAATACACTAATAAACTTACTTGATTCTGATAAACAAGAAGTGGGAGGATTACCCATCTGGGCTGTTATCAATAACATGTCTTGTCTTAACTGAACTGAATGGTACACAAACCACTGCAGTACATCATCATATCCTTTCGGTCAAATCTGTTTTTATCCCAAAGACTGCAGAATGATAGATTTACATGGTTGCTGGCCAAATCAGTGTCGGGAAACATTTGAAACCCATTAGTAGATTGAAATGCAGCATACTCTGACTTACTGCACAGTACTGAGCCACCCACTGGCATGTTATCATAGATTACATGCCAAATGGCCTGGTCATGGGCCCTCGTCAAAAGTAGTGCACTACATAGGGAATAGGGTACCATTTGGGATGAAGCCCTGTTTTACTGTACCTTCTTCTCTCTAACTTGCATGTAGCCTAGTGTAATTTTGGGTTCATCCAGACTACAGTTATCAAACCACTATAACCATTAATAATTCAATAACCTTGTCCTTGTGTCATATATTATTAGAGAAAGTTGGGTTTGCTTTTTTTCCTGGAAAGTTAGTGTCTTTGAGCTATTATATCTAGATCAAATATGTGCATGATGTGTAAAGTGTGTTGACTGCCAGAGGCTACTGTAATTAGCAGTGGTGTAAAGTATTTAAATAAAAATACTTTAAAGTACTACTTAAGTAGTTTTTTGGGGTATCAGTACTTTTCTTTACTATTTATATTTTTGGCAACTTTTACTTTTACTTCACTACATTCCTAAAGAAAATAATCTACTTTTTACTCCATACATTTTCCCTGACACCCAAAAGTACTCATTACATGTTGACAGGTGGTCCAATTCACACACTTATCAAGAGAGCATCCCTGGTCATCCTTACTGCCTCTGGTCTGGCGGACTCACTAAACACAAATGCTTTGTTTGTCAATTATATCTGGGTGTTGCAGTGTGCCCCTGGCTATCCCTTAATAATAATAAAAAACATGAAACATGTGTAGTCTGGTTTGCTTAACATAAGGAATTTGAAATGATTTATACTTTTATTTTTGATACTTAAGTACATTTTAGCAATTCCATATACTTTTGATACTTAAGTAGATGTAAAACCAAATACTTTTAGACTTTTACTCAAGTAGTATTTTACTGGGTGACTGTCACTTTTACTTGAGTCATTTTCTATTAAGGTATCTTTACTAAGTAAGACAATTGAGTACTTTTTCCACCACTGGTAAATAGCCACTGGATAACCTCACTCATATTCTCATACTCCAAGAATAAATAGTTATTCCTATTCGGAGGCTGTAATTGATGACAATAACAATGCTACTTATTTTGATAAAAGGCATACTATTGTCAATTTGAATATTAGACTGCTACCAAAGCATTGATAATAGTTTTCCTTGCTTTCAAAGGTTGGCTACAGTAATTCGATAATGATGACATTTTCAATGACATTACCAATGGCCACGACGCATTGACTAGGTATGAAAGGGGCGTTCAGGAGTGTAGGCAATAATAGGCATGGTTGAGAATAAACAGACATAAATTTTCTTACATTTAGGTTAAATTGAAAGTTTCGATATTAGGCTATCCTTATTTGTTGGCAGATCTTTGTAGAATGGTTTTATAGCAAGGCATACAGCTATAGCCACGAGACAAAAGCCCTGAAATCGAAGGACCCACCTCCATGGCCTGTTCATCGCTCGAGCTCGTTTAGTAAATTCTATAATATAAGACCCTCTTCATGATGTATGAAATGTATGATGATATAGCTACACATTTGCTCACCCGTGCTGAATAAGAAGCAGCGTTTGTATCACTGTAGCGGTAGCACGAGGTTCTCCCCCAACAACTGGCTTGTGGCTACACAACCAATAGAAGCAATAAAACACTGTTGCATTAGAGTAGGCAATTGCAGACACAATGACATTGAATCCCGCTCGAACCGTGTTCCCATTATAATCCTTGATAATGTTGCATTGTAACGACCGAAGGGACGATTTCGTTCTTACCTCAGACGAAACAGGACGAAGTATGTACCGTTATACGATGTTGAATCAATGTCGTTTGTAGGAGGAGCAGCAGTAAGCAGCTGTTTCTAGTGAAAAATCGCAATTTTTATCAGACCGAGTTCCACTGATTTTTTGGACCGTTAGGCTACGCGATCACATCTATGTGATCACATCTTTCAAGGCTTTGGACGCCGTTATAAAAATTGTATCCTCAAAAGTTACAACTCAGCCATATCGACACTGGATTTGCTATTGAAATATGGTTTGTTTTCAGGGGGCTGGACTTTTACTACAGAGGCCACTCCCAAACGGACAATACTTAGTGCTCTCTCTGCCAGGTAGAAACGGATTCAATGAGCCGTTTTCCATTCAAATGAAAAATATGGAAACTGTCAGAATGTATAATTTATAAAACATTACTTTTTATTATCATATATAATAACAGTGAGGGCAAAACATTGTATTGTTTAAAAAGGGAAGATTGAAGGCAAACGGGTAGTTGTTACATAAACATTTTATATTATATGTTTTATAAAGCTGTATAAACTGTATAACATGTTTATAAACATTGTATTATTATTTTAGAGACAGTAGGCTAGGTAACGCTACCCTAAAATGGTCTATAAATAGTTTATAAACTGTTAACTAGGCTTATACGTTTGTGGATAGTTTATACAGCTGTAATAAACAGTAGGCAAGGTAATTATAGTCACTATTATAATAATAATTATTCATGTGTTCATTCATGTGTAATTGTGTATTTGTTATTTAGATGCAACTGATGAAGATAAGAAACACACAAATAAGTATGTTCTCTGATAAATGCTGAACAGTTATGTTTCCTCCCAAGTCAACAATCAAACTAATTTCCACCAACAGACTTTGTATATGGTCCCTTAATTTAAATTCATTACATGTTTAATATGTGTTTTCTATAGTAATGAGGTGTGCAACGTATTTAGGATTATTGTGTCTCTGAAGAACCACTAGATGTCTCTGCCTTTCTATTCAAAGCTGTGATAAAATCTTCCCTGCTCACATGCATTAATTCAGCAGTTCTGATTCAGGGCAGGCATGTTTTTATATGACGCAGCATACAACATGTTGACTGTCATTCTGACCCTAAGCTAATTTACAAAAACTGCATTAGTGCTTTAAATATTACACTGAACAAAAATATAAAAGCAACATGCAACGATTTCAAAGATTTTACTGAGTTACAGTTCATATAAGGAAATCAGTCAATTTAAGTAAATTAATTAGGCTCTAATCTATGGATTTCACATGACTGGAATACAGATATGCATCTGTTGGTCACAGATACCTTAAAAAAAAGCTGACCATCATTTGCCTCATGCAGTGCAACACATCTCCTTCGCATAGAGTTGATCAGGCTGTTGATTATGTGGAATGTTGTCCCAATCATTTTCAATGGCTGTGCAAAGTTGCTAGATATTGGCGGGAACTGGAACACGCTGTTGTACACGTCGATCCAGAGCATCCCAAACATGCTCAATGGGTGACGTGTCTGGTGAGTATGCAAGCCAAGAACTGGGACATTTTCAGCTTCCAGGAATTGTGTACAGATCCTTGCAACATGGGGCCGTGCATTATCATGCTCAAACATGAGGTATTGGCGGCGGATGAATGGCACAACAATGGTCCTAAGGATCTCATCACGGCATCTCTGTGCATTCATATTGCCTCCAATAAAATGCAATTGTATTCGTTGTCCGTAGCTTATGCCTTCCCATACCATAACCCCACCGCCACCATGGGGCACTCTGTTCACAACGTTGACATCAGCAAACCGCTCGTCCACATGATTCCTCCGTGAAGAGCACACTTCTCCAGCTTGCCAGTGGCCGTCGAAGGTGAGCATTTGCCCACTGAAGTCGCTTACGACGCCGAACTGCAGTCAGGTCAAGACCCTGGAGAGGACGACGAGCACGCAGATGAGCTTCCCTGGCAGTTTGTTCAGAAATTCTTTGGTTGTGCAAACCCACAGTTTCATCACCTGTCCAGGTGGTTAGTCTCAGACGATCCCGCAGGTGAAGAAGCCGGATGTGTAGATCCTGGGCTGGCGGGGTTACACATGGTCTGCGTTGTGAGGCCGGTAGGACGTATTGCCAAATTATCTAAAACGACGTTGGAGGTAGCTTATGGTAGAGAAATTAACATTAAATTATCTGGCAACAGATCTGGTGGACATTCCTGCAGTCAGCATGCCAATTGTAATCTCCCTCAAAACTTGAGACATCTGTGGCTTTGTGTTGTGTGACAAAACCATATTTGTTAGTGTTCCCAGCACAAGGTGCACCTGTGTAATAACCATGCTGTTTAATCAGCTTCTTAAAATGCCCCACTTGTCAGATGGATGGATTATCTTGGCAAAGGAAAAATGCTAAGTAACAGGGATGTAAAGAAATTTGTTCACAACATTTGAGAGAAATAGGTTTTTGTGCATATGGAACATTTCTGGGATATTTTCTTTCAGCTCATGAAACATAGGACAAAAAACGTTTATATTTGTGTTCATTGTACATCCATATCTATACTATGAATTAGCATTCCAAGTCAAATTGATAAAAAAGGCCATGTGTAAAATATGACTGGCTGATTTTGGTAAAGAAACGACTTTGTAGAAAGTATCATTGCGTTCAGTGGTAATGATGAGATGCTGGGCAGTCTGCAATGATTGTGTGGCTGTAGACCTATTCGTACTGTAATTGCTGCCTATCTCCCAAACAGATGGAATGTAAGATGAAGTTGTGTGGGCTGTACGTTTAGCTAAACCTGAAAGAGTCTTAGAGTGCTAAACATAAAATTGTGTTGGCTGTATGTTTAAACCTGACATCGACTCAGAGTGTTAAATGTGGAGGTGTGTTGGCTTTGAGATCAGACAGAGCAAAGTACTTGGAGGTACTTAGTTATATCAGAGGAGGCAGTAGGCACAACACATATGAGTAATACCTGCCAAGCAAAAAGAAGGCTTTATACAACATTTCTGCACTGAACAGAAAGCCAGGATTATACAGTATATCACTGGATTAGGAGAAGTGACTAAATATGCAGTGTCAAGAAAATATTTGAGATTCCATCTTGCATCTTTTGATAAAGTAGGTACAGTCCCTATACATGTATCATAATTACAGATATTGGTATCTCTATCCAATCTACAGTTGAAGTCAGAAGTTTAAATACACTTAGGTTGGAGTCATTAATAGTTTTTCAACCACTCCACAAATTTCTTGTTAACAAACTATAGTTTTGGCAAGTCGGTTAGGACATATACATTGTGCATGACACAAGTAATTTTTCCAACAATTGTTTACAGACAGATTATTTCACTTCTAATTCACTGTATCACAATTCCAGTGGGTCAGACGTTTACATACACTAAGTTGACTGTGCCTTTAAACAGCTTGGAAAGTGATTTCATGGCTTTAGAAGCTTCTGATAGGCTAATTGACATAATTTGAGTCAATTGGAGGTGAACCTGTGGATGTATTTCAAGGCCTACCTTCAAACTCAGTGCCTCTTTGCTTGACATCATGGGAAAGTCAAAAGAAATCAGCCAAGACCTCAGAAAGAAAATTGTAGACCTCCACAAGTCCGGTTCAACCTTGGGAGCAATTTTCAAATGCCTGAAGGTACCACGTTCATCTGTACAAACAATAGTACTGTCACGCCCTGGCCATAGAGAGGCTTTTATTCTCTATTTTGGTTAGGCCAGGGTGTGACTAGGGTGGGCATTCTAGTTTCTTTCTATGGTTTGTATTTCTATGTTTTGGCCGGGTATGGTTCTCAATCAGGGACAGCTGTCTATCGTTGTCTCTGATTGGGAATCATACTTAGGCAGCCTTTTTGCCTTTGGTGTTTGTGGGTAGTTATCTTTGTTAGTGGCACTATAGCCCTGTTAAGCTTCACGGTTGTGTCTTTGTTTCTTGTTTTGTTGGCGACATGAAAATAAAAGGAAAATGTACGCACACCACGCTGCACCTTGTTCTCCTTCTGACGACGGCCGTGACAAGTACGCAAGTATAAACACCATGGGACCCCATAGCCGTCATACCGCTCAGGAAGGAGACGCGTTCTGTCTCCTAGAGATGAACGTACTTTTGTGCGAAAAGTGCAAATCAATCCCAGAACAACAGCAAAGGACCTTGTGAAGATGCTGGAGGAAACAGGTACAAAGTATCTATATCCACAGTAAAACGAGTCCAATATCGACATAACCTGAAAGGCCGCCCAGCAAGGAAGAAGCCACTGCTCCAAAACCGCCATAAAAAAAGCCAGACTATTGGTTAAAACCGCATTCCAACCTGTGTCTATTCCACAAGTTACCACCAGCTAAATCTATGACATTAAAATGCCTATTTAATCCACTGTCTCATCAGCCCAGCCAGGCAATTTATAAACTTGATCTCCACCATAAAATACATTTAGACATTATCTCACATTTCTTTTAGACTAACATTTCGTTTTCAACAGCGGAGATTTTTATAAACAGTACTGTCTGTCTCTCCGACATTTGTAACATTGTTTCAATATTCAAACTCTCCAGCTATCGCATAGTAATGAACGTGTCGTTACTGGGGATGAGACAGACAGGCAGTCAGCTTTTATCAGCCAGTCGAAGTCATGAATCAGCATAATTGTTATGGATATATACAAATAAGTATCAATAGAAAACAGGTACATCAAAACGAAGTGCAGCTAGATTGCAGTCTTTCCTGATTCAGTTTGAAGTGATTGTGTTAGCGGTGTTGTTGGCTAGCTCCCCTGAACAAGTGTCCTGATGAGAGAGACACATTTTTCTATGCCAGGCGAAGTCGCACCTCATCAGCTTATTGTTATGGATGTATCCAAATAAATGTCACAAGAAAACAGCTTAAACAAATGCAAATCAGCTACTTTGTTGGTATCCTGGCTGCACTGTTTGATGTGACTGTAAGTTAGCCGTAGTTGGCTAGCTAACAAGCAAGGGATAAGAACGTTGCCAGCCATTATGGCAATGGAACATTTAGATCGAACGACTGGGTCGCGTCCATAGATACAGAACAAAAAGACTTAACGACTGGGTCGGGTCTCTGGCAACTGAATCGATAGAACGAACGACCCTAGATTTGCGTCGGGACTATATCTTGTGGAAGGTTGAAATAGTATGAATAAATTCATAAAAATAACGTTTTTAATTAAAATATGTAAATCATAATGTGAATATGTTGGTAACCTGTTGTATAAAAGTGATAATGCCCGCGAAGCTGGTATTTGGAGGATATATTGCCACGGTTTGCTAACAACACCCGTGCCAATATATCCTCCAAACACTGGCTTCTTGGGCATTATCACTCAACTATAACAGTTGTGTTAGTTGTTATGACATATTATGACATTCTAGCTGTTCTTGCCATAATATGGAGTTGGTCTTTTACCAAATAGGGCTATCTTCTATATACCACCCTACCTTGTCACAACACAACTGTTTGGCTCAATCGCATTGAGAAGGAAATAAATTCAAAAAAGGGTGGCTACTTTGAAGAATCTCGAATATAAAATATATTTTGATTTGTTTAATACTTTTTTGGTTACTACATGATTCCATATGTGTTATTTTATAGTTTTGATGTCTTCAATATTGTAGAAAATAGTCAAATTAAAGAAAAACCGTAGAATGAGTAGGTATGTCCAAACTTTTGACTGGTACTGTATACCTAAATAAATCACAGACAGTGTCACCAGCAAAGCAGCCATTCAGTTGTGTTGTGACAAGGTAGGGGTGGTATACATAAGATAACCCTATTTAGTAAAAGACCAAGTCCATATTATGGCAAGAACAGCTCAAATAAGCAAAGAGAAATGACAGTCCATCATTACTTTAAGACATGAAGGTCTGTCAATGCGGAACATTTCTTCAAGCGCAGTCGCAGAAACCATCAAGCGCTATGATGAAACTGGCTCTCATGAGGACCGCCACAGGAAAGGAAGACCCAGCGCTACCTCTGCTGCAGAGGAAATGTTCATTAGAGTTAACACCACCTCAGATTGCAGCCCAAATAAATGCTTCCCAGAGGTCAAGTAACAGACACATCTCAACATCAACTGTTCAGAGGAGACTGTGTTAATCAGGCCTTCATGTTTGAATTGCTGCAAAGAAACCCCTACGAAAGGACCCCAATAATAAGAACAGACTTGCTTGGGCCAAGAAACACGAGCAATGGACATTAGACTGGTGGAAATCTGTCCTTTGGTCTGATGAGTACAAATGTGAGATTTTTGGTTCCAACCACCGTGTCTTTGTGAGACGCAGAGTAGGTGAATGGGATGATCACCGCATGTGTGGTTCCCACCGTGAAGCATAGAGGAGGAGGTGTGATGGTGTGGGGGTGCTTTGCTGGTGACACTGTCAGTGATTCATTTAGAATTCAAGGCACACTTAACCAGCATGGCTACCACAGCATTCTGCAGCGATACGTCATCCCATCTGGTTTGCGCTTAGTGGGACTATCTTTTGTTTTTAAACAGCACAATGACCCAACACAACTCTGGGGTGTGTAAGGGCAATTTGACCAAGAAGGAGAGTGATGGAGTCCTGCATCAGATGACCTGGCCTCCACAATCACCCGACCTCAACCCAATTGAGATGGTTTGAGATGAGCTGGACTGCAGAGTGAAGGAAAAGCAGCCAACAAGTGCTCAGAATATGTGGGAACTCCTTCAAGACTGTTGGAAAAGTATTCCAAGTGAAGATGGTTGAAAGAAAGCCAAGAGTGTGCAAAGCTGTCATCAAGGCAAGGGTGGCTACTTTGAAGAATCTAAAATATAAAATATATTTTGATTTGTTAAACACTTTTTTGGTTACTACATGATTCCATATGTGTTCATTTCATTGTTTTGATGTATTCACTATTATTCTACAATATAGAAAATAGTAAAAATATAGATAAACACTTGAATGAGTTGTGTCCAAACTTTTGACTGGTACTGTATATATTGATGAGTGATGTCATAACACAGATGAACATATGTTAGATAGTGTTGTTTATTGCCAGAGTCAAGCAACTTCTAAACTAGGCAAATGTACTGTAGCTGGACATATGCTGCTGCTGGCATAGTACACAATATGTTTCAGATTAGATAACCTCATATGCCTCATATTAGATCATATTTATATGCTGAATATTATTTTGAATATGTATATAATTTAATCATATATTTTTTTTAATCAAAAGCACATGATGGATTACGCTGCACAAATCTTAATGACTGAATTTTGTAGAAGAACCTAAAAAGTTGGTAATGTAAATTAAGAGCAATATCTTCAGTTGCATATGAAATTGTTTAAAATATGTATAATCAGCATATGATATCTTCCTCTATCTTAACATATTCATTTAGCAGGAGATATTAGAACCTAAAATGTGTTAATTAAGAAATGTTCTTTATAATATTCATAATACTTTAAACGTTGACAAATTAAGTAATCAGTCTTCTTATAATATCAAGGAATAACTCAATACTGTCAAGCCTGCTTCCGCTCTTCCCAGGCGCCAGGCTCCCCAGCATTACGCACACCTGCTTTCCCCTGTCACGCGCATCAGCGACTATTGGACTCACCTGGATTCAATCACCTCTGTCCTTACCTCCCCTATATCTGTCTGTTCCCCCGCTTTGTTCCCTGCTTCAGCATTGATAGTCATATGTCCATATGTATACCCGCGTGCTGACGCTGTTCCTGTCTTGTTCCATGTCTGTTCCGATTAAATGTTTAACTCCCCGTACCTGCTTCTCTACTCCAGCGTCGGTCCTTACAAATACGAGTGATACGTTTAGGTATTTAATAAAAACAAATAAAATGTTTAACAAACAAACAAATAATAAAACAATGCCATATCTCAAATACAACTGAATGTATGCATCAATTGCATCAATAAACATAATGTGAAAATAAATATTGTACATGTCACATAGTATATGATGATATGATGATCTTATATCTCTTTCAATGAACATCCCTTTTATTAACAATCTCTACATCAGGTCTCCTTTATAAACTATATTCAATTAATTAATTCAATAATTACAATTCTTTTTCAGTTATGGAAAATACAATTGTAATATGGGAGCAAATCATCCAAATATATATACATTTATTTGAAGAGGTACATTTCAATTTCAATGTATCTTGTATATTCTGTCATGTTAAAAAATACAAATACCTCGTTTGTCTGTCCCCCTCCGTAACATACTGTACAACTAGTATTGCAACTTGGAAAGGGTAATACAAACAGGGTTCGGGTCAATTCCATTTCAATTCAGTCAATTCATGAAACTGAAATAAACTGAAGTTTACAGATGTAGGATCTTAATTTGATCACCCTGTTGTTGCAGGAAATATTTTAAACTAAAGCCTTCAAGGGTTAGTTATTTCCACTTAAAAATGTCAGACTTTATTTGCCCTAACACATTTTTTATCAATTCCTGCTAAAATGTCCATTAATTATAATCCACACAATAAATTACATGTCCGGTTGCTGCCGGATTATTTTCCTGTTTTGAGAAACTGGTCTAACATCTGTACTTCCTGAATTCACTCATTACAAGTGATGAAAACTAATAGATTCTACTATTTCTCTAAGAAATGAATGACTGATTACATAATTTACAACAGGAACAATTTACTTTAAGGGTCAAGTCCTGACTTAAGATCTGCACACTTAAAAAACACTGAGAATCTCACTGCCGATAGACTGCCAATGGGTACTTATGACAGTGGGAGGCCGTTCCTTGTCTTGCTAGAACAAAAGAGGTACCTGCTGCGTGCCGATCCAGTAGTGACAAACTTACCATTTCGACATGTAGAATCGCGATGCTCATCAGTGCCAACAAATTTACTTTGAGCCAATCAGAGAGCACGAACCCCCATGTGGGAAAATCAACAGGAGTGACAACAAGTGACAACAAGTTTCTCCGTATATCCACAGATGAGCCAGTCACACTTCATGTACAATGTAGGCTATGGAATGGTAGCTAACGTTAGCTAAGTGTACAGACACAATGCATACAACACAAATAAATTCCTCCAAGCTAGCTAACCACTTTATCTAGTATTGACTTTTGTCACGTATACTCCCTCTCTGGCCTCTAGGTCACCAGACTGCTGAGTATTACGCACACCTGTCACCATAGTCACGCGCACCAGCGCTTATTGACACTCACCTGGACTCCATCCCCTCCTTGAATACCTGCCCTATTTATGTCACTCCCTTTGGTTCCTTCCCCAGGCATTATTGTTTCTGTATCTGTTTCATGTCGGTGCACTGTTAGTGTTTCTTGTTTTGTTCATGTTCGTTTATTTATTAAATGTATTCACTGCCTGAACTTGCTTCCTGACTCTCAGCGTACATCGTTACAACATTATAATTAAATCACAATGAATTAGCTAGTTTCCATGAAACAGCTGCCTGTGTTAGCTGCGGAGTTAGTGCAATGTCCTTAGCTAGTGTGCTAGCTATGCTAACGTTAGCTAGCTAGCTAAACTTTTGTCTATGGGCTGGCACAGGTGGTATGTAGGGTGTCCACCCACTTTGGGCAAATTGCACTTTGGTAATGACGTTTCACTTATTATGTTATAAAATGCATTTTATCAAGACAAATATGATTCTTCATGTTCTGAATCATTCAGTGGGGTCTTTTTCAAACATACTGTATCATTAACATTCTATCCAAAAAGTCAGATTTCTTAACCTAATACATCCGTTAATAAGCACTGAGCTCTGCCGAAACTTTTGAGAATTTTAAAGTGTATTTGTGGTCGTCTTCCAAGTGCTGAATTAAATGTAAAAGGTTTTGAAAATAAAGAACTTGCAGTACTCTCAGTGCTCTGTTGACATGTCACAGAGATACGCTTGTTGATGTGAGAAGTCTTCGAAAAAGAATAGGAACTTTGCATTTATATGAGCAGTGAATACTAAAATATGAGAATACTACTTGTCATGTTTCAAAATGTATATCTATCTTACCTCTATATTGTATTATGTCCTCTGGATTTTAAAAGAAAGATGACGAGTTTAATGGTAAGCCTGTCAGGTAGCCTTAATTCTCGCACAGCATCCAGCCTGTCACGACTCCCAACGAAGGTGGCTCCCCTGCCTGTTCGGGCGGCGCTTTGCGGTAGTCGTCACCGGTCTACTAGCCGCCACCGATCCCTTTTTCGTTTCGTTTTGTCTTATTGGTTGCACCTGTTCCCTGTTTCGTTTCTTGATTTATGTCTATTTAAGTCTGTTAGGTCCGCCTAGGTTTGTACGGGATTGTTACTCTGTTGGTTGTGGATGTGTTTTCGTGTTTGTTTTCTCCGGACTGTTTGGTCCTGTGTTTGGGCTGGTCTGTTTTATGCGCCCTGTATTTTGGCTTGACCGTTTTGTGCCAGAGAATAAATTACGATTTCCCGAACCCTCTGCTCTCTGCGCCTGACTCCAATCCACCACTCCTAGTAAACTCTGACAGAATCCCGCACCTTTTTGAATGGAGTCAGCAGGAGCAGCCGCACCTCCTCTCCCATCGATTGAGGAGCGAGTCCTTCATCATACGGCCATTCTCCACCGGATTGGGTTGGCAATGGACCAGATGATGGAGAGGATGGACCGATGGGAGAGGAGTGGCCTCCCTACCTCACCTCCAGCTCCTCTTCCACCAGCACCACCTACCCCTCCTCCGGCGTCTGGATCCGGTGCCCTGTGTCTGGCTCTCCCCAGGGAGTACGATGGAACGGCGGCTGGGTGCCAGGGGATCCTGCTACAGTTGAAGTTGTACCTGGCTACCATTCGTCCAACTCCCTTGGGGGAGGAGAGCGTGAGCGTCCTCGTCTCCTGTCTGACGGGTCGAGCCCTGGAGTGGGCCAACGCAGTGTGGAATGGCCCAGACTCGGCGAGGGATCACTACCCAGAGTTCACCCGCCGGTTCCGGGCCGTGTTCGACCACCCACCGGAGGGCCGAGCGGCGGGTGAACGGCTGTTTCACCTGCGACAGGAGACGAGGAGCGCGCAGGACTTTGCGCTGGAGTTCCGGACCTTGGCTGCAGGGACGGGGTGGAATGACAGGGCCCTGATGGACCACTATCGCTGTAGCCTCCTTGTCGGGACACGCCCCTCTGCCTCGACGAACTTATCGACATGTCCATCCGACTGGACAGTCTGCTGGCTGCCTGCGGGCGTCCAGAACGGGCCCTGTTGGTTCCACCTCCAGGCCCTCCCGCGCCTATCCTCATGGAGTTAGGGGGGGCCGCATCAAGGGGGACCGGAGGAGGTGGCTCCTCCTGCACCAGGTGTGGTCGGAGAGGACACACTGCCGATCGGTGCTGGAGGAGCTCGCCTGGGAGTCGGGATGGCAGGCAGAGCACTCCTCATTCACCCCAGGTGAGTCAGCACCAGACTCACCCAGAGCTCCCTGTTGGCCATATGTTCTTACTCATTTATTTTTCTGAGTTTTCTCCCTCTCTACAGCATAAGGCGCTAGTCGATTCAGGCGCAGCTGGGAACTATATGGATCATGGGCTCGCGTTAAGGCTAGGGATTCCCCTGGTGTCGTTAGACCAACCTTTCCCCGTGCACTCCTTAGATAGCCGACCATTAGGGTCAGAGTTGGTCGGGGAGGCCATGGTGCCACTGGACATGGTAACGCAGGGGGATCATAAGGAGCGGATCAGTCTCTTCCGTATTAATTCGCCTGCGTTTCCAGTGGTTCTGGGGATTCCCTGGCTGGCTAATCACAATCCTGAGATTTCATGGAGACAGGGGGCTCTCAGAGGGTGGTCAGAGGAGTGTTCAGGCAGGTGCATAGGAGTTTCCATCGGTGCGACGACGGTGGAGAGTCCAGACCAGGTTTCCACTGTGCGCATTTCCTCTGAATATGCCGATTTGGCTATCGCCTTCTGTAATTACCACCTCATCGCCGAGGGGATTGCGCGATAAACCTCCTGGAAAACGCTGCACGTCCCAGGAGTCACGTGTACCCGTTGTTCCAGGAGGAGACAGTGGCAATGGAGACATACGTCACTGAATCTCTGGGACAGGGGTACATTCGGCCCTCCACGTCACCCGTCTCCTCAAGCTTCTTTTTGTGAAGAAAAAGGAGGGAGGTCTGCGTCCGTGCATTGATTATAGAGGTCTAAATTCCATCACAGTGGGGTTTAGTTCCCCACTACCTCTCATCGCCACGACGGTGGAATCATTTCACGGGGCGCGTTTCTTCACAAAACTGGACCTTAGGAGTGCGTATAATTTGGTGCGTATCCGTGAGGGAGATGAGTGGAAGACCGCGTTTAGTACCACATCTGGCCATTATGAGTACCTCGTCATGCCGTATGGGTTGAAGAATGCTCCAGCCATTTTCCAATCTTTCGTAGACGAGATTCTCAGAGACCTGCACGGGCAGGGGTTGGTAGTGTATATCGATGATATACTGATCTATTCTGCCACCCGCGCCGCGTCTCTGGTGCGTAGGGTACTTGGGCAACTGCTGGAGCATGACCTGTACGTCAAGGCTGAGAAATGTGTGTTCTCCAAACAAGCCATTTCCTTCCTGGGTTATCGCATTTCCACCTCTGGGGTGGTGATGGAGTGTGACCGCGTTACAGCCATGCGTAATTGGCCGACTCCAACCACGGTAAAGAAGGTGCAGCGGTTTTTAGGGTTTGCCAATTATCCGGGGTTTGGTCAGGCGGCTTCTCCCATTACCTCACTGCTGAAGGGGGGGCCGGCGCGCTTGCGCTGGTCAGCAGAGGTGGGCAGAGCTTTCAGTCGTCTGAAGGAGCTGTTCACCGACGCTCCTGTGCTGGCTCATCCGGACCCCTCTTTGGCGTTTATAGTGGAGGTGGACGCGTCTGAGGTTGGGGTGGGAGCCGTGCTATCACAGCGCTCGGGCGCGCCCCCAAAGCTCCGCCCCTGCGCTTTCTTCTCGAGGAAGCTCGGTCCGGCGGAGAGGAACTATGACGTGGGGGACCGGGAGTTGTTAGCTGTAGTCAAGGCTCTGAAGGTGTGGAGACATTGGCTTGAGGGGGCCAAGCACCCTTTCCTCATCTGGACTGACCATCGTAATCTCGAATACATCCGGGCAGCGAGGAGATTGAATCCACGTCAGACCAGGTGGGCCATGTTCTTTACCCGATTTTGTTTTACGATTTCCTATCGGCCAGGCTCCCTTAATACGAAGGCCGACGCGCTGTCCCGCCTATATGACACCGAGGAGCGGCCCATCGATCCGACTCCCTTACTCCCAGCTTTCATGTCTGGTAGCACCGGTGGTATGGGAGGTGGACGCGGAGATCGAGCGGGCGTTACGGTTGGAACCTGCACCACCTCAGTGTCCAGCAGGTGTTCAGTACGTGCCGCTTGGTGTCCGTGATCGGTTGATTCGATGGGCCCATACACTACCCTCTTCGGGTCATCCTGGGATCGAGAGGACAGTGCGGAGTCTTAGGGGGAGGTACTGGTGGCCCACTTTGGTTAAGGACGTGAGGTTTTATGTCTCCTCCTGTTCGGTGTGCGCTCAGAGCAAGGCTCCTCGACACCTGCCTAGAGGGAAGTTACAGCCCCTCCCCGTTCCACAACGGCCGTGGTCGCACTTGTCGGTGGACTTTCTCACCAACCTTCCCCCATCTCAGGGAAACACCACGATCCTGGATGTTGTGGATTGGTTTTCTAAGTCCTGTCGTCTCATCCCGTTGCCCGGTCTCCCTACGGCCCTACAGACTGTGGAGGCCCTGTTTACCCATGTCTTCCGGTACTACGGGGTGCCTGAGGACATCGTTTCTGATCGGGGTCCCCAGTTCACGTCCAGAGTTTGGAGGGCGTTCATGGAGCGGCTGGGGGTCTCGGTCAGCCTGACCTCGGGTTTCCACCCCGAGAGTAATTGGCAGGTGGAGAGAGTGAACCAGGATGTGGGTAGGTTTCTGCGGTCGTATTGCCGGGACCGGCCTGGTGAATGGGCGAGGTACGTCCCATGGCGGAGGTGGCTCAGAACTCCCTCCGCCACTCCTCTACTAACATGTCACCGTTCCAGTGCGTGTTGGGCTACCAGCCAGTCCTGGCTCCATGGCATCAGAGCCAGACCGAAGCTCCTGCGGTGGAGGAATGGGTGCAGCGCTCGAAGGACACCTGGAGAGCCGTCCAGGAATCATTAAAACAAGCTAGTGGACGGCAGAAGAGGACCGCTGACCAGCACCGCAGTGAGGCCCCCGTGTTCGCACCGGGGGACCGGGTCTGGCTCTCGACCCGAAACCTGCCCCTCCGCCTGCCCTACCGGAAGCTGGGGCCGCAGTGTGTGGGGCCATTTAAAGTCCTGAGGAGGATAAACGAGGTGTGTTATAGGTTACAGCTTCCTCCTTACTATCGCATTAACCCCTCGTTTCATGTGTCTCTCCTCAGGCTGGTGGTGGCTGGTCCCCTGCATGAAGGTGAGGTGCCGGAGGTCCCTCCGCCCTCTCTGGACATCGAGGGGTCCCCGGCGTACACAGTACGTGCTATTCTGGACTCTAGACGCCGGGTGAGGGGCCTACAGTACCTCGTGGACTGGGAGGGGTACGGTCCGGAGGAGAGATGCTGGGTACCGATGGGGGACATTTTGGACCCTTCATTACTGAGGGACTTCCACCGCCTCCACCCGGATCTCCCTGCGCCTCGTCGCCCTCGAGGCCGGTGGCGGCGCGCTGCGGGAGCCGCGGGGGTACTGTCACGACTCCCAACGAAGGTGGCTCCCCTGCCTGTTCGGGCGGCGCTCGGCGGTCGTCGTCGCCGGTCTACTAGCCGCCACCGATCCCTTTTTCCTTTTCGTTTTGTTTTGTCTTATTGGTTGCACCGGTTCCCTGTTTCGTTTCTTGATTTATGTCTATTTAAGTCTGTTAGGTCCGCCTAGGTTTGTACGGGATTGTTACTCTGTTGGTTGTGGATGTGTTTCCGTGTTTGTTTTCTCCGGACTGTTTGGTCCTGTGTTTGGGCTGGTCTGTTTTATGCGCCCTGTATTTTGGCTTGACCGTTTTGTGCCGGAGAATAAATTACGATTTACCGAACCCTCTGCTCTCTGCGCCTGACTCTAACACACCACTCCTAGTAAACTCTGACACAGCCTTGATGATGCAATGCTATTTTCCAGATTTTTTAACAATTTTTTTCTCTGGCCTCCATTGATTTAGTCAGCCTAATTTTAACCATCCTACAAGGATAAAATCTCCAATAAGTTTTGAACAGATTATGATAGAGACATGAGGTTTAGACCATTTTTGTTGTTGTTGAGGATTGTATAAAGAATTAACATATTATTTTACCCATTGGTCAAAAGATTTGATTGGATTGGACACCCTACAGTATGTGATTATGGTGAGTAAATTAAATGGTTTCTTCGTCATCTTGCTAGGTAGTTATCTAGCTGTGGCCATCTGGCTAGTATCAACAAGGGCTTTCTACAAAATAGCAACATTAGCACTGCAGCTAACATTGGAATCTAGACCATAAGCAACGCACACGGACATGCATTGCCAAACAATGCTACTGCCACCTTCTGGTTTGGAGTATTTTAACAAGGCTGAGTGGCTGACGACTTCAAGGTCTTTGCTGTGTGAACACTAAAGAAATTGACTGCCAACACTCTGTTCAGAGGTGCTAAGTACTGTCGGCAGGTAAACGTTTGACAATCGTACCGGTGTGTCTGAGTTTTAACTAACATTTTCTTGAACAGACTTGAAGTCTCCCATTGACATGAATCCATCTCAAGTTAACATTTGGCTCTTACTGGAAAAACCAAGAGAATGGTTTCTCTCTCTAAAGTGGAGGAACTGAGAACACTGTTACTAAACAATTACTATGAATATCTACTGTAAGTTGAAGCCAGACTATTTGACGATCATAATTAGAGATTCAGCTTTTTGCCTTACACAATCCAGGACAGAACAGATGCCAAAACTGCATTACTGTATTAACGTACAGTCCATGACTCATGATATCAAGCAACAACTGTAAAAGTGCAATGATACCGTTTTTCACACTACTGGTCTAGACCAAGCAGAGCCACGCTGAACTGCTCCGACCTGGTTGCACATCCACCGTAGTTGCTTAAACCGTACTGGAAAGGACAATGTGAAAAGAAAATATCCAAGCCAGCCCAGTGCGGTTCAGGTTGGCCCTATAGTGTGAATCAGGTATGACTGTGCTTCTGTCTGGGGGCTGTTATGATGAACACTGTCATACGCATGTAGCTAGAGCTGTCCATTCATTTCATCAAATAGGAAGACTATGGTAATTCAAGTCATTCAGGAAGCTGTTTGATGCTCTTTATTATTCCACAAGAACCCAATACTTAGGCCCTCAGTGGTCTTAGCGAGCCCACTATACCTCTGTACTTCATGCTTCAGGGCAACGCAAGCAGACAGGCAAGTTCAATCAAATAAATACACTGTTGTTCGTTCAAGCTTCGCAGTGCAGTAGTCCTCTCAGTTTAGTGCACCGGGGAGGTACTGTCTGTAGTAGGACGTCATCCACTCACTGTTCCACGTGGTCAGAGGAGACCTGTTTGTCTACTCATGTAATTTTCCCCTTTGTGTTACTGTACCTCTGGCTCCCTGGCTCATACCGATACACAGGGTTGTGTCCATTAGGGCACACCGTAGGGAAAACGGGAGACAAAAACAAGCATTAATTAGTGGACGAGCTCAGATAGTACCACCCTGATTCACTCAGTTTCTGCCATTTTCTTTCATTCTCTGCCTACTGAACACGACCCTGGTGTCACGATCCAGGAATCAGTATGGGGCGAAGAGTATAGAGCCGGTGGTGGGCCGAATGGGCCCTGGAGCAGCCCGGAGGAAGGAGCCCATAGAGCCTGGGAGGCCAGCAGTCTGAAAGATAGAGGAGTTGGGCCGTGGGTGCAGGGCGATGGAGGGGACAGTGGTGGGGCAGAAGGGGTTGGAGAGGAAAGCAGCAGGGGAGATAGGCTTCACCAGGTCCTTCTGAAGAGCCAGCTTTGCCTGAAGGAGAGAAGAGATGGGATGGGATAGGATAGGATAGGAGAGGAGAGGAGTTAAATGAGAAAGCAAATCTATTAATAATGCAATTAGTACAAAAACAACAAGCCATTATTTTATTTTATTTTTTTCCCTATTTTTATTTTTCGTTTATTTTTGTAAAATCTTTTTTCTTTAAATTTTATCCCCTTTTCTCCCCAATTTTCGTGGTATCCAATCGCTAGTAATTACTATCTTGTCTCATCGCTACAACTCCCGTACGGGCTCGGGAGAGACGAAGGTCGAAAGCCACGCGTCCTCCGAAGCGCAACCCAACCAAGCCGCACTGCTTCTTAACACAGCACGCCTCCAACCCGGAAGCCAGCCGCACCAATGTGTCGGAGGAAACACCGTGCACCTGGTCCCCTTGGTTAGCGCGCACTGCGCCCGGCCCGCCACAGGAGTCGCTGGAGCGCGATGAGACAAGGATATCCCTACTGGCCAAACCCTCCCTAACCCGGGCGACGCTAGCCCAATTGTGCGTCGCCCCACGGACCTCCCGGTTGCGGCCGGCTGCGACAGAGCCTGGGCGCGAACCCAGAGACTCTGGTGGCGCAGCTAGCACTGCGATGCAGTGCTCTAGACCACTGCGCCACCCGGGAGGCCTCAAGCCATTATTTTCAATGAGCATAAAGGCCCGTCTTTAAGCCCACTGATGCATCAATATTCCTAAATGCTTTTTTAAGAAACTGCCAATAAATGTATTAACAATTAATCCCTGAAGTCGAATCAACTTTTCTTGAGGGGCTTTGATTAGGAACATATATGATACATACGGCCAGGACTGTGGAGCTGCGTTGTTGTTTGTTGTAAGGGCTGTATTTGGGCTTCATCGGTTTCCCAGCCACTCTGTCCTTGTGCCTTCTGCTGGAGATGTGCTGACAAAATACAACAAAAAAGGTGAGTGACGTTACTGTGTGAATCCTTATGGGCCCTGGTCAAAGGTAGTGCACTATAAAGGGTATAGGGTGCCATTTGGGACACACATTTTGGTGAGCCAATTATAAAAAGCCTGTAAGGTCCCTTCAAGCTGTAACAAGACAACAAGCACAGCAAACTTGAGTTCCCAAAGTGAAATCAATTTGACATGTAAAAAAACATATTTAGAGGTGAATTCTAGGATTTTAAATAAGTCATTTCCCAGAATGTGTTTTCCCCAGTCCCCCCTCTGACCATACTGTATTGTGATTGACCTAATATCGGCATAAAGAAATCTCACAAATCTTGCATGCGCGCTGGCTGCTGATCAGCTAAGATTTATTTCTTCATTTGTGCACAAGAAAATTAAAGAGAGGTAAAAACCCAAGGGTCTTGAAAGGCCTGTCACAAGACACTATGGTGTACCTGTTTGAGCTGGATTTCTGAGTTGACGTGGACGTCACAGATCTCACAATAGAACGTCTTGTTCTGCAGTCCAGAGCCTTTCAGCACGGTGGTGGCCTGGACTTTGAGCTTTGAGCCCGGTCTGGGATAGGCCTTAATTGGGCCTGCGCCGTTCCTCGCCTCAAGCATAGTTTTGTGTTTCGAACCTTCAGGGGACAGAAGAAAGGGCAAAAACATAAATAAATATATTGCACATGGAAAATACCATAAATAAAACATAAAAAGAACACTATTTAATTTGTTTGGTTTAAAAGTAGAACAGATTTTGTTTTCCCATCCAAAATGTTAATTGGTCAGCTTGAGATCCAACAGTGTTTCTCTGACCTGGGTATTACGTCTGACCTCACTATAACTACATAACAGCCATATGTGTCAATGTTAGCTAACAAACATCTGACATATTGAGCCCGTGTGCAAGCCCCCCTCCCCCCAGCCAACACACACACGCACTCCTCGGGAGGAGTAACACCAATGTTAACACGGCGGTCGAGCAAACAGAAACAGATGCTGGAACACACCTGTGTTGTGGGCCTCCAGCTGCGACAGAGAGTTGACGGCCACTTTGCAAAGCGAACAGTACAGGAGCTTTTTGGCTTTTTCCTCCTCCGACTCTGGCGTGGGCTGAGTTGCTGTAGCAGCGGCAGTGGTGGGGGCCGTGAGCCCAGGCTTGGTGCTGATGCTGCCACTGCTCTTCATAACAGGCGCCTGTAGTTGTACTTGTGTAGCTGATGGGGGGCTGGCAGGCGTGGGATCACATAGGACGGGATTACAGGGACTGGGGACGGCCATGGCTGTTAAAGCTGCCAGGGAGGAGGAGGTGGAGATGATGGGGACGAAAGCATTTGGAGAAGCCAAGGTTTCATCTGCCGTGCTAGGAGGCACTGCGATTTGTTCTGAGATCAAGAAAGAAAGAGGGAGGGAGAGGGAAAGAGAGAGAGACACAACATCTGACAGTTAGTCTGGGAGCGTTAACAATATTACAACTTTTGGTGACACATTCCCTTATATTTTTATTTTGGTGTGTTGCGTAAGAGTTTGATCCTTGGGGGATCAGCTGAGTAGCAGTAGTAGGACCGAGCCACTGGCCAGTGGTGTTTTCTGTATCTTTATCTCTCTCTCTTTGTGTGTGTGTGTGTGTGTTTATGTGTGTGCATATGTGTGTGCTTCAATGTGGCCCTCTGTCAATGTTACAGAGCCTAGTTGTCAAACTCTTGTCCCCTCTATTGTGACACTGAGAGGCCCTGTCCCTCCACCCACTCAGAACCATGTACTGTACCAGAACACCATGGAGGACATTGCCACAAGGCAAGGTGCCTGAACTCATGCTCACACCCACAGTCCCACACCATCCCTCCACCCCTCCATTCCTTCCACCCTTTCCCACACACCACACCACACTCACCCTCCAAACCCATGCTCCAACTCCCTGCATTAGGAACGCACTGGAGCTTTTTCCATGAATGTCATTTTGCATTTGTGATCCTCTCAGAAAGTTGTGTAGTATTCTCTTCAGAGAATAGTGCTCTCTTTACACCAACTACACCAGCTGGCACTATGACATCTACAAGC
This sequence comes from Salvelinus namaycush, assembly GCF_016432855.1. NCBI lineage: Eukaryota > Metazoa > Chordata > Actinopteri > Salmoniformes > Salmonidae > Salvelinus > Salvelinus namaycush. Next base: position 17,520,098 of record NC_052325.1, on the reverse strand, counting down.
TACACGCCACTACACTGGTCTATATTTGGTCTAAACTAGCATTTGAAAGTCTTCATTAAACCTTGCTTCATTAACTCTAATTTTCACTAAAACTCTTCTATGTACTCTTTGAAGACAGTTTGTAAAGTTAACATAACATTTCCTAAGATAAGGTTATTAAATACATTTGGGTGACAATGTGTATCAATGTGTACATAGTCCATCTGTAAATAGCCCACCCAATCTACCTACCCCATCCCCATACTGTTTTTATTTACTTTGCTGCTCTTTGGTACACCAGTATCACTACTTACACACCATCATCTGCTCATCATCATCTGCTCATCTATCACTCCAGTGTTAATTTGCTAAATTGTAATTCTTCGCTACTATGGCCTATTTATTGCCTACCTCCTCATGCCTTTTGCACACACTGTATATATACTTTCTTTTTTTCTACTGTGTCATTGGCTTGTTTATTGTTTATTCCATGTTGTTCCATGTGTAACTCTGTGGTGTTGTCTGTGTCACACTGCTTTGCTTTATCTTGGCCAGGTCGCAGTTGTAAATGAGAACTTGTTCTCAACTAGCCTACCTGGTTAAATAAAGGTGAAAAAAAATATATATATAAAAAAAATGAACTGATACACAAAACAACACCTGATTCAAAACTTTGTTTTTCTATTTAAATCTATCTAAATTATTACACAACATTCTTGCAATCAATAGAATGTTATGTATATGGGGGATACAACCATCCCAGCTCTGCTGATTTTGCTGGGAAGAGACAGAATCATTAGATCACTTGTTTTGGTCCTGCCTATAGTATGTAGCTTGTTTCTGGTCACAGGTTCAGGAATGGCTGAAAAATAACAAACATCCAGCTAGGCAGTCTGTGACTCCGACTAACAGTCATTGGATGTGACTCTGTGAAAAGTGGCACGCACATGGCACCCTATTCCCTAAATAGTGCACTACATAGAGCTCTTGTCATAAGTAGTGCACTAAACGGGGAATAGGGTGCCATTTGGACACAGACACAGAATACTAAGGAGTAGTATCGCTGGCTCTGGATCATTACAGAACTTGAACCTAATCTCTGAAGAGGGCTGAGCAGTGACTTTCTATCTGTGGTCCAAATGGTACCCTATCCCACTACTTTTGAACATGGTCATATGGGCCCTGCTCATTAGTAGTGCACTATATAGGGAATAGGTTTCATTTGGGATGCAGTTTCTGAAACCCTCTTACCTGCAGTTTGGACCCCAGGAAGAGTAGATGCTGCCTTGGCAACAGCTAATGGGGATCCTAATCAAATACTAAATAGCTCCTAATGGGCTCTCCCCTGATGTGAGGCCAGACAGTGTGACTTAAAAAAATATCAAAATACCAACAGAAATTAGTGCAAATGTACATTTTACAACACATTGGTTTAGATTTGAAGCTTTCTTTTCTGCCTTGGTTGGTAACACATGCATGTGGTCTATTCCGACTGTATTCATCTATACATGAGTCATTAGATATTATCGTCTGTCCCCTATACGCTACTCCCACAAAGAAACTTAGAATTATTCAATGACATTTAAAAAAAAAAAAATGGATGTGGTTTCACTACTTTATCCCAGTGAGCAAAACTGGTTGAAATGCATGGCAATGAGCATGGCACTTGTCACACTAATGCCTGTTAATGAGTCATTCAATTGGTTAAGGCATTTGTCAGACTTAATTTAATGAGAAAAACACTTATTCCAAAGACACATACAGTACACGCATGCACAAGCGTGCATGCACACACACACACACACACACACACACACACACACACACACACACACACACACACACACACACACACACACACACACACACACACACACACACACACACACACACACACACACACACATCGCACAAAGCATGCAATGACACAAGATAACACTCAAGGCTAGAGCATGGAGAGGAATGGATGACACACAAGAGCTAAAGTTTCCACATACCTGGTTGGTCAGAGTTGCTGCCCCTGACAGTGCTGGTCAAGGTGGTGGAGGTTGTGGTGGTGATTGTCTTTGCACTGTCCAGGGGAGGAGGAAGGGAACTCTTAGGCGGCTTATTCTTGGTGTTCTCCTGTGCTTTGAGCTTCTTGGCATGTTTACTGCCTTTGTAGTGCGCCTCGGCTTGGCTCTGCAGAGGGAGAACAAATGAACCATGCAATCAGGCTCGTTTCTCACACAACAGGTCTCAGTCATGGACTGCAATCACATCGCATCACATAGGACAAAAATACACACACACACACACACACACACACACACACACACACACACACACACACACACACACACACACACACACACACACACACACACACACACACACACACACACACACACACACACACACACACACACACACACTTCAATCACAGCTTTCAATAGATAGGCCCAATCAGAGGGAAAATTAGAGAGATGTTTGATTGGATCAGGATGGTAGGGTGGATCAGGATGTTAGGATTTTCATATGGCCAAAGGGAAGAAGTAGGGTGTGTGTGTGTGTGTGTGTGTGTGTGTGTGTGTGTGTGTGTGTGTGTGTGTGCGTGCGTGCGTGTGTGAGAGAGAGAAAAAGAGAGAGAAAAAAAGAGAGAGAGAGCGAGAGAGAGCTTTAGACAAAATAATTCATGATAAGAAAAATGAACAAGAAATGGATTCTAGTGAGTGAGCAAAGAGCATTTTGGAGACTGAGAGTTTTAAATTGGTTTGATTGTACACTCTATATCCTGGATATATGGGGAAATGACTACAACACACTCAGCGAATCTTTATGTTGATTTAGATTTAGGAGTGGAGTGGAATGGGATATCACCTCACCTCAATGTGGTCTGGTGCATTGAGTCGCTATAGGTTAATAGCTATATTTTACCAATCTTGTTTCTCACATCCTGTCCTTGCACATACAATCATTAGAAGTAATTCAAATTGAACCATGGTCCACTTCTCTGAGGTGGAACATTCCTGTCTCTTTTACTTTTAAAGGTTTGTGGTCCTCTTCATCACACACATATCTTTCAACACCATGCTGCTATGGAAAGGTGCATTAATTGAGGAGCAAACTGAAGTGAAGATATCCCTGTGGCTATAACGTTTACAGAAAACACCTTGGTATCCATGGAAACTCAGAACCTCCAACCCTGGAGTGAGAAATCTTTAGAAAAGTCACTGATCTGAGGACACATGAGTCACTAGTGACATGAGATTATATCTGTGACTCAAGGGTTGCATCCCAATTGCCACCCTATTCCTAATATAGTGCATTACTTTTGACTAGAGCACTATGTGCCCTAGTTAAAAAATTGTGCCCTTAATAGGAAATATGATGCCATTTGGAATACAGACAAGATGACTCACCCATATTGCCATGAGACAACCAGTCAGATGAAACACCAGAGGAAATGGAAAATCAAGAATGTTTTCTCTGTCATAGATTAAATGAGACACTGTTTTTCTCAATATGCATACTACTGTGCTCCACACTCATGCTCCGTGTGCATTCTCTGAGGATGTTCTCTAGAGTACGGTCTTGTGAGGACGAGAGTGTGGAGAACGGATAAAACATTACAATTGAGAAGCACTCGCATTTTCCCTACGGTATAACCTCACGCTGCACCTCCCCATTCACTGAACCTTCTTCCTGCCAAGACAATGGCAATAGAAACAAAACAAGATATACACAAAGAAAAAGTTTAACTTCATAATTATCTGCTAGCTACAATTGAAGTCGGAAGTTTACATACACTTAGTTTGGAGTCATTAAAACTTGTTTTTCAACCACTCCACAAATTTCTTGTTAACAAACTATAGTTTTGGCAAGTCGGTTAGGACATCTACTTTGTGTATCACACAAGTAATTTTTCCAACAATTGTTTACAGACAGATTTTTTCACTTCTAATTGACTGTATCACAATTCCAGTGGGTCAGAAGTTTACATACACTAAATTGACTGTGCCTTTAAACAGCATGGAAAATTCCGGAAAATTATGTCATGGCTTAGAAGCTTCTGATAGGCTAATTGACATAATTTCAGTCAATTGGAGGTGTACATGTGGATGTCTTTCAAGGCCTACCTTCAAACTCAGTGCCTCTTTGCTTGACATCATGGGAAAATCAAAAGAAATCAGCCAAGATCCCAGAAAAAAAATTGTAGACCTCCACAAGTCCGGTTCATCCTTGGGAGCAATTTCCAAACGCCTGAAGGTACCACATTCATCTGTACAAAAAATAGTACGCAAGTATAAACACCATGGGACCATGCAACCGTCATACCGTTCAGGAAGGAGAGTTGTTTTGTGCATCTGTCTCCTAGAGATGAACGTACTTTGGTGCGAAAAGTGCAAATCAATCCCAAAACAACAGCAAAGGACCTTGTGAAGATGCTGAAGGAAACAGGTACAAAAGTATCTAGATCCACAGTAAAAACGAGTCCTATATCGACATAACCTGAAAGGCTCCTTAGCAAGGAAGAAGCCACTGCTCCAAAACCGCCATAAAAAAGCCAGACTACGGTTTGCAACTGCACATGGGGACAAAGATTGTACTTTTTGGATAAATGTCCTCTGGTCTGATGAAACAAAAATAGAACTGTTTGAACATAATGACCATCGTTATGTTGGGAGGAAAAAGGGGGAGGCTTGCAAGCCGAAGAACACCATCCCAACCGTGAAGCACGGGGTGGCAGCATCATGTTGTGGGGGTGCTTTGCTGCAGGAGGGACTGGTGCACTTCACAAAATAGATGGCATCATGAGGACGGAAAATGTTGTGGATATATTGAAGCAACATCTCGACATCAGTCAGGAAGTTAAAGCTTGGTCGCAAATGGGTCTTCCAAATGGACAATGACCCCAAGCATACTTCCAAAGTTGTGGCAAAATGGCTTAAGGACAACAAAGTCAAGGTATAGGAGTGGCCATCACAAAGCCCTGACCTCAATCCCATAGAAAATTTGTGGGCAGAACTGAAAAAGTGTGTGCGAGCAAGGAGGCCTACAAACCTGACTCAGTTACACCAGCTCTGTCAGGAGGAATGGGCCAATATTCACCCAACTTATTGTGGGAAGCTTGTGGAAGGCTACCTGAAACGTTTGACTCAAGTTAAACAATTTAAAGGCAATGCTACCAAATACTAATTGAGTGTATGTAAACTTCTGACCCACTGGGAATGTGATGAAAGAAATAAAAGCTGAAATAAATAATTATCTCTACTGTTATTCTGACATTTCACATTCTTAAAATAAAGTGGTGATCCTAATTGACCTAAGACAGGGAATTTTTACTCGGATTAAATGTCAGGAATTGTGAAAAACTGAGTTTAAATGTATTTGGCTAAGGTGTATGTAAACTTCCGACTTCAACTATATTTGTGAATCGTAATAATCTACCTAGCCATCTAGTTTAACAGACAAAAATGACCAAAAACGAATGTTATGCAAGGTAGATGTCAATTCTTCACTGGTAGCTAGCTAACTAACAATTCTTCATGGCTATCTGACAAGCTAACAGTAGTAGGTAGCCAGTTAGCCATATTGACATACTATGGGCTTGCAATCTATGCACACTACAGTGGGTATTGTGGGCAGGGAAATATGCCAAAATTAACACAGCATGTATTTATTAACGTATCAAGATAAAATATTGTAGTCAGGCAACATATCAGATATGAATGGGAAACATTTCATTCCGAAGTCTGAGTTTATTTAGTCTTGCTTCAGCTCAAATAATGGCCATCATTGATTTCAATTTTAAAAATGACATTTTAACGGGGTTGCGTCATATTTATGTGCATACTTTCCGTTGAAGGTTGCATCGATGCATGCTTCAAAATATGTACAAACGGAGTACGCATTCGACAAGTGCCCTCCGTGCGCCGTTTTGCATGCTTTGATTTGGACTCAAGCCCGATGTCCACCAGATGCATATGCGTTTTGTTTTGATGGATGTATATCAAGCATTTTCTGTACTTGACGCACATGTGCTTCGCTTTTCAACTCGCTAAAAGCTAGTTGGAGTCTGTGTGTACTTCCGTTTGTACTACCGCATGGTAAAGCAACACACAAGTTGAAAATATTTTTCTTTTACATTTATTTAACTAGGCAAGTCAGTTAAGAACAAAATCTTATTTTCAATGACGGGATGCAGTGCTTTAGACCGCTGCGCCCCTCGGGAGCCCCAATATTGAATGCATGCGGTACACAAAACGAACCACAGCCTGACTTCCGCTGGAATGCAGTTTGATGCATCTGGTGGACATGAGGCATCATACTCTGACTCTCGTGTGCTCCAATTTGCATGCTCAGAGCACGGTAGTACACATTTTGAGAAACACCCACTGTGTGTACACACTGTTCGAATGGAAAAGGTGTCTAAAGATAATTAAGATCTTAAATTGCCTAGAGATTTGCTTTCCTGATAGAAGAGAGAACACTGAAGAAAATGGCCAATATTCTGCAGATGCAGTGAACAAGTAAACCTTTATGTTACTTACAGTAGGTGTAGTTGTCAATTAATTAATTCCTGATGATTAGAGTAGCAGAAGTGAGGACACACTAGAAAAAGTATTATTACATACAGTAATATTGTAGATGCCTTTCTGTTTCTACAGTATCAGGCGGTGTCAGAGGAAGGCCCTACAAATTGGCTAAGACTCCAGCCACCCTAGTCATAGACTGTTCTCTCTGCTACCGCACGGCAAGCGGTACCGGAGCGCCAAGTCGAGGTCCAAAAGGCTTCTTAACAGCTTCGACCCCCCAAGCCATAAGACTCCTGAACAGCTAATCAAAGAGCTACCCTTTTACGCTGCTGATACTCTCTGTTTATAATCTATGCATAGTCACTTTAACTCTACCTACATGTACATATAACCTCAATTACCTCAACTAACCGGTGCCCCCGCACATTGACTCTGTATGGTATCCCCTGTATATAGCCTCGCTTGTTATTTTACTGTTGCTGTTAATTATTTGTTACTTTTATTTTCTATTTATCTATTTTATACTTAACACTTTTTTTTTCTTAACTTCTTAAAGCATTGTTGGTTAAGGGCTTGTAAGTAAGCATTTCAATATAAGGTTGTATTAGGCGCATGTGACAAATACAATTTTATTTTATTTTATTTGTTGTTTTTGTTGTCAATTCTATCCCTGTATTACTCCATACCTGAGGTCAAATACACTATATATACAAAAGTATGTGGAGACCCATTCAAATAAGTGGATTTGGCTATTTCAGCCACACCTGTGTATAAAATCGAGCAAACAGCCATGCAATCTCCGTAGACAAACATTGGCAGTAGAATGGCCTTACTGAAGAGCTCAGTGACTTTCAATGTGGCACCATCACAGGATGCCACCTTTCCAACAATTTAGTTTGTAAAATGTCTGCCCTGCTAGAGCTGCCTGGTCAACTGTAAGTGCTGTTATTGTGAAGTGTTAACGTTTAGCAGCAACACTGGCTCATCCGCAAAGTGGTAGGCCACACAAGCTCAAAGAACGGGACCGCCGAGTGCTGAAGCGTGTAGCACGTAAAAATCGTCTGTCCTCGGTTGCAACACTCATTACCGACTTCCAAACTGCCTCTGGAAGCAACGTCAGCACAAGAACTGTTCGTTGGGAGCTTCATGAAATGGGTTTCCATGGCCGAGCAGTCACACACGCCATTGGACTCTGGAGCAGTGGAAATGCGTTCTCTAGAGTGATGAATCCCGCTTCACCATCTGGCAGTCCGATGGACGAATCTGGGTTTGGCAGATGCCAGGAGAACACAACCTGCCCCAATGGAGAGTGCCAACTGTAAAGCTTGGTGGAGGAGGAATAATGGTATAGGTGTCACACCCTTATCTGTTTCACCTGTCTTTGTGCTTGTCTCCACCCCCCTCCAGGTGTTGTCCATCTTCCCCATTATCCCCCATGTATTTATACCTGTGTTCTCTGTTTGTCTGTTGCCAGTTCGTTTTGTTCATAAAACCTACCAGCGTTTGTTTCCCTGCTCCTGCCTGTTTCTTGCTCCTGTTTTCTAGTCCTTCCCAGTTTTGACCATTCTGCCTGCCCTGAGACTGCCTGCCATTTTGTACTTTACTCCACCGTTTTGTACTTTACCCCACTTTACCCCATTATTGAACCCTGCCTTCCCTGACCCTGAGACTGCCTGCCATTCTGGACCCGTTACACCCTCTCTGGATTATTGACCCCTACCTGCCTTGACCTGTTGTTTGCCTTCCCCTGTTTTGGAATTAAACGTTGTTTCTTCGACACTGTTTGCATCTGGGTCTTACCTTAAAATGTGATATTGGGCTGGTTTTCATGGTCGGGCTAGGCCCCTTAGTTCCAGTGAAGGGACTTAACGCTACAGCATATAATGGCATTCTAGACTATTCTGTGCTTCCAACTTTGTGGCAACAGTTTGGGGAAGGCCCTCTTCTGTTTCAGCATGACAATGCCCCCGTGAAGATTTCCCTTCACGGAAACTAAAGGGCCTAGCCCATGACAAACAGCCCCAGACCATTATTCCTCCTCCACCAAACTTTACAGTTGGCAATATGCATTGGGGCGGCATATAGCGTTCTCCTGGCATCAGCCAAACCCAGATTCGTCCATCAGACTGCCAGATGGTGAAATGTGATTCATCACTCCAGAGAACGCATTTCCACCACTCCAGAGTCCAATGGCGGCAAGATTTACACCACTCCAGCTGACGCTTGGCATTGCACATGGTGATCTTAGGGTCGTGTGTGACTAATCGGCCATGGAAACCCACAGAGGTCCCGTTCTGTGAGCTTTTGTGGCCGCTTCGCGGGTGAGCTGTTGTTGCTCCTAGACATCTCCACTTCACAATAACAGCACTTACAAATGACCGGGGCAGGTTCTAACAGGTTCAGAAATTTGACTAACTGACTTGTTGGAAATGTGGCATCCTATGACGGTGCCACGTTGAAAGTCACTGAGCTCTTCAGTAAGGCCATTCTACTGGCAATGTTTGTCTATGGAGATTGCATGGCTGTGTGCTCGATTTTATACGCCTGTCAGCAACAGGTGTGGCTGAAATAGCCGAATCCACTCATTTGAAGAGGTGTCTTCCTACTTTTGTATATACAGTATTGTGAATAAAAACATGTCTAGTTAGATATCTTGCTTTGAAGTAGCCTACCTTATCCATTTGATCCCTGATTCATTGATTGAGGGAATAATTTTATAAAGACAAGTATTTGGTTGTAATGTTGCAATGTTTTATACCATCCTCCAGGATAGCTACTGCATGGGTTTGCAGGCTTTTGTTCAAGCCCTGGTCTAACCACATCGTAGCCTAAACATCAGCTGCTCAACAGGACCTTGATAAGCAGACTTGGGTGTTTCAGGGCTGGATTAAAAGCCTGCACACCCAGGAGCTCTCCAGATGGGGGGTTGACCACAGTACAGTTCTACTTTGTGGGGGGTTAAGTGCCTTGGTCAAGAGCACAATGGCAAGAGATGGTAGGTACATGGGATCAGACACAGCAACCTTCCAGTGTCAATAATGCTTAGTTTTTCATGTAAGCTATAATAATAGTCATTCAAATTTGATTAAAAGTCATGGAGAAGTCATGGAAAATGTGTATAAACCCTTAACAGTGAACAATCAGAGGTGTCTATAGCATAATGTCATTTGTGAATATCGGCGAGCATAGTCTAATGCACCGACTTGGAAAAAGACAGCTCCTGCACTTCTTTCATCCCAAGTTAAGCACTGTGTACAAACAAAGCTTTCAAATAGAAACACATTGGCACACTGTTACAAGCTGTCTTTAGGCCATACTGAGTAGTGTTTGCATTTGTTCTCCATTACAGACACCGTAGGTATGCATTATGTCAGCACTCTGTGGACTAGCAGAGAGAATTTATAGAAACATTTAAAGCTGGAGGGCCAAGTGCCAGTCTTGTGAATGGAGTTGGACAAGTGCTCTTGAAACACTCTCTGTATCCCTCTCTCTTTCTTTCTCTGTTTCTCTCTCTCCGCCTCTCTCTCGCTCTCTGTCTCTTTCTCTCTATATCTTTCAGGAGCAAGCATTCTTGTGACACACTGCTGTACTGCAGTGCGTACAGTACGTGCATGCGTGTGCATGTGCATATGTAACTGAATCACTGAGATGAATCAGACAATTATGCTCTATTCATGGTCTGTGTTTTCACGCAAGCTGTCACAACTAGTACCTTAGTTTATTAAGTTCACCACAGTCACAGTCTCAGCGCATGCAACCTCACCCTGGTGCCCTGGCTCCTTCCCAAAAGCTTTTGTTGTAGATACTGTAAAATATGTGTACTTTTTAGACCTGGCAGACGATTCTCATGGTGGAAATCTCACGGAATCTAAACACGTATTGGTTACCCAAGAACTGTTACTGGGTGACTAATTAAATATAAAATCAAACTAAATAGACTAGATAAAAGTTAATTTAAAAAAGAATGTGCCATGATTTCTATGTTTATAAGAAATACTATTGCAGTGTGTTATGGTATTATAGCTGTTTTCTTTTCCACTCTTAGTGAGGCCACTTGAGAAGCCCGGCAGATGTGTTTTGTGTGGTGTTGTGGCCTCGTTAACTGGAACTTTTAATAGCAGCTAATATGGAAATATGCATTATCATGAGAGCTCAAGTGAATTTTCATTGCACATGACAAATAAACTTGAAACTTGGTTACTGGTTAAATAAAAGTGCCACGATTTCTACAAATTCTCTTTGTGGTGATATATTATTGGTGTGTTTGTTTTATTCCCACTGCTGTTGAGGTTAATTGAGGGGCAGATGTGTTTGGGCCAAGTTAACGTGGAGAGTTTTGTTTTAAAGACAGGGTTAATCTGGAATGGCCTGACCTTTGGGTCTTCTTCTAATCTACTATGTTTCTCCAGAAAACAAAGATCATCCTATTAAGTGTTAAGAAACAGCCACTATATTAATCATAGCTAATTAAAACATTATGGAAAAACCACATTCATTTTACATGTGATCACGTGAATTGTTCCCAAAAAACTTTTCATGTGATCACTTGATCTTATGTGAAGTTACATGGAACTACACATGTGATAACATGGAACTACACATGTGATAACATGGAACTACACATGTGATAGCATGGAACTACACATGTGAAGTGTTTCAAAAACATGTTTTCACATGATTTTCCATGTGAAATTTCACTTAAAATCATGTGATTGGGGGTAGAAGCTGTTTAGAAGCTTCCTGTACCGCTTGTCGTGCGGTAGCAGAGAGAACAGTCTATGACTAGGGTGGCTGGAGTCTTTGACAATTTTTAGGGGCTTCCTCTGACACTGCCTGGTATAGAGGTCCTGGATGGCAGGAAGCTTTGCCCCAGTGATGTACTGGGCCGTACGCACTACCCTCTGAAGTGCCTTGCGGTCGGAGGCCGAGCAATTGCCGTACCAGGCAGTGATGCAACCAGTCAGGATGCTCTCAATGATGCAGCTGTAAAACCTTTTGAGGATCTGAGGACTCATGCCAAATCTGTTCAGTCTACTGAGGGGGAATAGGCTTTGTCATGCCCTCTTTACAACTGTCTTGGTGTGCTTGGACCATGTTCGTTTTTTGGTGATGTGGACACCAAGGAACTTGAAGCTCTCAACCTGCTCTAACACAGCCCCGTCGATGAGAATGGGGGTGTGCTCGGTCCTCTTTTTCCTGTAGTCCACAATCATCTCCTTAGTCTTGATCACATTGAGGGAGAGGTTGTTGTCCTGGCACCACACGGTCAGGTCTCTGACCTCCTCCCTATAGGCTGTGTCGTCGTTGTCGGTGATCAGGCCTACCACTGTTGTGTCGTCTGCAAACTTAATGATGGTGTTGGAGTCGATGGTGTTGGTGCCTGGCCGTGCAGTCATGAGTGAACAGAGAGTACAGGAGGGGATTGAGCACGCACCCCTGAGGGGCTCCTGTGTTGAGGATCAATGTGGCGAATGTGTTGTTACCTACCCTCCCCACCTGGGGGGGGCAAGTCAGGAAGTCCAGGATCCAGTTGCAGAGGGAGGTGTTTAGTCACAGGGTCCTTAGCTTATTGATGAGCTTTGAGGGCACTATAGTTTTGAACGCTGAGCTGTAGTCAATGAATAGCATTCTCACATAGGTGTTCCTTTTGTCCAGGTGGGAAAGGGCAGTGTGGAGTGCAATAGAGATTGCATCATCTGTGGATCTGTTGGGGTGGTATGCAAATTGGAGTGGATCTAGAGTTTCTGGGATAATGGGGTTGATGTGAGCCATGACCAGCCTTTCAAAGCACTTCATGGCTACAGACGTGAGTGCTACGGGTCGGTAGTCATTTAGGCAGGTTACCTTAGTGTTCTTGGGCACAGGGACTATGGTGGTCTGCTTGAAACATGTTGATATTACAGACTCGGACAGGGAGAGTTTGAACATGTCAGTGAAGACACTTGCCAGTTGGTCAGTGCATGTTCGCAGTACACGTCCTGGTAATCTGTCTGGCCCTGCAGCCTTGTGAATGTTGACCTGTTTAAAGGTCTTACTCACATCGGCTGCGGAGAGCGTGAACACAGTCTTCCGGAACAGCTGGTGCTCTCATGCATGTTTCAGTGTTATTTGCCTCGAAGCGAGCATAGAAGTAGTTTAGCTCGTCTGGTAGGCTCGTGTCACTGGGCAGCTTTCGGCTGTGCTTCCCTTTGTAGTCTGTAATGGTTTGCAAGCCCTGCCACATCCGATGAGCGTCAGAGCCGGTGTAGTACAATTCGATCTTAGTCCTGTATTGACGCTTCGGAGAGCATATTGGAATTTCTTATAAGCTTCCGTGTTAGAGTCCCGCTCCTTGAAAGCGGCAGCTCTAGTCTTTAGCTCAGTGCGGATGTTGCCTGTAATCCATGGCTTCTGGTTGGGGTATGTACGTAGGGTCACTGTGGGGACGACGTCATCGATGCACTTATTGATGAAGCCAATGACTGATGTGGTGTACTCCTCAATGCCATCGGAGGAATCCCGGAAGATATTCCAGTCTGTGCTAGCAAAACAGTCCTGTAGTTTAGCATCTGCTTCATCTGACCACTTTTTTATTGATCGAGTCACTGGTGCTTCCTGTTTAAATTTTTGCTTGTAAGCAGGATTCAGGAGGATAGAATTATGGTCAGATTTGCCAAATGGGGGGCGAGGGAGAGCTTTGTATGCGTCTCTGTGTGTGGAGTAAAGGTGGTCCAGAGTTTTTTTCTCTCTGGTTGCACATTTAACATGCTGATAGAAATTTGGTAAGACCGATTTAAGTTTCCCTGCATTAAAGTCCCTGGCCACTAAGAGCGCCGCTTCCTGGTGAGCATTTTCCTGTTTGTTATGGTGGAATACAGCTCATTGAGTGCGGTCTTAGTGCCAGCTTCAGTCTGTGGTGGTATGTAGACAGCTACGAAAAATTCAGATTAAAACTCTCTTGGTAGATAGTGTGGTTTACAGCTTATCATGAGATACTCTACCTCAGGCGAGCAAAACCTTGAGACTTCCTTAGATATCGTGCACCAGCTGTTATTTACAAAAATACATAGTCCGCCGCCCCTTGTCTTACCAGATGCCACTGTTCTATCCTGCCGATACAGCGTATAACCAGCCAGCTGTATGTTGATAATGTCGTCGTTCAGCCACGACTCCGTGAAGCATAAGATATTACAGTTTTGAATATTCCTTTGGTAGTTTAATCTTCCTCGTAGGTCATCGATGTTATTTTCCAAAGATTGCACGTTTGCTAGCAGAATGGAACGCAGTGGGGGTTAATTAGATCGCCTACGAATTCTCAGAAGGCAGCCCGCCCTCCGGACCCTTTTTCTCAGCCTTCTCTTCATGCACATGACAGGGATCTGGGCCTGTTCCCGGGAAAGCAGTATGTCATTCACTTTCGGGCTCGTCGGACTCGTTAAAGGAAAAAAAGGATTCTGCCAGTCCGTGGTGAGTAATCGCAGTTCTGATGTCCAGAAGTTATTTTCAGTCATAAGAGACGGTAGCAGCAACTTTATGTACAAAATAAGTTGAAAAAGAAGTTACGAACAACGCAAAGAAAAAAAAACTATTGGATAGGAACACGTATAACATCAGCCTTCTTCTCCGGCGCCATCAAAAGGCCCTGACTTGAGCACCACTACTTTAAGGGGTGTAGTAGAGCTCCACTTTAATGGAGCCATTGAGGACCGGCCACCTTTCATGCCTAAGTCTTATCTACACTTCTCATACTACAACATCATTAAGCTTTAATGAGGAAAGCAGGTTGTGTTTGTGTTTGTATCATATCTGCCATCTCAGGTATGTTTCATATGAAGTTTCCTCCAAACTAGGGAACTTAGCTCAGCTGGATCATATATAGACACATGCGTGTGTGCGCACACAGCTTACACACAAACATGTGCTTGCGGCACACACCACACACGCACGCACGCACGCACGCACGCACGCACGCACGCACGCACGCACACACACACACACACACACTCACATGCGTGTGAGAACCCCACACACACACATACACACACACAGCCACTGAGTGTTGACACCACAGCTAACCTAAAATGGCATGGCTTCTGAGGAAAGAGCCTGCTTCCTCACAGTGCCTGCTGGCTTTGCTTTCATCTGAATGAGATGTCTCTCTCTTCAATTGAACGCAAAATGGTTGAGGATAGAGCCTGCAGCCCTCTGAGCTGTATCAATCCAATATTGGTCTGACTTCAAACATGGCAGATGATATTCTCTCTCCTCTCTCTCTCGACATTCTTCAAAAATGAGTTAAAAAGCTGATAGTTTCATAAATAACAGTGGAAGGGGATAGACATTGGAGCAATATACTGGTGAATGTCGTGAGAGTTATTTCATCAATATCTTTGAGAATGATTGCAGTTGGTATGTCCGGTAGCCAATAGCCATCTGTGAAAGTTTTTTTATATTGCAAAAGAGCACATCGAAAAGCTCTTTTTCACAGTGGGAAGAAACTGAGATTAAGTTTTAATTAAAAAAACACATTTTATGGACCTGTCAGTTTGCCTGTGGGTTTAGCCTGAAGCATAATTACATATTTAAAATGATTCATGCAATATAGAATAGATACATTTATTTTCTTGAATCTGCACATAAACCACTTCTGGACAGGCATTAATCAGAAGCCTTTAACTAATATGATTCATCTCTAAGGTTTTGTCCCAAATGGCACCCTATTCCCTATAAAGTGCACTACTTTTGGCCAGGGCCCTATGGTAGTTGGTGCACTATGTGGGGAATAGGGTGCCATTTGGGACAGGCTAAACCGCTGGCTGTTAAAAGGTTCTGATTGAGGATGTTAAGTACCACAGATGTTGACTTGAATGCTCTTTCACGGTCATAATATAAGGGCCAACCATGCTGGTATGGAAATGCAATAAAACCAATTTTGAGTCGTGTACTCCGGGTCAAAAAAATTGCTTAAATGGTAGTAACTTGCAAGGCTCTGTAAATTACAATGGCATTCCACTTAAAGCCTATCCAACATCAGAGAGATAGCTACCACACTGTAAACGTTGTGCAATTTACCCTTATCACAAAGGCAATAATGTATCTTGAATAAATTGGGTTTAAAGAAGGAGGCAATTCTAAATTCCTTTCCATTTAAGCAATAAAAAAACAGTCAGATTAGTTTACTCTTCATCTTTAATCATGACTTTACTCATATATACTCAGCAGCAGGGATTATGGTATTGTCCACATAAGCAAACATTGCTGTGAGAAATCTCGAGGGCAGCTAAATCTTTTATTAGGTTGTTAGTCACATCCTTGGGAGAAGGTGATCGGTTATCTAGTGAGCGCATTTTATTTGCAGTGCGGTGTGCTTACCATGCTCACAGTGCTGTCACCTAGCTACAGGCCTTCCGGTATACAGTATTGTATATTTAACAGCTGTTCACTCATTCTATTTCTATGTCCGCGTCCCAAGTGGCACTCTATTCACTATATAATGCACTACTTTTGACCCGGCGCATTCAAAAGTAGTACACTATAGGAAATAAAGTGCCATTTGGGACGCAGACTATTGCTCCTCCTGAGCGGCAGACAAGGCCTCTATGAGAAATTGTTCAGAAACTTCATTAGAATCTCATTAAGGGAGTGCTAAGATCCACAGGCATCCCCTCCCTCCCTCCCTCCCTCCCTCCCTCCCTCCCTCCCTCCCTCCCTCCCCTCCTCTCCACTCTCTCCTCTCACCCCTCTGACTCCTGAATTGGATGGCACAGAGCAGCTACAGCACTCTTCAGTTTTACATTCACAGCAGCAGCAGCAGGATGGGGACGGGGATGGAAAGGCTTCAGTGCTTTAATGAGCCCTGTCTGGGCACACCACGTAATTTCAACCAGGAAATGTAGGTAAAATTTGGTTGAGACGTTGATCAATGCGATTTCAACCTTTATTCACCCACTCAAAAACACAACAGCAAGAAGTGTAATCACTGCACTTTGAACCATTTAAAAGCACAACAAAGTTAAAATGGAAATACAATGTCAGATATTTTGTATTTATACAACAACTTAATGTGTTATCACCATGCTTCACCTAATAGCACAACCAAATGACCTGGATTGCAGTTGAAATTACATTAAAAGTACGTAGTGCAAGGGATCAATGCTGTTTTAGATTCTGCACAATATTATAGCAATTGTGAAATCTCCACAGACCTTCGACCTTTGCATGCTAACAGAGATTTAACCAGTTTGGGCCCAGTGGGATGTCTTTCCTGCACTGCATTAACAATAAGGCAGACAAGCACCAGAGTGACAGTGCTAAGAGGGCATAATGCTCAAAGTAAAAGACATTATGAGTAATCATGTTTCCTTTAAGCCACTTAGTTTTTTCTAATCCAAGTGATTTCTAATCCAAGTGAGTGTCACAAATGGCAACATTTTCCATTTATAGTGTACTATTTTCGACCAGGGCCCATAGGAATAGGGTGCCATTAGCGAGACAGTCCAGGCTTACTTAAAGCACTTTCTATTTCCTCCAGTGTGTGATGACGTTCATACACTGTTTACCAGGGGGCAGGGCTACCGACGTTAAGGCTAATCTGAAGATGGTGCTGGCTAAAGCTAAAACTGGCGAGTGTAGAGAGTATAGAGATATTGTTATCCACATCGGCACCAACGATGTTCGGATGAAACAGTCAGAGGTTACCAAGCGCAACATAGCTTCAGCGTGTAAATCAGCTAGAAAGATGTGTCGGCATCGAGTAATTGTCTCTGGCCCCCTCCCAGTTAGGGGGAGTGACGAGCTCTACAGCAGAGTCTCACAACTCAATCGCTGGTTGAAAACTGTTTTCTGCCCCTCCCAAAAGATAGAATTTGTAGATAATTGGCCCTCTTTCTGGGACTCACCCACAAACAGGACCAAGAATGACCTGCTGAGGAGTGACGGACTCCATCCTAGCTGGAGGGGTGCTCTCATCTTATCTACCAACATAGACAGGGCTCTAACTCCACAATGAAATAGGGTGCAGGCCAGGCAGCAGGCTGTTAGCCAACCTGCCAGCTTAGTGGAGTCTGCCACTAGCATAGTCAGTGTAGTCAGCTCAGCCATCCCCATTGAGACTGTGTCTGTGCCTCGACCTAGGTTGGGCAAAACTAAACATGGCGGTGTTCGCCTTAGCAATCTCATTAGGATAAAGACCTCCTCCATTCCTGCCATTATTGAAAGAGATCGTGATACCTCACATCTCAAAATAGGGTTACTTAATGTTAGATCCCTCACTTCAAAGGCAGTTATAGTCAATGAACTAATCACTGATCACAATCTTGATGTGATTGGCCTGACTGAAACATGGCTTAAGCCTGATGAATTTACTGTGTTAAATGAGGCCTCACCTCCTGGTTACACTAGTGACCATATCCCCCGTGCATCCCGCAAAGGCGGAGGTGTTGCTAACATTTACGATAGCAAATTTCAATTTACAAAAAAGAAAATGACGTTTTCGTCTTTTGAGCTTCTAGTCATGAAATCTATGCAGCCTACTCAATCACTTTTTATAGCTACTGTTTACAGGCCTCCTGGGCCATATACAGCATTCCTCTCTGAGTTCCCTGAATTCCTATCGGACCTTGTAGTCATAGCAGATAATATTCTAATTTTTGGTGATTTTAATATTCATATGGAAAAGTCCACAGACCCACTCCAAAAGGCTTTCGGAGCCATCATCGACTCAGTGGGTTTTGTCCAACATGTCTCTGGACCTACTCACTGCCACAGTCATACTCTGGACCTAGTTTTGTCCCATGGAATAAATGTTGTAGATCTTAATGTTTTTCCTCATAATCCTGGACTATCGGACCACCATTTTATTAAGTTTGAAATCGCAACAAATAATCTGCTCAGACTCCAACCAAGGAGCATCAAAAGTCGTGCTATAAATTCTCAGACAACACAAAAATTCCTTGATGCCCTTCCAGACTCCTTCTGCCTACCCAAGGACGTCAGAGGACAAAAATCAGTTAACCACCTAACTGAGGAACTCAATTTAACCTTGCGCAATACCCTAGATGCAGTTGCACCCCTAAAAACGAAAAACATTTGTCATAAGAAACTAGCTCCCTGGTATACAGAAAATACCCAAGCTCTGAAGCAAGCTTCCAGAAAATTGGAACGGAAATGGCGCCACACCAAACTGGAAGTCTTCCGACTAGCTTGGAAAGACAGTACCGTGCAGTATCGAAGAGCCCTCACTGCTGCTCGATCATCCTACTTTTCCAACTTAATTGAGGAAAATAAGAACAATCCAAAATGTATTTTTGATACTGTTGCAAAGCTAACTAAAAAGCAGCATTCCCCAAGAGAGGATGGCTTTCACTTCAGCAGTAATAAAATCATGAACTTCTTTGAGGAAAAGATCATGATCATTAGAAAGCAAATTACGGACTCCTCTTTAAATCTGCGTATTCCTCCAGGGCTTAGCTGTCCTGGATCTGCACAGCTCTGCCAGGGCCTGGGATTGGGAGAGACACTTAAATGTTTTAGTACTATATCTCTTGACACAATGATGAAAATAATCATGGCCTCTAAACCTTCAAGCTGCATACTGGATCCTATTCCTACTAAACTACTGAAAGAGCTGCTTCCTGTGCTTGGCCCTCCTATGTTGAACATAATAAACGGCTCTCTATCCACCGGATGTGTACCAAACTCACTAAAAGTGGCAGTAATAAAGCCTCTCTTGAAAAAGCCAAACCTTGACCCGGAAAATATAAAAAACTATCGGCCTATATCGAATCTTCCATTCCTCTCAAAAATTTTAGAAAAAGCTGTTGCGCAGCAACTCACTGCCTTCCTGAAGACAAACAATGTATACGAAATGCTTCAGTCTGGTTTTAGACCCCATCATAGCACTGAGACTGCACTTGTGAAGGTGGTAAATGACCTTTTAATGGCGTCAGACCGAGGCTCTGCATCTGTCCTCGTGCTACTAGACCTTAGTGCTGCCTTTGACACCATCGATCATCACATTCTTTTGGAGAGACTGGAAACCCAAATTGGTCTACACGGACAAGTTCTGGCCTGGTTTAGATCTTATCTGTCGGAAAGATATCAGTTTGTCTCTGTGAATGGTTTGTCCTCTGACAAATCAACTGTACATTTCGGTGTTCCTCAAGGTTCCGTTTTAGGACCACTATTGTTTTCACTATATATTTTACCTCTTGGGGATGTTATTCGAAAACATAATGTTAACTTTCAGTGCTATGCGGATGACACACAGCTGTACATTTCAATGAAACATGGTGAAGCCCCAAAATTGCCCTCGCTAGAAGCCTGTGTTTCAGACATAAGGAAGTGGATGGCTGAAAACTTTCTACTTTTAAACTCGGACAAAACAGAGATGCTTGTTCTAGGTCCCAAGAAACAAAGAGATCTTCTGTTAAATCTGACAATTAATCTTGATGGTTGTAAAGTCGTCTCAAATAAAACTGTGAAGGACCTCGGCGTTACTCTGGACCCTGATCTCTCTTTTGACGAACATATCAAGACTGTTTCAAGGACAGATTTTTTCCATCTACGTAACATTGCAAAAATCAGAAATTTTCTGTCCAAAAATGATGCAGAAAAATTAATCCATGCATTTGTTACTTCTAGGCTAGACTACTGCAATGCTCTACTTTCCGGCTACCCGGATAAAGCACTAAATAAACTTCAGTTAGTGCTAAATACGGCTGCTAGAATCCTGACTAGAACCAAGAAATTTGATCATATTACTCCAGTGCTAGCTTCCCTACACTGGCTTCCTGTTAAGGCAAGGGCTGATTTCAAGGTTTCAAGGTACTGTTAACCTATAAAGCGTTACATGGGCTTGCTCCTACCTATCTTTCCGAGTTGGTCCTGCCGTACATACCTACACGTACGCTACGGTCACAAGACGCAGGCCTCCTAATTGTCCCTAGAATTTCTAAGCAAACAGCTGGAGGCAGGGCTTTCTCCTATAGATCTCCATTTTTATGGAATGGTCTGCCTACCCATGTGAGAGACGCAGACTCGGTCTCAACCTTTAAGTCTTTACTGAAGACTTATCTCTTCAGTAGGTCATATGATTGAGTGTAGTCTGGCCCAGGAGTGTGAAGGTGAACGGAAAGGCTCTGGAGCAACGAACCGCCCTTGCTGTCTCTGCCTGGCCGGTTCCCCCTCCACTGGGATTCTCTACCTCTAACCCTATTACAGGGGCTGAGTCACTGGCTTACTGGTGCTCTTTCATGCCGTCCCTAGGAGGGGTGCGTCACTTGAGTGGGTTGAGTTACTGACGTGATCTTCCTGTCTGGGTTGGCGCCCCCCCTTGGTTTGTGCTGTGGTGGAGATCTTTGTGGGCTATACACGGCCTTGTCTCAGGATTGTAAGTTGGTGGCCGAAGATATCCCTCTAGTGGTGCGGGGGCTGTGCTTTGGCAAAGTGGGTGGGGTTATATCCTTCCTGTTTGGCCCTGTCCGGGGGTATCATTCGATGGGGCCACAGTGTCTCCTGACCCCTCCTGTCTCAGCCTCCAGTATTTATGCTGCTGTAGTTTGTGTCGGGGGGCTAGGGCCAGTTGGTTATATCTGGAGTACTTCTCCTGTCTTATCCAGTGTCCTGTGGGAATTTAAGTATGCTCTCTCTAATTCTCTCGTTCTCTCTTTCTTTCTCTCTCTCGGAGGAACTGAGCCCTAGGACCATACGTCAGGACTACCGGGCATGATGACTCCTTGCTGTCCCCAGTCCACCTGGCCTTGCTGCTGTCCCAGTTTCAACTGTTCTGCCTGCGGTTATGGAACCCCTACCTGTCCCAGACCTGCTGTTTTCAACTCTTAATTATCGGCTATGAAAAGCCAACTGACATTTATTCCTGATTATTATTTGACCATGCTTGTCATTTATGAACATTTTGAACATCTTGGCCATGTTCTGTTATAATCTCCACCCGGCACAGCCAGAAGAGGACTGGCCACCCCTCATAGCCTGGTTCCTCTCTAGGTTTCTTCCTAGGTTTTGGCCTTTCTAGGGAGTTTTTCCTAGCCACCGTGCTTCTACACCTGCATTTCTTGCTGTTTGGGGTTTTAGGCTGGGTTTCTGTACAGCACTTCGAGATATTAGCTGATGTACGAAGGGCTATATAAAATAAACTTGATTGATTGATTGATGACGTATATCTCCTGGAGTACTGGGCCGTAAAAATCCTTCCTCTGTGTTATGACCAACAAAAGAATAGCAAGAACAGGTCTGCCGTGCCTTTATACAGTATAGAGAGTTGTGTGAGTTTGACAGAGGATGAAGGAATGTAATATCAAATGTGTCAGGGTTGGTGACACAGGGCCTAATCTCTCTGACACTTCAACAGGGCCTTCTCTTCATGTTAAGGGGGTGGTGAGTAGCTTCAGAGTGACTGTGATAGTCTTTAGACACTGGCACCCTTTTCCCTATATAGTGCCCTACTTTTGACCAGGGCCTATAGAGCCCTGTGTATGGAATAGGGTGCCATTTGGGATGCAACTTGTGACAGTCTCCAAACAGAGAGGAGAGGAAGGAGACTGGTAGAGACCGACCTTTCTCCCTGCATGGATCACAATACGGAGGATACATGCAACCAGGATTAGCATCAAAAACATTTGTTAGCAGCAACTTCTTTGACACTTCAGGCTTCACCCCCCGTGAACTCTTCCAGACAGAGAGAGAGCAGATAGAGAGCGAGACAGACTGACAGAGAGATATGGTTTGCTTCTCTTGAAAGCATTCTTTAATACTTATCTTGAGAACAGAACGCTTTACGTTATCATGACAAATGAAATCCTTTTTCCTCTCTTCCTTGGTACTGGGAAAGAAAATAAGTAGAAGTGGCCACAACTTTAATCTCCCACAGTCATCTCTGTTGGAAAAGGAGAGTTTCACAGTCGATAACAATCAAGCAATTACATCCAGCTGGGGACAACAACGGGAGGGAGAGGAAGAACACCTTGAGTCCCTCTAGCAATTTGATTATGTCTAGCTACAGTATGTGTTTCTCAAACATCCAGGAGCTTTCAGTGGTTTAGGGATCGTGATGGAGAGAACGTGCCAACAATTGTTCCTGTTTGCTTACAATCTAGATCTAGAACACAACAGAAGACAAACAACAAACCCTGGTGATAAAATCCCCAATGCTGAGTCTGAAATGGTACTCTATTCCAGTGCACTACTTTTGTCCAGAGCCCTATGGGCCCTGGTCAAAAGTAGTGTACTTTATAGGGAATAGGGTGTCATTGGAGAAATATTTCCTCAATTACTCCTCACAGTTGGACCCCTGTATCAGACTGGGCTCCCTGCCAACCCAACATAATTTATCTCCTATTATAATGCCTTAATCAAGGCCAGCAGAGAGAGAACAACACAGCAACACAGAAAGTAATTACCACTTCCTTATGGGGGAAAACAGACCACAATAGACTGGCCACACAGTTGGTAATCTCAGCACCCAGAACCATATCTCCTTTGGTCTGGATAGTTAGTATATTATAATGTTTCGTCTGTCACCAAATACTACAAAGTAGTACACCTGTACAATTTGGTCTCCAAAACATTCCCTATTGGGTACTACAGAGTAAATATTGTATTATTTCTATCAAAGATATCTACATACATGTGACTCTTTTTAGGAAACTAGGCATATGTCGCATGTCACTACTTCACAGGAGTGGCATTTGAACGTAAATTTTTTATTAATCGAAATGTGTTTTTTGGCAGAAATGCCTTCTGGAACATGTGAACTTTCATGTGCCTTAATAACAAACTTGTATGCCATCTGTAAATATGAATACAATTGTTAAATTACGAGCCTAGTTGGTTTAGCCACGGAAAAAGACGGGAACCTTCCCGCTAGCCATGATTGGCTGACATAATGGATGGACTGGACATGCAGAAAGATGAGTTTGGATTGGTCTGCCATGTAGCGCGCTTCTGTCTAAAACATGAGCTGGTCAGTATGTGTAGGTAATCCTTTCTAACCCAGCTTTTTTTTTTTAAGATATCACGTAGAAGAACTGCAAAAGTGTTGCTCTCCACTTTCTGGAGGAGTTTTGAAATCAGTGGAAGGCCCGGTGGAATTAGAGTATGATAGCTAAGGAGATGGAGAATATTATTGTGTTTGATTGCAAATTTGCAGAGGGGAGTCGAAAAGAGAACAAACAGAAGGCTGTTGTATAAAACACCTGTCTCCGGATTACAACCATGGCATCCGTGACAGAGAGGGAGAAGCATCCATCATGTATATGGGTAAGATAGTCAAGCTAGCTACATTTTCAGATATTATACATTTCTAATTTTGTCAGAAATTCATTTTTAATTTCAAGTTAAAGCGTACTGTTAGCTAGCTAGCTAACGTTAGCTGGCTGGCTCGCGAGCTAACGCTACGTGTATGATCTGTGTAGTAATATTATTTGTATCTCAGAGCCATTTGCATTGCTGGTTATAGCCTAGCTAACATTGAACCTGGTTGGTTAGCTACTTGCAGATTCACGCAGGGTAGTAACGTTATGAGTTGGAATTATGGTTCATTGTTTAGCTACATGTCTAAACAAAATACTACACTATGTAAGTAACCATTTCACTACACCTTCTGTATCCTGTGCATGTGACAAATAAACTTTGATTGTATTTGATATAGTGTGTGTTCACCAGAGACGGTAATGTGAAGAACAACATGACCTGCACGAAAGTCAAATTGGGATATAACGTTAGGCCAACGAGACAGTGTCCAAGTTCTAAAATTCTCTGGTAGAATGCCCTGCTTTTATTTCGTCATACTCACAACCGTAAGCTATTTCCGGTAATTGGCTCGCCTTCAAATCAAATCAAATATTATTTGTCACATACACATGTTTAGCAGATGTTAATGCGAAATGCTTGTGTTTCTAGCTCTAACAGTGCAGTAATATCTAACAAATAATATCTAACAATTTCACAATACACACAAATCTAAAGTAAACGAATGGAAGCCGTCTCTAATGTGCTAGTGATGGCTATTTAACTAATGGCCTTGAGATAGAAACCTTGAGATAGAAGTCTCTCGGTCCCAGCTTTGATGCACCTGCACTGGCCTCGCCTTCTAGATGATAGAGGGGTGAACAGGCAGTGGCTCGGGTGGTTGTTGTCCTTGATGATCTTTTTGGCTATCCTGTGACAACGGGTGCTGTAGGTGTACTGGAGGGAAGGGAGTTTGCCCCCGGTGATGCGTTGGGCAGACCTCACTACCCTCTAAAGAGCCCTGCGGTTGCGGTGATACAGCCAGACAGGATGCTCTCAATTGTGCATCTGTAAAAGTGTGTGAGTGTTTTAGGGGCCAAGTCAAATTTCTTCAGCCTCCTGAGGTTGAAGAGGCGCTGTTGCACCTTCTTCACCACACTGTCTGTGTGGATAGACTATTTCAGTTTGTCCGTGATGTGTACACTGAGGAACTTAAAACTTTCCACCTTCTCCACTACTGTCCCGTCAATGTGGATAGGGGGGTGCTCCCTCTGCTGTTTCCTGAAGTCCACGATCAGCTCCTTTGTTTTGTTGACGTTGGGTGAGAGGTTATTTTCCTGGCACCACACTCCCAGGCCCACGCAGTCATGGGTGAACAGGGAGTACAGGAGGGGGCTAAGCCCGCATCCTTGTGGGGCCCCAGTGTTGAGGATCAGCGAAGTGGAGGTGTTGTTTCCTACCTTCACCACCTGGGGGCGGTTGCACAGGGCGGGGTTCAAACCCAGGGCCTCAAGCTTAATGATGAGCTTGGAGGGTACTATGGTGTTGAATGTTGAGCTATAGTCAATGAACAGCATTCTTACATAGGTATTCCTCTTGTCCAAATGGGATAGGGCAGTGTGCAGTGCGATGGTGATTGCATCGTCTGTGGATCTATTGGGGCGGTAAGCAAATTGAAGTGGGTCTAGGGTGTCAGGTAAGGTAGAGGTGATATAATCCTTGACTAGTCTCTTGTGAGTTTATTTTCTGTAATAATGAAGACAAATGAGCTAAAGTAAAGACGTTGTCAGCTATATGATATGGTCATTATTTGAGCTGGCTAGCCAGCTAACTTAACATTAGCTAGCTAGCTAACAAGCTAGAAATGTACCAAAACATTGTTTAGAAAGGTTATTTTAGTTGCCTGGTTTGTTAGATTGACGGGTGGATTTATTGGTGTTAAAATACACTAGTTATGCTATTTTGGACCACCAGGCTGCTGATGTCATGCAAACTGTAGTTTTTGTGTTTATACTTTTTCATAACGACAACGACAAGTTTGATGTCGGACGACAATAGAATGTTCATGATGCGACAACTGTCGATAAACCAGCCTTTAGCCTTGCAATCTTTGGTTGTTTAGTACATGACCTCACATGTGAATCCTTAAAGAGATGGGTGGGGCTAAGGCTTAAGAGGGTGTGAACAATGCTGAATGGGTGTCGACAAAGAGGAACTCTCCAGTAGGTTTACCAAAACATTCAAGGGTCATTTTCTCAAAAGGGAGATTACAAATGTATCAACTTTCAAAGCAGATGTAAGGGCTGTCGATCTCCTCATCCTCGGACGAGGAGAGGAGAGAAGGATCATCAGACCAAAATGCAGCATTCGGGAAATAAGCCATCTTTTTATTATAAACGACGGCAACACGAAACAAACACTTTCAAATATACAAAACAAGAAAACGACGTTGACGAAACCTGAACATAAACTTACATAACTAAACGTAAACTCACGGACAGGAAACAGACGACATCAAAATAAACGAACAGCCAAACAGTCCCGTATGGTACATACATTCGACGACACAGGAGACAATCACCCACAAACAAACAGTGAGAACACCCTACCTAAATATGACTCTTAATTAGAGGAGAACGCAAAACACCTGCCTCTAATTAAGAGCCATACCAGGCAACCAAAACCAACATAGAAACAGATAACATAGACTGCCCACCCAAAACACATGCCCTGACCTAAACACATACAAAAACAACATAAAACAGGTCAGGACCGTTACAGAACCCCCCCCCTCAAGGTGCGAACGCCGGGCGCACCAGCACAAAGTCCAGGGGAGGGTCTGGGTGGGCAGTTGACCACGGTGGTGGCTCCGGCTCTGGACGCTGTCCCCACACCACCATAGTCACTCCCCGCTTCTGTCTTCCCCTTCCAATGACCACCCTAAAACTAACATCCCCTAAATAAACAGCCAGCACCGGGAGAAGGGGCAGCACCGGGAGAAGGGGCAGCACCGGGACAAGGGGCAGCACCGGGACAAGGGGCAGCACCGGGACAAGGGGCAGCACCGGGACAAGGGGCAGCACCGGAACAAGGGGCAGCACCGGGACAAGGGGCAGCACCGGGACAAGGGGCAGCACCGGGACAAGGGGCAGCACCGGGACAAGGGGCAGCACCGGGATAAGGGGCAGCACCGGGACAAGGGGCAGCACCGGGACAAGGGGCAGCACCGGGACAAAGGGCAGATCCCGGCTGAGGGACTCTGGCAGGTCCCGGCTGAGGGACTCTGGCAGGTCCCGGCTGAGGGACTCTGGCAGGTCCCGGCTGAGGGACTCTGGCAGGTCCCGGCTGAGGGACTCTGGCAGGTCCCGGCTGAGGGACTCTGGCAGGTCCCGGCTGGACGGCTCTGGCAGGTCCCGGCTGGACGGCTCTGGCAGGTCCCGGCTGGACGGCTCTGGCAGGTCCCGGCTGGACGGCTCTGGCAGGTCCCGGCTGGACGGCTCTGGCAGGTCCCGGCTGGACGGCTCTGGCAGGTCCCGGCTGGACGGCTCTGGCAGGTCCCGGCTGGACGGCTCTGGCAGGTCCCGGCTGGACGGCTCTGGCAGGCCCCGGCTGGACGGCTCTGGCAGGTCCCGGCTGGACGGCTCTGGCAGGTCCCGGCTGGACGGCTCTGGCAGGTCCCGGCTGGACGGCTCTGGCAGGTCATAGCAGGACGGCTCTGGCAGGTCATAGCAGGACGGCTCTGGCAGGTCATGGCAGGACGGCTCTGGCTGGTCATGGCAGGACGGCTCTGGCTGGTCATGGCAGGACGGCTCTGGCTGGTCATGGCAGGACGGCTCTGGCTGGTCATGGCAGGACGGCTCTGGCTGGTCATGGCAGGACGGCTCTGTAGGAAGGAGAAGGAGAGACAGCCTGGTGCGTGGTCTAGGCACTGGCTGCGCTGGAGAGGAGGAAACAGCTGGAGAGAGAACCCGGAGAGACAGCCTGGTACGGGGGGCTGCCACCGGAGGACCGGTACATGGAGGTGGCACCGGGTCTACCGGACCGTGAAGGAGGACACGTGCTCTTGAGCACCGAGCCTCCCCAACCCTACCAGGTTGAATGGTCCCCGTAGCCCTGCCAGTGCGGCGAGGTGGAATAGCCCGCACTGGGCTATGCAGGCGAACCGGGGACACCACCTGTAAGGCTGGTGCCATGTACGCCGGCCCGAGGAGACGTACTGGAGGCCAGATACGTTGGGCCGGCTTCATGGCATCCGGCTCGATGCCCAACCTAGCCCTCCCAGTGCGGCAAGGTGGAATAGCCCGCACTGGGCTAAGCACGCGTACTGGGGACACCGTGCGTTTTACCGCATAACACGGTGTCTTACCAGTACGACGCCTTCTACCTCCACGGTAAGCACGGGGAGTTGGCTCGGGTATCCTACCCGGCTTTGCCACACTCCTCGTGTGCCCCCCCCCAAGAAATTTTTGGGTCTGACTCACGGGCTCCCAACCGCGTCGTCGCGCTGCCTCCTCATACCAGCGCCTCTCAGCCTTCGCTGCTTCCAACTCCTCCTTGGGACGGCGATATTCCCCTGGCTGAGCCCAAGGTCCTCTACCGTCCAGGATCTCCTCCCAAGTCCAGGAGTCCTTGTTGCTCTGTTGAGCATTCCCTTGCCGCTTGGTCTTAGCGTGGTGGGTGATTCTGTAAGGGCTGTCGATCTCCTCATCCTCGGACGAGGAGAGGAGAGAAGGATCATCAGACCAAAATGCAGCATTCGGGAAATAAGCCATCTTTTTATTATAAACGACGGCAACACGAAACAAACACTTTCAAATATACAAAACAAGAAAACGACGTTGACGAAACCTGAACATAAACTTACATAACTAAACGTAAACTCACGGACAGGAAACAGACGACATCAAAATAAACGAACAGCCAAACAGTCCCGTATGGTACATACATTCGACGACACAGGAGACAATCACCCACAAACAAACAGTGAGAACACCCTACCTAAATATGACTCTTAATTAGAGGAGAACGCAAAACACCTGCCTCTAATTAAGAGCCATACCAGGCAACCAAAACCAACATAGAAACAGATAACATAGACTGCCCACCCAAAACACATGCCCTGACCTAAACACATACAAAAACAACATAAAACAGGTCAGGACCGTTACAGCAGAACTACTTTCCCAATGTTCCTCAACTGTAGTGTATGATATGCCATTTTCTAGCTCTGAGTCTCTACTTTTATCGAATGTAAAAAACACAATTTCCAATTTTGCTTGGCACAACTTACCCTGGGTATGGGGTAAATTGAGCAGAGGGACAGGGTATGTTAAGCTTCCTACACATTTATGTACTGAATCTATATGTCCAAAACACAATTCAACACAATCACAATCACTTTTTTTGTATTTGAATCATTTTAAGCATATTTTAACGCTGGCTTAACACCTAACAAACACTTTGTACTTTTTTAAAACACTTTTAACATAGGCAGGACCTTTTGTTACCTTATATCACATCAATAATGCCTTGCAACCGACTGGCCTCTTCCTATGGGCTACTACAGAGTACAACAGTCTGGCCACTTCCTATGGACTACCACATAGTACAACAGTCTGGCCACTTCCTATGGGCTACTACAGAGTACAACAGTCTGGCCACTTCCTATGGACTACCACAGAGTACAACAGTCTGGCCACTTCCTATGGACTACCACAGAGTACAACAGTCTGACCACTTCCTATGGACTACCACAGAGTACAACAGTCTGACCACTTCCGATGGACTACCACAGAGTACAACAGTCTAACCAATTCCTAAGGACTACCACAGAGTACAACAGTCTGACCACTTTCTATGGACTACCACAGAGTACAACAGTCTGGCCACTTCCTATGGACTACCACAGAGTACAACAGTCTAGCCACTTCCTATGGACTATCACAGAGTACAACAGTCTGACCACTTCCTATGGACTACCACAGAGTACAACAGTCTGACCACTTCATATGGACTACCACAGAGTACAACAGTCTGACCACTTTCTATGGACTACCACAGAGTACAACAGTTTGGCCACTTCCTATGGATTACCACATAGTACAACAGTCTGACCACTTCCTATGGACTACCACAGAGTACAACAGTCTGGCCACTTCCTATGGACTACCACAGAGTACACCAGTCTGGCCACTTCCTATGGACTACCACAGAGTACAACAGTCTGGCCACATCCTATAGACTACCACATAGTACAACAGTCTGGCCACTCCCTAGGACTACCACAGAGTACAACAGTCTGGCCACTTCCTATGGACTACCACAGAGTACAACAGTCTGACCACTCCCTAGGACTACCACAGAGTACAACAGTCTGGCCACTTCCTATGGACTACCACAGAGTACAACAGTCTGGCCACTTCCTATGGACTACCACATAGTACAACAGTCTGGCCACTCCCTAGGACTACCACAGAGTACAGAAGTCTGACCACTCTCTAGGACTACCACAGAGTACAACAGTCTGGCCACTCCCTAGGACTACCACAGAGTACAACAGTCTGGCCACTCCCTAGGACTACCACAGAGTACAACAGTCTGACCACTCCCTAGGACTACCACAGAGTACAACAGTCTGGCCACTTCCTATGGACTACCACAGAGTACAACAGTCTGGCCACTTCCTATGGACTACCACAGAGTACAACAGTCTGGCCACTTCCTATGGACTACCACAGAGTACAACAGTCTGACCACTTCCTATGGACTACCACAGAGTACACCAGTCTGACCACTTCCGATGGACTACCACAGAGTACAACAGTCTGACCACTTCCTATGAACTACCACAGAGTACAACAGTCTGGCCACTTCCTATGGACTACCACAGAGTACAACAGTCTAGCCACTTCCTATGGACTACCACAGAGTACACCAGTCTGACCACTTCCGATGGACTACCACAGAGTACAACAGTCTAACCAATTCCTAAGGACTACCACAGAGTACAACAGTCTGACCACTTTCTATGGACTACCACAGAGTACAACAGTCTGGCCACTTCCTATGGACTACCACAGAGTACAACAGTCTGACCACTCCCTAGGACTACCACAGAGTACAACAGTCTGACCACTTCCTATGGACTACCACAGAGTACAACAGTCTGGCCACTTCTTATGGACTACCACAGAGTACAACAGTCTAGCCACTTCCTATGGACTACCACAGAGTACACCAGTCTGACCACTTCCGATGGACTACCACAGAGTACAACAGTCTAACCAATTCCTAAGGACTACCACAGAGTACAACAGTCTGACCACTTTCTATGGACTACCACAGAGTACAACAGTCTGGCCACTTCCTATGGACTACCACAGAGTACAACAGTCTGACCACTCCCTAGGACTACCACAGAGTACAACAGTCTGACCACTTCCTATGGACTACCACAGAGTACAACAGTCTGGCCACTTCTTATGGACTACCACAGAGTACAACAGTCTAGCCACTTCCTATGGACTACCACAGAGTACACCAGTCTGACCACTTCCGATGGACTACCACAGAGTACAACAGTCTAACCAATTCCTAAGGACTACCACAGAGTACAACAGTCTGACCACTTTCTATGGACTACCACAGAGTACAACAGTCTGGCCACTTCCTATGGACTACCACAGAGTACAACAGTCTAGCCACTTCCTATGGACTACCACAGAGTACAACAGTCTGACCACTTCCTATGGACTACCACAGAGTACAACAGTCTGACCACTTCATATGGACTACCACAGAGTACAACAGTCTGACCACTTTCTATGGACTACCACAGAGTACAACAGTTTGGCCACTTCCTATGGATTACCAGATAGTACAACAGTCTGACCACTTCCTATGGACTACCACAGAGTACAACAGTCTGGCCACTTCCTATGGACTACCACAGAGTACACCAGTCTGGCCACTTCCTATGGACTACCACAGAGTACAACAGTCTGGCCACATCCTATGGACTACCACATAGTACAACAGTCTGGCCACTCCCTAGGACTACCACAGAGTACAACAGTCTGGCCACTTCCTATGGACTACCACAGAGTACAACAGTCTGACCACTCCCTAGGACTACCACAGAGTACAACAGTCTGGCCACTTCCTATGGACTACCACAGAGTACAACAGTCTGGCCACTTCCTATGGACTACCACATAGTACAACAGTCTGGCCACTCCCTAGGACTACCACAGAGTACAGAAGTCTGACCACTCTCTAGGACTACCACAGAGTACAACAGTCTGGCCACTCCCTAGGACTACCACAGAGTACAACAGTCTGGCCACTCCCTAGGACTACCACAGAGTACAACAGTCTGACCACTCCCTAGGACTACCACAGAGTACAACAGTCTGGCCACTTCCTATGGACTACCACAGAGTACAACAGTCTGGCCACTTCCTATGGACTACCACAGAGTACAACAGTCTGGCCACTTCCTATGGACTACCACAGAGTACAACAGTCTGACCACTTCCTATGGACTACCACAGAGTACACCAGTCTGACCACTTCCGATGGACTACCACAGAGTACAACAGTCTGACCACTTCCTATGAACTACCACAGAGTACAACAGTCTGGCCACTTCCTATGGACTACCACAGAGTACAACAGTCTAGCCACTTCCTATGGACTACCACAGAGTACACCAGTCTGACCACTTCCGATGGACTACCACAGAGTACAACAGTCTAACCAATTCCTAAGGACTACCACAGAGTACAACAGTCTGACCACTTTCTATGGACTACCACAGAGTACAACAGTCTGGCCACTTCCTATGGACTACCACAGAGTACAACAGTCTGACCACTCCCTAGGACTACCACAGAGTACAACAGTCTGACCACTTCCTATGGACTACCACAGAGTACAACAGTCTGGCCACTTCTTATGGACTACCACAGAGTACAACAGTCTAGCCACTTCCTATGGACTACCACAGAGTACACCAGTCTGACCACTTCCGATGGACTACCACAGAGTACAACAGTCTAACCAATTCCTAAGGACTACCACAGAGTACAGCAGTCTGGCATCTTCCTATGGACTACCACAGAGTACAACAGTCTGACCACTTCCTATGGACTACCACAGAGTACAGCAGTCTGGCATCTTCCTATGGACTACCACAGAGTACAACAGTCTGACCACTTCCTATGGACTACCACAGAGTACAACAGTCTGACCACTTCCTATGGACTACCACAGAGTACAACAGTCTGACCACTTTCTATGGACTACCACAGAGTACAACAGTTTGGCCACTTCCTATGGATTACCACATAGTACAACAGTCTGACCACTTCCTATGGACTACCACAGAGTACAACAGTCTGGCCACTTCCTATGGACTACCACAGAGTACACCAGTCTGGCCACTTCCTATGGACTACCACAGAGTACAACAGTCTGGCCACATCCTATGGACTACCACATAGTACAACAGTCTGGCCACTCCCTAGGACTACCACAGAGTACAACAGTCTGGCCACTTCCTATGGACTACCACAGAGTACAACAGTCTGACCACTCCCTAGGACTACCACAGAGTACAACAGTCTGGCCACTTCCTATGGACTACCACAGAGTACAACAGTCTAGCCACTTCCTATGGACTACCACAGAGTACACCAGTCTGACCACTTCCGATGGACTACCACAGAGTACAACAGTCTAACCAATTCCTAAGGACTACCACAGAGTACAACAGTCTGACCACTTTCTATGGACTACCACAGAGTACAACAGTCTGGCCACTTCCTATGGACTACCACAGAGTACAACAGTCTGACCACTCCCTAGGACTACCACAGAGTACAACAGTCTGACCACTTCCTATGGACTACCACAGAGTACAACAGTCTGGCCACTTCTTATGGACTACCACAGAGTACAACAGTCTAGCCACTTCCTATGGACTACCACAGAGTACACCAGTCTGACCACTTCCGATGGACTACCACAGAGTACAACAGTCTAACCAATTCCTAAGGACTACCACAGAGTACAGCAGTCTGGCATCTTC
Organism: Salvelinus namaycush; assembly: GCF_016432855.1. Classification (NCBI taxonomy): domain Eukaryota; kingdom Metazoa; phylum Chordata; class Actinopteri; order Salmoniformes; family Salmonidae; genus Salvelinus; species Salvelinus namaycush. Next base: position 17,486,288 of record NC_052325.1, on the reverse strand, counting down.
CTATGGACTACCACAGAGTACAACAGTCTGACCACTTCCTATGGACTACCACAGAGTACAGCAGTCTGGCATCTTCCTATGGACTACCACAGAGTACAACAGTCTGACCACTTCCTATGGACTACCACAGAGTACAACAGTCTGACCACTTCCTATGGACTACCACAGAGTACAACAGTCTGACCACTTTCTATGGACTACCACAGAGTACAACAGTTTGGCCACTTCCTATGGATTACCACATAGTACAACAGTCTGACCACTTCCTATGGACTACCACAGAGTACAACAGTCTGGCCACTTCCTATGGACTACCACAGAGTACACCAGTCTGGCCACTTCCTATGGACTACCACAGAGTACAACAGTCTGGCCACATCCTATGGACTACCACATAGTACAACAGTCTGGCCACTCCCTAGGACTACCACAGAGTACAACAGTCTGGCCACTTCCTATGGACTACCACAGAGTACAACAGTCTGACCACTCCCTAGGACTACCACAGAGTACAACAGTCTGGCCACTTCCTATGGACTACCACAGAGTACAACAGTCTGGCCACTTCCTATGGACTACCACATAGTACAACAGTCTGGCCACTCCCTAGGACTACCACAGAGTACAACAGTCTGACCACTCTCTAGGACTACCACAGAGTACAACAGTCTGGCCACTCCCTAGGACTACCACAGAGTACAACAGTCTGGCCACTCCCTAGGACTACCACAGAGTACAACAGTCTGACCACTCCCTAGGACTACCACAGAGTACAACAGTCTGGCCACTTCCTATGGACTACCACAGAGTACAACAGTCTGGCCACTTCCTATGGACTACCACAGAGTACAACAGTCTGGCCACTTCCTATGGACTATCACAGAGTACAACAGTCTGACCACTTCCTATGGACTACCACAGAGTACACCAGTCTGACCACTTCCGATGGACTACCACAGAGTACAACAGTCTGACCACTTCCTATGAACTACCACAGAGTACAACAGTCTGGCCACTTCCTATGGACTACCACAGAGTACAACAGTCTAGCCACTTCCTATGGACTACCACAGAGTACACCAGTCTGACCACTTCCGATGGACTACCACAGAGTACAACAGTCTAACCAATTCCTAAGGACTACCACAGAGTACAACAGTCTGACCACTTTCTATGGACTACCACAGAGTACAACAGTCTGGCCACTTCCTATGGACTACCACAGAGTACAACAGTCTGACCACTTCCTATGGACTACCACAGAGTACAACAGTCTGGCCACTTCTTATGGACTACCACAGAGTACAACAGTCTAGCCACTTCCTATGGACTACCACAGAGTACACCAGTCTGACCACTTCCGATGGACTACCACAGAGTACAACAGTCTAACCAATTCCTAAGGACTACCACAGAGTACAGCAGTCTGGCATCTTCCTATGGACTACCACAGAGTACAACAGTCTGACACTTCCTATGGACTACCACAGAGTACAACAGTCTGACCACTTTCTATGGACTACCACAGAGTACAACAGTTTGGCCACTTCCTATGGATTACCACATAGTACAACAGTCTGACCACTTCCTATGGACTACCACAGAGTACACCAGTCTGGCCACTTCCTATGGACTACCACAGAGTACAACAGTCTAGCCACTTCCTATGGACTACCACAGAGTACAACAGTCTGACCACTCCCTAGGACTACCACAGAGTACAACAGTCTGACCACTTCCTATGGACTATCACAGAGTACAACAGTTTGGCCACTTCCTATGGATTACCACATAGTACAACAGTCTGACCACTTCCTATGGACTACCACAGAGTACACCAGTCTGGCCACTTCCTATGGACTACCACAGAGTACACCAGTCTGGCCACTTCCTATGGACTACCACAGAGTACAACAGTCTGGCCACTTCCTATGGACTACCACATAGTACAACAGTCTGGCCACTCCCTAGGACAATCACAGAGTACAACAGTCTGGCCACTTCCTATGGACTACCACAGAGTACAACAGTCTGACCACTCCCTAGGACTACCACAGAGTACAACAGTCTGGCCACTTCCTATGGACTACCACAGAGTACAACAGTCTGGCCACTTCCTATGGACTACCACAGAGTACAACAGTCTGGCCACTTCCTATGGACTACCACAGAGTACAACAGTCTGACCACTTCCTATGGACTACCACAGAGTACACCAGTCTGACCACTTCCTATGGACTACCACAGAGTACACCAGTCTGACCACTTCCGATGGACTACCACAGAGTACAACAGTCTAACCAATTCCTAAGGACTACCACAGAGTACAACAGTCTGACCACTTTCTATGGACTACCACAGAGTACAACAGTCTGGCCACTTCCTATGGACTACCACAGAGTACAACAGTCTAGCCACTTCCTATGGACTACCACAGAGTACAACAGTCTGACCACTTCCTATGGACTACCACAGAGTACAACAGTCTGACCACTTCATATGGACTACCACAGAGTACAACAGTCTGACCACTTTCTATGGACTACCACAGAGTACAACAGTTTGGCCACTTCCTATGGATTACCACATAGTACAACAGTCTGACCACTTCCTATGGACTACCACAGAGTACAACAGTCTGGCCACTTCCTATGGACTACCACAGAGTACACCAGTCCTGGCCACTTCCTATGGACTACCACAGAGTACAACAGTCTGGCCACATCCTATGGACTACCACATAGTACAACAGTCTGGCCACTCCCTAGGACTACCACAGAGTACAACAGTCTGGCCACTTCCTATGGACTACCACAGAGTACAACAGTCTGACCACTCCCTAGGACTACCACAGAGTACAACAGTCTGGCCACTTCCTATGGACTACCACAGAGTACAACAGTCTGGCCACTTCCTATGGACTACACATAGTACAACAGAGTCTGGCCACTCCCTAGGACTACCACAGAGTACAGAAGTCTGAACACTCTTCTAGGACTAACCACATAGTACAACAGTCCTGGCCACTCCCTAGGACTACCACGAGTACAACAGTCTGGCCACTCCCTAAGGACTACCACAGAGTACAACAGTCCCTGACCACTCCCTAGGACTACAACAGAGTACAACAGCTCTGGGCCACTTCCTATGGACGACCACAGAGTACAACAGTCTGGCCACTTCCTAATGGACTACCACAGAGTACAACAGTCTGGCCAATTCCTATGGACTACCACAGGAGTACAACAGTCTGACCACTTCCTATGGACTACCAAAGAGTACCACCGAGTCTGACCACTTCCGATGGACTAACCACAGAGACAACAAGTCTGACCACTTCCTATGAACTAACCACAGAGTACAACAGTCTGTGGCCACTTCCGAAGGAACTACCACAGAGTACAACAGTCTAGCCACTTCCTATGGACTACCACAGAGGTACACCAGTCTGACCACTTTCCGATGGACTACCACAGAGTACAAAACAGTCTAAACCAATTCCTAACTGACTACCACAGAGTACAACAGTCTGACCACTTTCTAATGGACTACCACAGAGGACAGACAGTCTGGCCCACTTCCTATGGACTACCACAGAGTACAACAGTCTGACCACTCCTAGGACTACCACAGAGTAACAACAGTCTGGAACCACTTCCTATGGACTCATACCACAGAGTACAACAGTCTGGCCACTATCATTATGGACTACCACAGAGTACAACAGTCTAGCCGACTTCCTATGGACTACCACAGAGTAAACACACCAGTCTCCCACATCACACACATCACAGTCTCAACACACAACACACACACCACAAAAAAATCCCCCCCTTT